>NC_089215.1:11287119-11632952 GCF_963930695.1 Labrus bergylta | reverse complement strand
CGGGGGCGGCTCTTAGCTGGAAAAGCACAATATACCATAAATTAAATCTCCACTGATTTTACAAGACACACAAGACTTGCTGTACGAAATGTTTAAGACTTATAAATACAATCCTTTAAGTTTGTGGAAATGGAGTACTGTCCCTGAAGGATTGTAAACAAACATTTTGGGTTGCATGACAACTGGATTGCTCAATCTGTTGAAAAAGATCTGTTGTAGATACGACTGAACAGGTACAAGTCAGAGCAGGATGCTCCCTTCTTTTGCCACAAGCTAGTTTGGTTTTGTACTGTTGGTGCCACACATAAATCGTTTAATTCAAGCAACTGTGGATAGTGAAGGGTTATGCAACAATGGTTGGAGATTGGATATCAAATATTGTGTGCGTCAGCTGGAAACTGCGCTGATGAGCCAAACAGGACACATCGACCCTCCACTGCCCTTCCTATTTGGCTCTCCTTTAGCTTTCGAGCCGAGTCAGCATTTATTAGCTCGGTAAGGAAGAATAATCTTCAATGTGCCACAACTTTATACCTTAGCAACAACTTTTTCTGAACCATCATAAGGAATTATGGTTAAAAGCATTTATTTAAAAACACTGTACAAGATCTGAAAGTTTTTGCACATGCTAAAGTCATGTGGTATTTCTGATAGCTTGTTACATTCTGAATCTGTTAAAAATGTCAAAGTAAGATAAGCAGGTGTGATTTCAGGGCAGCCTGGGGGTTTGGTTGTCTGCTTTTGTTATGAGCAATGACCTTGCACTCCAAAAACAAGTGAGTGAAGAACAAACTTCCCTGTAGCTACAGCACACACACGCACACACACTCCTTGACAGACAGTCCTCTGGCCCACCTTCAACAGGCAGGAAAAGCCATTCGACATTAATCAGACAGAGTTCTGTCTCGCGTGTTGTGCAAGTCCTTCTCTCCACTGACGCCTGAACGCTGGTGAGAGTGGGATCTGATCCAGACGCAGCACTTACAGTAATTGAGTAATGCCCCCTTTAGAAATGCCTCATTAAATTCTCAATACCACCATGTGTTCCCGGACATAGCTGCTCATAGCCTGAAGTCAGCACGACATGCAGTATAATGCTGAAGTTTTGTGCACAAGGAGGATTAGGAGTTGAGGGAAAATAATAACGGATGCTCTCTGAATTCATGACGTTGCAGCATCCACTCAGTAACTTCTTAAAAATAAAACCATAGATAAAATCTGCATCTCTAAAAACAGCTTAATATACATTTTAGTTTGCACTAAGTTTTAAATATTTATTCAGTGTACATTGCATTGACTTATTCTGACGAGTTCATTGTCAATTTCAAGTTAAAAACTTGCTACACCAAATGCTTGTCATGGCTTTCATGGGATTGATTTTCCTGTTCTTAAAAATAATTGGGAAAATAAACATGTCAGTGCTGAACCTCAACAATCTGTACCACAGTCCTAGAAAACGCAGAAGGGTCCATTTCATCCCCACACAGCGAGGTCGCTGTGTTGGTCGGCTGCAGGACAGTGTGCAGACGGGACTCGTAGCTTGTGTCGTGCATCCAGGTGCACGGCCTGTGGAGGAGCTCCTTGTCCAGCTCGCAGGTCTGCTCAGCGGGGGACACAGGAGCAGCTGAGGAGGGTCCAATACGTGAGAGAAGCTCACAGTCCCAGTCCGAGTCTGATGATGATGGAGAGAGTGCGGCTAAGTCTGGAATGAGGGCCGGCTCTATGCACACTGAGGTGGAGTGGGATAGCGAGCGTTGAGAGTCTTGGCTGGAAAGGGATTTGTTGTGTGGGAAGTGAACTAGAGGTTCAAAAGTCTTTGATTTGGATGACAGCGGCCATGATGGCTGATCGACAAAAGAAGTGCTACCGTGAGCTAAAGTGTCCCTTTGATTTGGTGCCTGAGTGAAATTCTGTAAAGCAGGAACACAAAAGGTTGTAAAAGTGTGTTTTAAAGAAAGTGTTTCACCAGTGCATGTTGAAGAGAGCTTTTGGTTTGGGGAGGACTGTAAAATCGGACAGGAGATTTTGTCTAATGAGAAACTGTCCTCAGGTTTCAATATCATGTCTCTTTCTGTTTCTGGAAATGTATGTCCTCGTTCTGTAATCCTCTTCTTTTTGCTCCGGCTCTGTTCAGGGCTGGCTGATCTACAGCGCTTTTTGGGGTTTGGTGCTATCGCTGACTGTCGGGGGAGGGAACGAGATCTATGAGAAAACGACGTAGCGCATCCCAAACCTTTGGTTGAACAACTGATCCCACTGAATCCAAAATGACTGTCTTGATTCGATCCTTCTATTAAATCTGTATTTGTCACAGCCACAGAGGAAAGAAGTGGGGTGGAGACAGGAATTGTGACAACTGAGCCAAACTGAGGCACATTTTCTGCTGTGTGTCCCTCTACAGCATCATTAGCAGTGTACCATTGAGGACTGAGGACAGGGGGCTCTGAGTAAGGGCTGTGTGGCTCAGTCACATGGGAGGAATAAGAGACTTGTGGGCTGAGGACCGGAGGCAGCAAGTAAGGGTCTGAGGATAGGCAGGGGTAAAGATGATGAGTATCAGGCAGCTGCTGGGATAAGTGGTTGGTTTGTGGCTCAATATCCAACACAGGCATTCCTGGACTGAGAGGGCGCTTGCAGTCTGTGTAAGCAGTGTAAAGCTGGATGTCATTAGGTGGAGTGGCTGGAGTTGGGGTGGGACACGGAACTCCTGGTGACGGGCAGGCAGGGTCAGATGAAAGAGGTCCGTTTGGAGGATTAAAGATGTGAGCGTCGAATGACTGCAGGGCTTGAACAGCTTGCTCTGTCTCAACATCAGTGAGAGGCTCCAGCTCACAAACATCCTCCATGAGCGAAGGAGTAGGTGGTCTAAAACAACAGATAAGAAAATTATAAATATCTTTGATTTAAACAGAAAACTGTGGTCCAGTGAGAAAAGCAAATCCATAGGGATGTTAGGACATCGCTTGGGAAAATCTGTAACTCACAGTTTCAGTGTTTCTACTGATTGTTGAGGTGGATTTGGGTCAAATCCCGGAAGCATTTCAGCAACAAGTTGGTCCACCACGCTGTAGTTTGAGAGATCCAGCACGAAGGCACGGTGCTGATCAGACTGCAGGTGCTGCAAGTTTAAACAAAGACCAAAGTTATCTAACTACATTCAATCCGATACAATCCAATTATCTGAGTACATATTAAAAGAGTTCTACCTCCTCCAGATGATTAAAGGGTTGTTGACAGCATTCACAGTAAGACCGGTCCTTTTTCCGCGGCCGCCAGGGTGAAGGGTTGCAGCTGATCGGGGTTTGAGATTTGTCCTGAATGCCACTTTCAACTTTCTTCTTCTCTCTAATTGACAAATAAAAGGGAAATCACAGTTTGATAAATCATATATTCTAACCCTAGAATTGAGCTAATTGTTTTTAATGGGCTGCAGTTTGTTAGAAGCGTAGATATACTTGAATCCAAACTAGCAAAACAATGTTATAATTCAAATGATGGCAGGCAGTTGAACAAACCTTGTTTTATTCTCTGCCTGCCCTGTCTGTTCTTCAAAGACAGGAGGAGGAGATTCAAAGGGACTAAATCGCCCAGAGTACCACAGCGTGGGGAAACTCACAGACTGCATATGGAGAGGCCTGTATTTCCTGGTTGATGAGCAGATCACAAAACAACAGAATTACACACAGACAATAAATAGACTTTACAAATGACAAAATGTCATGCAAGAAAAAAGTAAACGTAAAGCAATAACATATACATGCAGATCATAACAGTATATTTTTATCATCAAACTGAATATATTTAAGAGCACTTTGCATTGCAAAATGAATTTGACACTAGACATCTGAGATGAACCCCAGCTAGGCCAATATTCAAATGTTTCAGATGTCTCGGGTTCAGTTTCTCACAGCGATGGCCTTTGCATCAACGGGAGCACTTCAATTAACTGAAATGAGAAGGCGAATGAAAAGAGCTGTTTGCACCCGGAGATCCCCTGCAGGAGGAGGCAGCAGAGCTTGCAAAGCCACATCGAATAGAAATTGTATCCACCAGAGGTCTGAGCTCCTGGGGGGTGCGGCTTGTCGCATTACACGATGGGACTCCCTCACAGGTTCAATTAAGGGAATCATCTGGGCTGAAATGCAAACCTCCAAATCGAGAACCCAGTGGGGTAGAAAGGGCGGAAACAGGGGGGACAGATCATTGCCACCCTTTGTTGTATCACTGTAATTATTATTAATAATATAAAACTAACCCCACATGAACCTGGGATGGTATTAAAACCCAATGTCCCAATGATATAGAAAACTAGATCAAAACACAAGGAGTTACTGGTAGAGATACAAAGAGTAGAGAGGATGCAAGTAGAGATGCATCCTCCTCTATGCTTCAGTGAGTTCAGGTTCACTGTCTAGCTGTCCAGTCTGTATGTCAATGTGTTTATTCATTCATTATCACTCTCAACATGTTTTTTTCAGTTGCACAAGGCAGCTGTTTTAAACAAATAAAGCTCCAGAACCGCACTGCTCACTACCTGCTCATCATCAAAGGGCAGGCAGACAAAAAGAGGGACATGCTGCAGAACGTAGTGAAGCATTACGCTACAATTGTAAGATACTGATCCAAGAGTTTGGTAGAGACCAGAATCAGAGCCACAAGAGAAAACGGCTGCCAAACCCAAGTCTCCAAATGCTGCTTCATTAATACACAACTACTTTCTAACAAGCTCCAACTTAAAAAGTGGTTAGATAGCATCATCGCTGTGTTTACAACTTGTTTCCAATAACAAAAAGAGGCAGAAAAGAGGGGGTCACAATCCTCCCACACTCCTCAGTCAGCAAACAGAAAATGCTGGGTATAAGGAATGAAACTTACCTGCTCATATCTTCAATTTTAAGGTAGGGAGTCCTCAGAGCTGCAGCTGTATTCAAGAAGAAAAAAAAAGAAGGAATAGAAAATCAGTTAAATTAGCCTCATGAATAAAAACACAGAGATACAATTTTGTTTGGAAATTGAGAATTAGGAAACCTCACATACAAAAACTTACCCTTGACAACATGAGCATTTTGTTTGGTGTATGTTTTCTGTAGAAGACATTTTTGAATAAGAATTATTAATCTAAAAAGAGGCAATTTCATAATTTGTTCCATTTGTGCTGAAGCTTATTTGTTATTTGTTGGTGTAAAGTTGCAACATTTTGGCTGAAGAGTTCAGACATCTTACCTCTGGCCTCTTAGGTGCCGCACTGAAGCTCTCTCGGGTCAGCTGTTTCAAATATAACAGCACGTCTGATACAACATTAAGGAACATAACAAGACTTTTGATAACTATAGTGTGACAAGGATCGTGATATTTCTGTGATTTCTACGCAGAGTAACAGTTAGTATCAGGGAAATAAAGCAGCAAAGAACCAAACACAAGCACTCACACAGTGCCATCTTCTGTGAGCAGAGGCTCATTACACTAAAAGATGTGGACACTAGCCAACACAGATAATTATAATGCATTAAATCAGTTCCTCCACTGAAGTCATTCAAAAGGATACCATCCACGTACAAAATCTTCACTCCCCACGATCGGGCATTGGCCAAAACACTGCTGCCTTTCAGTCGTTCCTACATGACAGCAAATCAGAATCAGGATAATAAACCATGTCAGTCTGCAGTATATAACCAGCGCCCACAATCTGAAATAAAGCAAACAGGTCTGCATATAAACCATAATTTTCTTTTTTCTTTAGTGTGTGACCTACATTGTTGCGAATGGCTTTTTCAAGCAGGGCTTTCCCACGGCTGCCACAAACCTGAGGAGAAAAACACAACATCTGATTTATTAAATGTCAAAATACATTTAAGCAGGAGGGTAAATACAGACCAAATATACTTATTCAAAAGAATCAGATTTTTGGTTCTGTAGAAAGTAATATTAAGCTTTCAGTACAACATCCGTGTTAGCTTTTAACGTTGTTCCCACATATGTGTAAAAAGTTCAGTACCGTTGGCCTTGGAGTTCTTGGTCGCTGTTTGCCGTTGCTGGGGACACTCTCTCGTGTCATGATAGGACATGGAGCTTCATCACTCGTATCCTTCGCCCCCGCTTTGGATTCAGTGCACTTGGATTCACTCAGGCCCTCTTGGCTTCCAGTCACAACAAAGCTCACATCTTTGTGTAGGAAACTCTCGACCCCCTTCAGACAAAGAAAAGAGAGAAACATCAGTCATTGGATGACCCTGATAAAGGCCACGAGCCAAAACGCGTACGTCTAATTTGTTTATAAAGTGGATCTTCATTCAACAAGTGTTGCTGGAGCATTTTGACCTCTTCAAGCCTTTCACTCTTCATGTAACCTCAAACCGATTCTGATGAATGATGAATTGGCAGCTGATATTGTGACACAGTTTGTTGTCTTTTTTTTTTTTTTTAAAGAATCATTTTTGTTATATTTAAGCCTGTGTTAGATCGACGGGACAGTGAGTAATGAGAGGAGAATGGCGAATAACATGTGGGAAATTATCCACATGTCGGATTTGAACCAGGGCACCCCCCTATTAGACTTTGGTGCCTCTGTAACATGGAGCACGCCAACTAACCACTAGGCCACCAACGCCCATCAAATTGTTTTTTTATTATCAGCACATGCAGCAGAGTATCACAGCTGAACAGACAGTGATCTGCACTGAAATTGACAATAATGGAAATATAATACTCTTTAATAGAGTTTTTTTTATAAGTAGCCTTCTGGGGGCCTTGGCAAAGTGAAAGTGAAAGTCATTCGATCAAACATACACAAAGTACCATAATAACAGTGCATTACTTTTTGCCAAACAACTGTTTCCATAATTTAGCACAGTAGGTAAGACACAGTTAACAAGAGCAGATCTGCAAACAGTTAAATTCACATCAGTCCCATGTGGCTTTGGTGGAAAAATGTCTTCCAAAATGTTTTTGTTTATCTGTAAACCTGATAATTCCCGTGTTTAACCCTGAACCACACCGCACAGGGTTCACAGGCATAGTGAAGCGCCTTTATCTTCACCACAGCTTACCCCTCCCAGTAGAGATATGGCCTCCACTAGCAGAGCTGTTGCACGTTTCTTCAGATTGTCCATGTAGAAAGTCTTCCCCTCCAGCTTCTTCTGCCCAGGACACAGTGAGCCCAGGAGCCCCTGCTTCTCTGCATACTGCTGATTCTGCATGATCCCAGTACAGGAAGGAGCATATGACTCAGAAGACAGACACCAGGATCCCACTAGAAAAGAGGGAGAGTCATGTTGTTATTAATATGTTATAAGTCTGCTTATTTAACTGAGAAGAAATTTAAGAAAATCTCATATCAAAAGCCAGTTGACAATTACACAAGAACTTCGTTTTGACCAAGGTGTCAGGTTTTTACTTATTCTGAATATTTACCTCCAGCTCGTGTTCAAATACTTGAACACTGGAAAAGTTAAATGCCAAACAGCTTCATTTTAACTGTGATTAAGGTGATTAGCTTCACTTTAACACTTTTTCTGAAAGTAATGCTACACATTAAAGTAGCCGAGCATTGAAAGGAACAAGCACTGCAACATTATTATAAGAACAAAGTACAACAGCGCAGCGCAACACCCGTTTCACTAGCCTAGCAGCTAGCTCGCAACATGTTAGCTGACCTCGGCTAACACAGCTTTCCTAAAAAATATATATATATAACGCCAAGTTCTAATTAGGTTAAACTTGTTAAACGCATCCACGTATTAAAGATGAAAGAAAAGCTGCCCACTTACGTGTTTTTTACTTTATTGTAAAACTTGGTTTAATAAATCGCTGCACCAAAAAGGTGCTCAAACACCAACCGCCGATTTTTAAAAACACTGGAGAAGACGTGAGGCTGAAGTGACGTCACATCCGGTATGACGCCGCCTTCTCGTGCTGCTGCTCGCTGGATTACAACAACAACAAAATTACAGATTTCAGCAAAGACAATAATATTTTCTGAAGCAGTAGCGTTAAACGAAACTAATATGGCGGTGAATGTTTGATGCGGAACTTTAAAAGGCACGCCTCCTTTAGTCAACACATTGCTTTTATACGTGTTGGGTTTTATGCAATTTTTGATAATAACCCAAACGCCGCATAAATGTTATATAACCATAGACCGTGAATAATAAAATCTTTTTACAGTCTGTAGTTATAACCGCTTGTTGTTTGTTTTTTAATGGTCTTGTTCCTTGAGATCCGTGTTTTTCAAAGCTGTTACTTCCTTTTCCTGTTTTCGAGAACTCATTGTTAAAATAATAATTGTAGCCCCTTAAGAGAAAAGTTGTTAAATTATTTCATAAATGTAAGCCTTGTAGGTTAGAAAGGGGAAGATATCATATACAGGTGGTTGAATGAGAGGTGGGAACTGCTGCAGAAAAACTAAAGTTAAAAGGAGTTGAGTTTACTTCTGATCATGAGCCCCTTTGTGGGTTTGTGCGTCTGCAACTTTGGTAACACTAGCACTTGGCAAAAAAAGGGATAAAATCCTTTGCTGCTGCAAAAATCTTTATCAGATGGAACCATAGACTGTATAAAGTACATAACATTATTTACAGTAGGTGGAACCTAGTTCAAGTGTTATCCAGCAGGGGGCATTGTCCACGTGAATACAGTAATCTTAGTGAAGAAAATACATCAGCAGTACAGTGAGTCTATTATCCCTTTTGAAGTAACCTATAACACATTGGTTTACATTCATTTAGAATATATTTTAGGCTAAGAAATCATCCCTACAGTAATTGGAATTATTTATATTAATACATTCTATGTTTTACGCTGTAATTACAACAACATTGGTGAAGGTATGACAAAGACCACAGGACATTGAAACCAATTATTTATTCAAAACATGCATTTTTGTTTACAAAAATATTTTTTCACAAGAACACTGTCACAGTGCAAATGACTTGCCTCACTTCAATTTCAATTTGAAAATCTGCAAAAATAAATGTAGGGTACTGATGAAAAGGAACTCTTTTAGCAAAGGCTAGATGCACTGGTTAGGTTTTTTTTATGTTAACAACACAACCTTAAGACTTATTGGAGAGAATCATCACAAGATAAACTCAAGAAAAATAAAACCTATGGCAGAAAACTGTAACAGCTCAACAATAAGACACTGACAACAGTCTGAACAAAGAGAGAAGCAATTTAACTTTCCAAAACACTTCGAATGACATTGATTCAAAATAAGAATGAGACCTCTTTTTCTCTCTCGACGCATGAACACTTTAAATGTACCTACCGAAAACATACTGATTATGGCTGTGAAAAAACAATCCAAATCAAGCCTGGTGTAAATAGTAATACTCGTATATTGAACAACAGCTATCTTTCTTAAACATCAACCCTTGTGTAGTTTCAAAAGTGGGATCTTTTGTGTAAAAAAAAAAATATTTTTCAATACTTGTACTGAAAGTGATGCAGAGTCTGTGGAAGCATTTTGACAAAGTTTGTTTTAGTAAGGCATCTCAGGTTTCAGCATAGCAGCATCTGCATATTCACCAAAAATAAATGACAACAGTCTACTTCCTGCAGAGAATGTACGATAAAATAAACTGTTATTTTGGTACTTTCACACACAACAGTGAAATGTTGAACACAGTGGCAAGAAACACTAATCCAGCTTTTTCCTCTGTTTTTGTCGTTTCCCATTCCCTTAACATCAACCCCATTGGTTAGCTTTGAAATTTAGATACACATATTAGTAGCAGAATCTATCTTGTTCTGTCGTTTTAAAGCTTCTTGAATACTTTGCTTTATACATTAAACTGACACTGTAATACAAACGTATCAGTATCATAAGGACATCAACACTTTCAGAGGCTGACAATTACCTTGGACCCAATGTTTTTTTATGTTCTTTTATGCACTGTATAAAACATATTTCAGCACAACGGCAATGCTGACTGCAATCCTAAAAGGCCTAAAAGGGGTTTACCTAATATTATTTCAAGATTGTTGTTAAACCACAAACCAATGAAATGTTTTATCCAACACATTAAGTTGTTGCTTTGTTTTTTTTATTTTGTCAAATAATCAGTCCTAAACAAGAGATATAATCTTTAAAATATTTAACATAAAGTAAATTAGTATGTTTTCCTTGGACAAATAAAAAACTTAAACCATGTATAATCAAAGTTTGGACAATTATATTTAGGATTATTTATTAATCAATTATTTCAGCCCTAAATTGAAATGTTAAATCAGACACTTTTGGTTATAAACTTGCATCAGGAATTTGCTTTTTATACATGTCATCTCTCTGTTTAAAGATCTAGAGCAAAAAAAAAAGTGTTCATAGGACAAAACGATCTGCCAGTTGATGCAAGGAAGATTCTGATACTAATATTTACATTTAAGAATTTTAATGGCATGAAAAGTAGGGATGTCCGCGATTAGCCAACAAAAAGATTAAACATAGTCACCCTCACTAGTAGACACCAGACTTACTAGTGAGTAAACAAATGATTTAATATTTTTATTCATGTAGGTCCACAACGCTGGTCAATGTTGAGTGTAAGCTGTAATGTAGCTGCCTGCCACTAGCTAGGGCTGTAACTCAGGTTTATGGCTGCTAACATACTGTCATAGTGCTCTGCTACCCTGATGTAAACTAGCACACTGGACAGATTGCATCTCATAGCGCGGAGACGTTTGGCAATATTTTGATCAAGAAAATGGAGACAAAGTTGTATGTAGGCTTCATCAGGTTAAATGGGCATATAACCACTCATACAGAGCAATAAGTAACCAGCACAGGCATGTGGACACAAACCTGAAAAGCGGATCAAAGGCTGGAAGTGCTAGCACTGCTAACGTTAGCCACATTCTGCAAACCCATTTGACAGTGTTTACCTGTAGACTTCATGTTGAGCTTTGTTAAAGAGGTTGTGCTCAATGTTGGTTGTTCTCTGAGTTTTTCTTAACTTCAGACTAATCCAGAATAGTCTGAATTTAAAGATATGTTGACTCGACAGGGAAATAGTGTTTGGAAACATTCCTAATGAAAACTATTGACTGGGAGATGTGTCCATGTGTTTGTAGTATGGACACACAACACAAGCATAGATATTGGGTCAGTGTGAGAAGGATTTTCATTATTAAACATCTACAACATCAAAAGTCAAAGTCTGTATCTTAGATCCACTCTGAACCCTTTATGACTCCATATTTGCTGCTGCTGCTTGTGCTGCTGCCTCGGTCTCCGTCTGTCTTGCTCGCGGTGTGTTTGGAAGCCTGTCTGTGTTTGCGTTCACGCTGAGGCTTGCTGTGGTTATTACTGTGGATCTGTGGCTGGCTGTAGGCCTGACTGTCAGCCTGCAGCCTGCTCTGAGGCTGACAAATGTCCTTATGAACACCTCGGGGGGAATCTCCCATCCCATGTGCGGACAGGTTCTCATCATTATTGGTGTACTGCTGGCGCTCCTCCTGGGCGATGTTCACGTGGTTCTGCCTGCATGCCATCTTGGCGTTACTGAGATCTGTGATGGGAAGTGGCTGTTCGTGGTGTCCTGTAGATACCAGAGGAGGCTTGATGGCGATGTTGTAGCCAGGTGGCGCTGATGGTGCGTTCCATGAAAAAGGGTAGCTGCTGTAATCCTCTCCACTCAATCCAGCGTTGTTGAGAGCCTCGTGTCCGCGTCTGAGCCCGTACAGCTCGTCATCGGAGAGCTCAGACCTGTGGTAGCGCATAATGTCAAAGATGGTACCTACTCCCAGGTGTAGCATCTCCCATATGTTGAGCGCCAGGCATAGCAGGGAGACGGTGTACATGATGAGGAGGAAAATGGTTTTCTCAGTTGGTCGTGACACAAAGCAGTCAACGCTGTGAGGACAGGGCAGGTCTGAGCACACGTAGGAGGCGGGAACAGCGAAACCATACAGAGCGTACTGTCCACACAGGAAGGCCACCTCCAGCAGGGAGCGGGCCAGGAGCTGAAGCACATAAATACGCATCAGTCCATCTGCTTTGATACGCTGCCGCCCGTCATGGCGTACTTTACCCTTCGCCTGTCCATCACCACTGTTTTCTTTTGGTGCTCCACCGGCATCGCTCTCCACCTCTGCCATCTCATAGATCATCGGGTCCTCCTCTTGGTCATCCTCTGCCTCTTCAATGCCCCTGTGCTGCTTCCTGCCTGACATATAGTGCTTCTTGGATTTCCTCCGCGAATATCCACCAACTCCACCTCCCCCAAAGCCCGCCTGCTCCTCTGCGCGAGTGATTTTGTTGACGGCGTAGCCCAGGTACATGAGTGAGGGTGTGGCCACCAGTATGATCTGGAAAACCCAGAAGCGGACGTGCGAGAGGGGAGCGAAGGCGTCATAGCAGACGTTCTCACAGCCCGGCTGGCCCGAGTTGCAGACAAACTTGCTCTGCTCATCGTAGTAGATGGACTCGCCTCCCACGGCTGTCAGCACGATGCGGAACACAATGAGTACCGTGAGCCAGATCTTGCCCACGAATGTGGAGTGGTTGTGGATTTCTTCCAGCAGGCGAGTCAGGAAACTCCAACTCATGGTAGTGGCAGGGAGACAGCAGTGAGAGGCAACTCACACCTCCTGTTACTACCCTGTGGAGAGAGCAGAAATGATTCAACTGTCTACCAAGTATAATAAATGGATTATTTATCAACAGGGAAAATATTTGCCTGGATTTTAGCAAAGGAAACCACTTCATGGCCACTCCTTCCTTCCTAACCATGTGTGACATGGGCAGAACAAAACTAAACAGAGTATTTATTCACCTGACTTTTTGTGTTTGTCTGTTAATTTGTCTCTTACCACACAGGACAAATAGAAATGTTTTAAATCTACAAATAAAGGTACCCCACGCTCTTCTGCAAGTATTCAGCACTTTGTCTTTCCTACAGTATACACGGTTATCAAATAGTGTATTTCTCCACAATAACAACACGTTTATTCTCCATTCTTTTAATAGCTGTGCCCTACGGCTCATGTATAAACACACCGTTGGCAATAGTACACAAAGGGAAGAGTAATGACAACAAAGGAATGTCTAACCATAATTGCTATTGTAAACTGAATGTCCCCAGTCAGGCTTTTTACATGAGGTCATTACTAAGTTTTACCATCCAGATGTTGCATGAACTAAACATTTTCTCAGTTGGTTTAAAGAGAACTCTTTTTGTACAGGGGAACGACTACTAAAACAATAAAACCCTAAAGAGGAATTAAGTAGGTAGGGCTGGGCAATGACCAAAAATGTAATCGCAATAAAATGTTCCATGTAAGTTGATATCAATATTTTATCACGATAAATATCAAATACTTATTTTTTTCATATTGAAAGGCTGATTTTTGCCCCTCAGTGAAAGTTGAAGAAATCAGATGGTTAATTGTGGCTAAACCATTTTTTATTCTCAGAACATGACAAAGTATATTTAAACAGAGGAACATTTCACAAACGGTTCTGATAAAACGCTGATATGAGAGTTTGCTGCTGGGGAGTAACACAGTTTTGATTCTCAAAACTCGTAATCTTGTGCGGTCAAACACAACTTAAGAGTAAACAAACATGATAGTGAAGCTAAATGTGGCTAGCTGTTAGCTGGTACATCCATTATGGTAGCAATCTCGGTCCAACTCTTTTCCTTGTCAGTTCGATTGTGGTATGTTTTACAGGACTTGTTGTTTAAACACGTGTTGTTGCCACAAATCTATAAATTGGTCCATTTATGACCTCCATCTAACTTAAATGCTTTCATAGCCATGGATATGTTAGTTGTGCTTCCGGTTTAGTCATCTTGCTTCCTGATTGGCTATTGTTGGGTTCCGTGACAATGCGCAGATTCCGTGCTCGGCCGTCCTCTGTGTTCTCTCCACACATAACAGGATTTCTGATCATAAATATTTATGATTCCAAATCGGGGGAGCCAGATCACCTTCCAAATAGATCAGGGATGGTAAAATCCCTTTTAACCCACATCAAACCACAGGAGAATCTTGCAAAATAATCTTTGGAACCATCAGCTAATCGGACATGGTCTGAAGGCGGTGATCGGACACGAAATCGGCCAGATTATCTTGTAGTATTAAACCCTCTTAATGGGAAGAGCAACCGCTCTTAAAAGAGAAAGAGAAAGCACACTAACACACACAACCCTGCTTAAGTCATTGTGAGCTAATTTATCTATACTTTGAGTTTTGGTGGTTATTCTTGATGCTCTGTTTTTACAAATGTGCACCTTGTTTTACCCGCTCCTCTCATTTCCTTGATTCCACAGATGTCGATGTAACTAAAGTAAAGAAAGTTACCAAAGAAAATGACTTAATATTTCCTTGTATGCGAGTCCCTCACACACTTATCAGCCTCTTGTCTTTCAACTCTTTGCATTTGCTGCCTTCGCTGTAAAATTTGAAAAAAAAACTGCTTTTATTCAGCTTTAACAAGTCCACTCTTGTCTTTAGCTCCTTAGTGATCATTGGCAATAGCTGGTATTATTGCTATGAATTAAACTGGTGAAAGCAACAACCAGAGCAGCCTGAAAAAAAGGTAAACAGACACTTGATGTTTGCTTTGTATAATAAAAGGTTTAAATAACAAAATGAGTGATCCAGCTTTATCACAAGCAGTCATGTTTTCTTTGAATTTGAAGTTAGAAACCATGAAACACTAATCCAAGGTCGACTAACGGGTCAATCAGTGAAGGTTAATAGTGTGATTTCATCTGGTCTGCTGATACAAACACCAACACATTCCTTCTACTTTGAATAACTGTGAATTTTTTAGCAGTGGACAAAAGTCTGCATGTTCTGTACTTTCATTAACAATGTTGAGTTTCTCTGAGTATGTCATTTTATGTATCTTAAGGGCTTGAACCATCAGACTGCTTCCTTGACTTCTTGGCTGCTTAAACAAAGAAATGGTTGATTAAGTGACAGGTTGCATTGTTTCTTTTGCATAGAGCTCAATAATTTCTGCATATTCTGACAGGTATCTGGCTTCCCAGAGAAAGATTTTAGTTACCTTGGTTAAAGCTGAAGGCTGAGGCGAGAGAGGAAATGTTGTGAGGAGAGAGTGGGCGGGAGATGACATGAAGCATAGGGCTGAGATATTGAAATTTTATGGAACGTTTGTTATATTTCTATTGAGAAAACTTATATTGAGATAATTATCATTATCGTATTTATTTATAAAAAACCTCAGTATCAGTGGACCACATGGTCTGAGGCAGTTGATACGTCAAACTCTCTTCTGTTCTACATTAAACCATTCCTGGAGGCAAAGCCAAAAAAAAAAAAACTGTCTGTCTATTCAAGATAAATGCATGGAATAATATCACTCTGTAGGATTGAAATATGAGTAGAAAATCCATCTTCTTTCTCTTGTAAACTAAACCAGCTCGTGCTGTACCTAACCTTGAAAAACTCTGCTTAACCTGCAGACATCCATCTGCCAAAACCTTAAGCTGCAGACATCTCTGAGAGTCACTCATGTAAGAGATAATCTAAGAGGTTGAGACTTCTGTGGCGTAGTCTGTGTCTGCATGTGTATGTGTGTGTTTCTGTGTGTAAGGGTGTGTATGTGTACGAGAGTTCAAAGGGTTTTTTAGGGATAGTGTGTATTCCAGTAGTCGAGGCACAGGCTCAGTTCCTTGTAATAACATGCACTCGACATTCACCACCCATCCAGAATAAAGAGGCCGAGGCAAACGAGGCCAGGTGATAAAAGAGCAGCCTTTAGGTTGTTATGGGACTGTCACTCTGTGAAGTCAATTAATGTGATGTTTAGAGCTTGAATCCAAAAACATTGTCTTCAATAAGCTTTACCTTTTGTGTACCATCTTAGTGTGACTACGCTAATTGGCAAAAATACAGTAAGCATCTCCGGCTCAGTTTCAAGAGGTTTACTGTTATTTCTTTCAGACTGATGACTCAATGGGCAGGAAAGTAGTCAGAAACATTTTCATAGTTTGATATTTTCAAAAAACCATTTGGAGGAAAAAAAAAAAACATGCCCTTAATCCACAAATCTGTAAACTAACAATTACTAGAGTAATCAAAACAATATTAGATAAGTATTCTTTATTCAAAGTTGCTGCCAACATAGCTTAGTAGTAGCTTTGCTGCTGCAATTGTAAACCAATAGCTCTGGTGTTCTACCGACCATTAGCAGTGCAAGTCACAGAATTTTACACTCAAGTTACTTAGCAAACGCTAACTGAGCAATTAGGCTGAGTTAGCCAAAAGCACCAATTGCACCTTGGTGGTTGTAGTAAATTACTTTCTAATGCAGTCCTTAACATTTTGGACTGACTATTCAAACAGAGGAGTCATGCTGATCCAGGCATAGAAAGTGCTCCATCGGTTAGCCGTGTGGAAAATGTATAGGGATTTTCTTTTCCCCAACCAGGAACACCCAAATAGCTTATTCAACTTAGCAACTCGATTCATTCTGTCATGATATTGCTTTCTTTGATATTTGCAGCGTTGGAAAAAAAAAATCAAATGCTCAAAACCAGTGATTTTCAAATTTCTTTAAGATGCCTGTATTCTTCTTATCATGGAAAAACGTGCAAATGCAATTTGATAGACAAGAAAATATTATTTGTCATGCCACTCAATGTGTTCCTTACTGGCACTTTGTGTATAACAGACTGACACAGCTTCGCATTGAGTCTATCTGATATTTTATAATTTAATAAGTATCTGCTATGAAGCCAGGTCCAGCTGCTGCAACATGGTTTCTCATGTCTGACTCTGAAAATTAAAAAAAAAAAAAAAAAAAGTCTCATTAACAGTCACATGCTCTCTAAAACTGCACATCTGGCTGTGTTGTGTAATGAGCTTATTTTGAGGCCCAGTAGCAGAGCAATCACCACCCAAACACAAGTCTTGTGGACGGCAAGAAACTGGGAACAAACCTTCACATTGCTCATTTCAGCTCAGCATACGGCTCGCTCTTATCCTATTCTGTAGCATTTTACTCACCAGCAGAAGAAGTCTGAGGTTTGTTTCAGAAGCAATGCAGGGGGAATTTGAACCCAACATTACTGTATGTATTTATATGAAAAAAACTACAGTATTAAAGAGGACATATTAAAGCCCTTTTCCACTTTTAAAAAACAGTTCCCTGTGGTCTAAATGAAACATCTGTGCTGTGCTTTGGTCAAAATATAACATGAATCAAGTACCAGAGTAGGTTTGTGACCCTGTATAAACCAGCTCTCCCAGAACGCTGCGTTTTGGTGTGTGTGTCTCTTTAAATACAATGAACCCCCCCCCCCCCCCCCCCCCCCCCCCCCCGAGTTTTTCCCGGTAGACATCACTCCTCTGTAGCGAGAACAAAAATGGAGGACCTGTGCAAAAGTTTTGTTCTAGGCTGGGGGTGGAGTCCAAGGGTTTAGATACCAGAGGAGGGGAGGGGATTTTTTTTTTTTTTACCAGAATCCCACTTGTGATGTCACAAGGAAAGCAAATTTGAAATGGAGCACTTTTCTCTGTGTTGTCAGACCACAAACAAAGCACTGGATGGATTTATTTCACAGTTTGTGGATATGTAAACACTCAGGTTACCCAAATATATGTCTAAAAACACTGTAAAAGTAGATGTTTCATGTCCCCTTTAAAGGTCCCATATTGTGCTTTTTCTGGTTTTATATGCTCTTTAGTGTGTTTTCCAAGTGTCCTGTGAATGTTTAGGCACATCTATGTGCAAAAATTCAAAGTCCGCAGAAACGTGGCTTCTTCTACCTCCTCCTGTTAGCTGTAGCATTAGCTGCACGTAAAACTCGGTTCTAGTCCCCCTCGATAAAAATGTGTCAGTCCGACGTCATTGTCAGTGTGAGATCACTGATCTAAGCCCATTGGCTCGTTGTGGCAAGCCCAGCAACTCATGTTGAAATTTCCGAGATGCGTGCTGAGCAACTGACCAATAACGACAGAGCTGATCGGCAGACCAATCAGAGCAGACTTGGTCCACGTGGGGTCTAACAGTGTGGGCTCAACAGAGCGTCGCTAACGGACTCAGAGCGGAGAGGAAGCAAGGAGGAGCAGTACATGAAAACAGACACTTTTTTCGAACTTTAGCTATTGTGAACGTACAGAAGTAGGTACATAGATTAAATATATGAACCCCAAAAAGGGCATAATATGGGCTCTTTAAGTAAATATGATTTTCAATAAAAACACCTACCTCTCCTAAGAATGAACTGCAACAAGTTGCAAGTAGTGCCACATCAACTGCCTGAAGGTGATGCAGTGCTTTCTACCCAGATGTCTCCCAGCCCCAGACCAGCAGCCTCCAGTTCCCCACAGTGCTAGTAAAAGAACCATTTGACTGTAACTTAAAGGAGCATGCCTATCTAAATAGGTTTCACACTGTGAAGCTTTGTGGTTTTCTTTACAGCAGTTAAAGTGATGCTAAACCCCAAATCTATCTTATGAGGAAGGAACACTCACTGGCTGTTAACTTAAAAGACCGCTGTAAAAAGTTTGTAGTTTGCTGACACTGTACTTCCTGTTTGGCATGGGGTGGCTACTTTTTTTTAATAATAATTAAAAACATGCTACACTTCAACTCTGAAGGTAAACATGGTCAGTATCTTGAATGCAAAGAATGGTAAAGATGGCTTTACTTGCATAGGAAGAACTTACAACACCTTCTTGTGTCGTGAGATGAATTTGTGTTTTCTGCATTTCCGACGAACAAACAAATCAAAAGGCAGGAATGTCAGGCCAACCAATGAGAATGTCTCTCCACTGAATCAAAAATAAAGAGCAATGACAAAACAACAACAAATAACTCTGCCCACATTACAATACTCCTCAGTAAACCTACGTCAGTTATTATCTGTCAGGGAGTGCTGCAAGGAGAGACTGCAAGTGTTTTTATTACCCGAACTTAATGTCCAGAAAATCCCATCACTGTTCATCCTGACATGGAGCCAATACGTTACAGCTAAACACATCAAACAGAAGATGCAGTGCAGTACAACCCAATGTCAACATGACAAAAGCCTTTAGCATGCAGCTAATTTGTTGTGCCAAAGGAGCCACTGTAAGCATGCCATGCTTTCATATGCAATCTATCATCCAGCAAGGAAGAGATGGAAACTACCCGGTATTACTTTGTGAACTGAACGATAGGTCTCTCATGCAGGAGCTTTTACATTTTTTTGGTTTTTTTTTTGCTCTTTTTATTTGTCAGGTCATTTGTTTAAGATAAAGAGTTTCTCCTGCCAGCCCCCGAGTATTGTTTGCGAGGGAGCTGATGCGAGAACACAGGCGGATATTATCCAGAGGTGATGTTTATATCCTGTGATGATCATATCTGAGTTTAGTAGAGAGGCCAAAAACTCTGCAACAACTCAAATCTTAGTTCGTGTATATATTTCATATCTAGTCAAAAATTTGAGATGTAGCAATTGGGAAATTCCAAGCCGATACCGATATCGTTTGAAATAACAATTAAGCCGATTGCCCATTCTTGTTTTATTACTTCTATTGATGCAAGGCTCCCACAATGCCACCATTTTCTCTCATGTTTGACAACTGGAACTTCATCTGCCAAATAACAACCTCTTCTCTGAAACAGTAGTTAGGTGTACTAGATGCAAGCATTAACTTGATTTTGCGACTGACATCGGCTCATGCCACATTATTTTCCGATGTCTGTCAAAAATGGTTAATATCGGCGGATATCGATGTTAAACCAATGCATCGGTGCATCCCTATCAAAAATATGTCATTACCATTAATATAAGTCACGTCCACCTGACAAGCCAGATACAGTTAACAACTTATTTCAAGATATTAGAAGCAAAAAAACTGAATAGCTTGTAATGGGTAAAAATAGCTGCCAGATTTTAGTCTAATTTCCCATATCATCTCGTATGACATTATTATTAAGGCTAATTATGAGACAATGTGATGTTTCATAATCAATTGCCCATTAAACTCAGGTCAGGTTACTTCTTTACTTGTAAAGAACCTCATCTGAAGATTTGATATAATTTGATCATAATCCCTGTCATGTCCACATGAGATAAAAGTGTCGTCTTTGCGTGGGCATTTACTTTTCTGTCTCTCTTCATCAGGCTACACGGATGAGTGGGACTAGTTAAATACTGTGCACATGCCACAAGTTTGAATATTAACATTACACAGAGAGCAGTAGTAGTTTTGAAGCATGATATACTGTGTGTGTGTGTGTGTGTGTGTGTGTTTATACATTATCGAAATTATTGTCATTAACACAACAGACACACTCACTGCTCTCTGTCAATTCAGTGTCAGCTCCGTCGTTTCATGTACTGACCTCAAAGAGTCACAACCACACTGCAATGTGCAGCTGTTCATTTGTGAGTAAATATTAGCTGCCAGTAAAACTTGAAAGCCATACTCTTGATTTAGTTTTAGTCATTATGCTGCTTCATCAGATTCATGTGAAGGCTTAGGGCATGAGTCCATACAAGTATATGAATAAAGGTAGCCTGAGGAATGTATGCAAATATAAAAAATAAGAGTAAAGTAACTTTACTTTCAAACTACTACAACTACCGAAACGGATAAGAAAAATAAACATTAATAATATATTAGCAATATTAGTGTCATTTCAGCATAGGCTATTTTTCATGTTAATCATAATTTTACGTATTTGTTCAGGTTAAAGTGAATCACCTCTTTTTGTTTTGTCCTTCAAATCCTCGTAGTTTCCCCGGCCAGCAACAAAACAAGAGTTTTCAAACCCCATGTGCCTGCAAACAGAGAACACAGGTAGCAACATTAAAGTATGTCAGATCAAATCAGTTTAGACACTCCTATCTTTGACAGAAGAAAAAAGTTAATTCACCATATATGGTGATTTCTAAAAAGCATATTTATGTAAATGTCACAATTTTTTCCACTCAAAAAGCCCTGATGTATTTTCATTGGGGGAAAAAAATGTATATCACATTTTAAATAGCCGAAGTTTTAAATTAAAAACTCACTCACTTTCTGAAAGAGGCTACCACTGGGTGGAAAATGCTGTGATTGCAAAGGCAACACAATTTCAAAGACGACAAAATAGCATTTAACACCACAGATCTTTCTGTAAAAAAAAAAAAAAAACACATTTAAATGTAACACTGAAATTGTTTAGCCCACTGTGTAATTAGACCTGAACAAGGGCATTTATCTAAGGACTCACTGAATACATGCAGTAAGATATAAAGATGGATAAGTAAACTAAAGGTCTCTTTGTTACTTTTTTTATTTTTCTAATTTGAACAGTTACTGATAATCCTAATTTATCAATGGGACTGAAAATTGAGTACCAGCCATTTTTTAAAATCAAAAATTAAGATTATTTAGGCGCTGTCAGTATTTAAAAATACCAGTATGTGTGTCTTTCATTTATTTTATAATGCAGAAAGACGTGCAATGTCTCTGTGCTGGTTGTTGGACAGATATAACTATATTTGGGCTCCTGATATAAATATGTTTTCACATTTTTGTTTCCTTCTGAATCGACTTCAAGTGTTTCAGATGACAGCAGAGTTGTGCTAACGTTGGAATAACTGACATTGTGTTAAGAAAAAAAAAAGTTTGCAAGATGGATTTTTTTCTTCTCTTTTATCACTTTGGAGAATGTAAAGTATGCTAGTCTACTTATAGTATATTGACCCTTAATCAAGTCCTTTAAAATATAACTGAGTTCATCTGATGTTGCTAGCAAAAACATTATGTTGTTGGTAATGAAACTAGTTTACACTGAATCAGCTGCATGCAAGATAATTAAGTCAAATATAATCCCAAAGGGAAGAGACAGGCGAACCTCATTGTATTTACGGGGTTTTTTTAAATATTTTTCTTCATAACCTTCAACTGACTAGTCACCAAATACACTTTCTTTATTAACAGGAGCTTGACATTGATTTGCCTTACCTCATGTGCGAACTCCCCACAGCATCCTCACTTCATCAGACTCACATTTGGCGCCGGTCCGCTCCGTCAAACAAAGCTGGATACACGTTAAGTACACCGGCAAGAAGGTGAACTACTCTTCAGGGAATGCAAAATCACCATCGCCGAATACCAGCAAAAAATGTTATGTTGACGCCCACTCTGTAACATTTGGTCATAGTTTCAGCTAAAGGGAAGTTTCTGCTAATTTGGGTAATGTATTGTCTTTTATCAAGGAGACTGGACTGAGGAGAGCTTGATTGTGTCAGTTCAGAAACACATAGGCGGCTGGTTTAAGGCAAGGAGGGGCTTCTGTTCTGTAAGTGTGTGAGAGAGAGAGAGAGAGCAAGTCAGAAAGTCAAGCATCATTATGCATTCATCCTTAAATGCACCCTTTTGACATTTTATAAAAGGCAAAGAAAAAAAACTTGTAATCATTTGATCTAATGGATAGCCAATAATGGGGACAGTAGCCTATGTTTTTTTAAATTATGAAAGCAAATATATGGTGAAATACAGGAAAACTTTAATCCCAAATAAATGGCATTGCTGTATCACTTCACCTTGTCTCCATGTAGCAGCCTACCTTTTTTAAGTGAATGCCACAACGTTTTAAATGTTTTCAAAATACCTGTTCTTCTTTTACAAGCCACATAGCCTATTTATGAAGGTAATTATTTCCTTCAGTCTTGTTTGTCATCAGGGACAGATGATCACCAAGTGACAAATGAGGAAATCAAGTCCCCAAGATAGGTTTACAGGTTCTGTTTATTCAACAATGAACGGGTGGTTTAGCATTCTGGTGCATTTAGTGAAGCAGAGCAATACAAGAATGTCTTTGAAACAATACTCTTACACCCTTCTGTAATGAATGCTCAGGTCTGTTGCAAAGTTTCCCCCAGTTTCTTCCAGGTCTGTTAAGCACAAACGACAGAACAAGTTGGTCATGAGTCAGGGCTTCATAAGAAGGGCAAAGACCAGAGTTGTAAGACAACACATATATTTCCCTCTCTGTTGTCTTAAGACAGAGCCTGAGACTGAACAGACGCCATCAATTCGTTTCATCTTCTTCCATCAGGCTTTGGATACACATCATCATTCTGCTATCAAGTCTTTAACAAAGGGGCACTCTATGAATATTAAAACATAAAGGTCAGTTTACTTGTCATGGAGAACAGAGCTTAGCCTGCAAAAACAGCTGTATAATATCATCTGCGGTTCTGCTCGGAGCTCAAAGTCCTCGAAAATAAACCTGCATATGATCAGCCTGTGTACAAACGGCAGATGTGAAGTTTCACGATGAGGGCAGTTATCAGGCGACAGGTTTTCTCTTAAAGATGATCTAGTTGAATTAAGGGAATTCCTGTGTTTCTATTGACAATGTTGTGCTTGGACTCGTTCTGCATTTTTTAACTTCCAATGTAAACCACATGTGTGGGTGTTGTGTTGTGTGATAAGACTGTGCTTGTGATCTGGATAAGAATGTGCTTGTGATCACATTCAACGTACATATTACTGAATAGCTTACCAGTTTTATAACTACCAATCAATCCATTTTCATTTGGACAGCACCAATTCATTACAAATGTTATCTTAAGACACTTATCTACAGAGACCCAACCATAGACTTACCCAACATAAATCCACCTCGAGCACAGCACTTGTCAACAGTTAACAAAGTAACAGTGGCAAGGAAAAAGTTTCTTTTAACAGGCAGAAACCACGAGCAGAACCAGACTCGTGTTGAACAGCCATTTGCTTCAACTGTGTTGGGATTGAAAAGTGGGATAGAGGGGGGATGGAGAAACAAACAAGGACAATGAATGAAACAGATTTATGGCTACAATGGCGTCCTATCACAGCTGCTATGCTTTAGCAGATAAGTACGCAAAAGGTTCCCACAATGCAGCAAGGCATGTATTATATTAATATCTATGTATTTCATATGATATTAAACGTCCTCATGGACCTGCTGATACAATTCAAATATTGCTCCTGCTGATGACCTACAAGTGTTGGAAACTTAGCTTTATCCCCATCGTTTATCTCACGGACAAAGACAAACCCAAGCCCACACATCTTTCTCCTTTCCATCTCCATGTGTTGCTTACTGACTGTTTCTCTCTAGGAGGGTGACTGCTCAAATCTATTTGCTTGACTTTCAGTTGGCATTGTATTCTTAAACTATCAGCGGAAGAATCAAACACAGGAGGGAAAACACTTTCAACCCTAATCGGCCTGATAGTGTTTTGGCATAGGAAGTCCACATCTTAATTCAGAGCGACCTCCTGCAAGGCTGTAGTCCCTTAACTGCGTTATCTTTTACCTCAAAGGGAGTAATTGAATGGAGAAAAATCAATGAGGGTATCCATAAAAGCAATCATCATAGAGCCCTGCCAATTTAAAGCATTTTAACAGTTGAGTGTCTTCTGTTATTGGTAAAGAGAAGGGCTGTATCAACTGGAATGTGGATATTGACAGGGCCGTACAACAGAAGGCGGCGAGGCTGTCATCGACAAGTTTGAGATCCTCAAATGCGATTTGTCATCATTCTCAGCAGATGGACGTTAATTGGATTTTCTGTCCATTCACTTACAACTGGAGGTCATTGAAGATTGGTTTGGACATAAATTTATCTTTTGGCAATTAATCGTAATAGACATAGCATGTACTCTTTCCCTAACAATGTCAGTGTCAATATGACCTTAATTGAAGGATTGATTCTGGTTGGATTATTTGAGCTGAGAGTTGCAAAACATCTAAGCACACGAGAGGTTTCCAGAGAGAAATGTTGAAGTCAAACTGAAAGGAGAAGGTAATAGAAATGCAAAGTAAATGTGGGCTGCAAAGTGTGACTGCGGTCAGCTCTTTGCTGGTGACATTGTCGTAAAGGGTCCTGAACTGACAACTGGGAATATAATGGCAGACACAACAATGACACAAAATCACCCAGAGGATAAAGTGACAGAACAAATCAGAGAGACCAAATCAGATGAGGAGAGAGACCAATGATGGAGAGTTTGGCTGGAAAGATAGACACATGAAATGACTTTATCTCATCTGACAGAAGTCAAAGTAGAAATTATTCAGATCAGTAAAGGTGAAGAGATTAATTAGGGGTTAAATAAAAAAAATTATAAAAGGAAAAATGAGGATACAATGATTAGTCCCTTACGCACAAGTAAGAGAGCTGAATCAACAAATGACTTGGCTGACTTCAGCAGCATCTCACTCAGGGGATTTGTAACACAGAGAATGAACAAACACAACATGTCATCTTCAGCATCGCAGCCTCAAGCCTTTGCTGTCATATTCTCTGAGAGATGTTTCATGAAGTCACATCAGTTGTTGTTTATGCCAAGGAAAGACATGTCTGTTGCTGTCATGTGTTTTTTTCATTAATCAAGTGCAACACAAGTCCCCTGTTAGTCTGAATGCTTAGTATATGAAGAACCAACAAATGTCTCTGACTGCCAGGGGAACTCCGAAGCAGTTTTCAAAAAAATACACAAGCTTGACGCCATCTTCTGGTCAAGAGTTGTAAACAAAAGTAAAAATATGCAATAAATTGGTGGCTCCCAAGACTTTGTCTTGTGAACTCTTAAAACACAAAGCTTGTACTGTACACATCCAGTTGTCTATTGGTGTGGAGCAGTTTATTTATTTGTTTTGTTTTTTAATCTTGGGAACTGAAAGTATTCAGTTTAAGTAATGCATAAGATTTTTCCAAAGGCTGATTTTAATCATCAGTATTAATCATGCATTATTAGTAATTTCATAAATACACTGGGCATCAACATTTGAAAACAGTTCAATTTGTGTTGGATTTATTTATTTTAATATAAATTTGTGGTACACATTGAGACTGAACAAATGTATGTTGACATAAAAACCAAATGTTATCTTGGCTTTAACAAAATCCCCTTGGATTGGATGTTGAACCACCAAAGTTGGGTTGAAATCAACCACCTAACATTGGGTTGACATTAACCACCAACATTGGACAAATCTGGAATCATAATCACCTTAAAGTTAGAACCAGATATAGGTTTAATCTCAACCTCAAACCTGATACTAGGTCGATGTTAAAACAATATATTGAGTTGACATCAACCACCAACACTGGACAGGAATCTAATCTTTGTTGGAAATAATATTGTCAGGGTGATGTCAGTACTGTTTTGGGTTGATCTCAACCAAAACGTTGGGTTGACTTGAACACCCAACTTTAAGTTGATCTCAAAACGAAGATCTTGGATGGAAAGCACTATCAGTTTAACATCAGAACCAGATGTTGGGTAACATCAAAACCTGACAATTTATTATTGTAAAAAAACTGGCATTGGGCTAACACCAAAATGTAATGATGGGTCTAGATCAAAACCCTACTTTGGGCTGTTCACCAAACCTGTTTTTTACTCCAAAATTGAATGTTGGGATGATGTCAAAATCAGACATTTGCTTAAGGTCAATACCCAATGTTGGTGGTTTAATTCAAAACCAGACATTCAGGTTGACTTTAACTACCAAAAATGCACAATTGGAGCAATGGATAATAGATAAACCTTTGTTCTAATATCTCTTTAACTATAAACTTGAATTAATCTTTTTTCAAGTATCTTCGGAAATGCACAAAGTTTGTTTAAGTTTACGAATAACTAATGAATTATTTAATATAAAAGAATAATACAATAAAAAACATGCAGTATTGGATTTGATCTGAGTAAAGATTTTCCAATTGGTGATCTTATGATTCCGTACTTGTTTTTAAACATTATACACAGTTAAATATTAATGTCACACTGAGTATGCAAAACTATGTGGAGAAAGAACTTAAGGTTGACTAAAGGATGTTGAAAGCAGCATTCATTTGTCTTCTACAAATTCTTTATGAAGTCAGGGCTAATAGTATGCACAAAAATCCAGAAGATCTGAGGTTTTTGTTCATTGGCTGGTACCCAGGATGTCCTACCATGTGACAGACCTGGATGTTGATGTGCCCAAACCTACTTTCCTAAGGGTGGTCCACAGAACTGTCATGGAGATCCATAAAGAAAAAAGACAAGGTCATTTTTTTCCTTCATCCAAACAGCCTTGGAGAAGTTGGCAAAGGATTTGGGAGACTGGCACAGCAGCAATAATTTGGCGTAGCTTTGGGGCTTTAGATGGCTGTCACAGCAGGGTCATACCAAATTTAACCAGGCAGATTATTTTTAACCCAAGCCATTTGTTCCCATTTGACTCCATGCAGTCTGCTGTTCCTCTTGGATTTTGGGGGAAATTCTTAATGCATTTGGAGGTTCTGTTCATGATACCAACATTTCACTAAAAGTTGGCATTTGCAGGGGAGGATGGAAATCCATCCCAACCAAAAACAGTCTGTCCTATGATATAAAGTACATTTGGGGTCCTAAAGGTTAATAAAATCATACAATTATTTTTCATGCACTGCATTACACAAGATCTAAAGGTGACTACTCACTGTAGACCTATCACTTGATTTTTTTTTTAATCTAATCTCTTATGTCTACCCATATTATCACAGCTCAGTGCTGCTGACCATCTTTCAGCTGCTCTCTGTAGCTGCTGACTCTCTTTTGACTGACCCTACCACCTCCAAGTTTCTCTGTCGGCTCTCTCATTAGCTGCTCGTTAATCCTGCCCTTCTGTCTTCACTCTGTCCTTTGGCTGTCTAAAGTCCTGCAAGTTGAGAAAGTGGTTCAGATGACGCTCTTCACTCCGGGTCCCTTGTGTCCTCCTTTCTCTGCTTCTGCCTCTGCTGCTAATTCAACGTGGCACCAACTTTGAGGGGATGAATTGTATCATGTGATGCCTCTTCTCCTTGTCCCTTTCCCTTAATCACTCCCCCTCTCCTTACTTAATTTATTTGACATTGGGTTGACAATGTCATTCCCAAAACCAGTGACTTAAAAAAAAGCACACCAGTATAATTCCATTAATCACCCTTCAAAAAATATTCAGCTCCAACTGGTTAAGGAATGGTCCATTCTACTTAGACTAAATTGAATTTTTATAGAAGGTGAAAAAAATAAAAATTAAATTAAATATTTTCATGACCCTTTCACACAGCAAAAAGGTAAAACTAGAGCGCAAAAAAGCGAGTGTTGTATGTTGGTAGTTCTCTGAAAAATGGGGAAAACTAATGTAGATCCTGTGATTACAACAAAAGCTCTGAAACAGCAAAGTTGTGAAATACTGTGGAAAACATTTGCTGATAAATTCAGACTTCTATACCTTTTTGGCAGGTAAATAACTCGTAAATATAATATTTATGAGTAAACTTTTAATACAAATCCTTTTACGGATAACAATATGAAGTGACCAATGCAAGACCAGAGACCTGTAAAAAAGCTTGTTACACCAAGCTAACCTGAACTTGCTTACAGGCTAACACTTTTCCTGCAAAATATTATTGTATATAATATAATCAAATATAAGAGGGATCAGATGGCCTAGCAGTTGGGGTTCAAGTCCGACCTCTTTCCCCTTCCGCATGTCTTTCCTCACTCTCTCTCTCTCTCTCGTTTCCAACTTCAGTTGAAGATGAATATTAGAAAAAAAGATCCATAAACACTCAGGTATTCTCAGGTATTGTAAAATTCAGATATTGATGTAAGTAGATAAGTGATGAAGGTACTGGTCGTGGAAGATTAGTTCTGAACAGTATATTTCTAACTGAAACTGGATTTTAGGTAGTATTAGAGGCCCTTACCGACACTGGTACCAGTATCGCAAAAACTCTAAATTTCACTCAACGTCTGTAAGATGAAACTAGATTTTAGTAGTTTACACGCACAGATGGTAAACAAATGAAAATAAACAAATGAATCAGGAAATGGCTTTACATTCCTTTTACACTGATGCATTACACACGATTAGATAATGACTAAATAAATATACGTATACCAACAATAGATGACAGTAAACCACACAAAAAATAGGGAAAAAAACACAACAGTCAAGCAACAACATATGACTTTATTTGGTTGTGAAGCCATAATACCATTTCTAAGTCATCATGACAAAACTGTTGTTTGGTGATCTGTAGTGAATTACCATCCCTGAAAATGTACGTCTTTTTATTTGTAATGAATCTTAAATCTCTTTTACATCATATCAAGTATTCATTATTGATTATTGCACTGAACTCCACGGAAGATTTACAGGTACACACATATTAATATAGGTAAAGCAAATTAAAATACCCCAACTTCTACCATTAGAACGGGTAAAGCTTGAAGAACTTGTGTGTTCATGTAATGACAAAACTGATTAGGTTTTGTTCTCAAAGAATTTCAGAATCACACTTCCTATAAACACGATACTGTTAGTCATCAAATGAACTTTTTGTTCAGAGAGTAGCATCTATATACTTTAAATATAAATACATGTTTCGTTAATCTGTCAACACTTTTTCTCGTCTCCCTGAGATATTAAAACACTGGTTTAGGAAATTTCAAGCACTTTTACAGTTTTATGATGTAGTTTAAGGCGAAGTTGTTCCATCAATATTAATATTTAATACTTATGTTTAACTATTTTTGAACAGCACCAGACCTCTCTCTGTGTGTTGTGTAATGACTTGAACAAGATGTACAGTATGTGGATATGCATGTTTTGTTTAAAATATTGTTAATATAAAATGAATATAAATATACACTCAGTTATTCATACTAACTCTTGCCTAAGGTTACAGGACCATTATAGGGGGTGTTCACTTGTGTACATTACACACTTAATTTAAACATAGACTGCAAAAAACTACAAACAGACAGTGTACATGCCCTATTAGTATCAAAAATTTAGACGATTGTTGGATGACAAACCCAAAAAAGGCCCCAACAAGACTGAACAATGCATATTTAGAATGTCCTGCTTCATAAAAATATAGAAATGTCCCTGTAAACCATGTATATGAATGCAAGTGTCCGTAATTATTTTTTAAAATATATTTTCCAGTGTCTGTGATGATTTTACTGAGGCAAAATGAGGTTACGTGTTGCGTTATTAATGCAAATATTCAAAAGAGACTGGAACCATTGTAATTCATCCATAACAGTGTAGCTTAAAGGGATACATTCAACCATAAATACATTGAATACAGGTAAAGAATGCTAGCTAATGACTACATAACTAGATTTAAAAGTCTTTAACTTGTACAGTTTCTGTCCATGTTTCAGCCTCACAGGGTACAACATTGAGCCAAAGTGCAGGCATATGGCTACAGCATTCCCTTTGGATCTCATGCTGGTGTAAATTACTGTTGTATAATCAAGAGTAGGTTTCAGTAAAGAGTCTTGGGTGGAGGTGAATGCACAGCTAATGTGCAAGAGTCTCTGTTACCTTATCCCTCTTGTATCAACCAAACAGTGTCAGGTAGTGATATAATATCTGATCCTGTGTATCCATCGTCCAGGCTTTGAACACCGTGTTTTTCAGATGGGCTGCCTACAAAGAGACACCCTAAAGGGTGGAAAAGCTTTATGCAGTTGGTGAACAAAGCTCAGAAACTGTGACACATTTCACCACATAGATTGTGCAGAAATGTTAAACATAGAGACATGTTCTAATGTAAATTCCATTTATATTTGCAGAGCATGGTATGTTTATTGAGCCACCTCCATTTGATGTAGTTTGCTCTGGAGCACTTACAGTCAGTTTTGGTCAAGAGCTTCAGCATTTTGATCTGACTTGAAACAGCTTCCGTCCTGTTGCCCCTATCTCCCGTAGTCATGAAGTGCTTTGAATAACCACCAGATGCCACCTTGAAGACAAGAACTTCTATGCCAGGATCCTCTTCATCCACCTTGGCTCAGCTTTTAATACCATACCACAACAACTGGTTGAGATGCTGAGGTCGCTGAAGTTGGACTGGGTTCTTAACTTCCTGACGGAGCGGCAGCAGACAGTCAGTGGGCCGCCACACCTCGACAACCATCACAGTTAGTACATGCACACCTCAGGGCTACGTCCTGAGTCCCCTGCTTTTCACCCTGCTTACCCATGACTGTTGTGCTCAATTTGACCCCAACCACATCAACCACAAGTCTGCTGACAACACAACAGTGGTGGGACTTGTCAGGAACAATGATGAATCGGAATACAGAGCTGAGTTAGGGCAACTAACATCATGGTGCAAACTTCCCAATCTGGCTCTAAATGTTGACAAGACCAAGGAGATGGTAATCGATTCCAGGAGGACTGGCAGGCACAATCATTTGCCCTTGATTATCGATGGTGCAGCTGTAGAGAGGGTCAGCAACATCAAGTTCCTGGGTGCATACCTTCTGGACGACCTGGCCTCCTCTTTCAACACCTCAGCCATAGTAAAAAAGACTCAACAGCGGCTCCTACCCCCTCTGGAGACTAAAGAGGGCATGTCTCCCCATCCCAACTCTTTCCACCTTCTACACGGGCACCACTGAAACCATCTAAACATACTCACTTCCTGGTTTGGCAGTTGTAAAGCTGCCCAACAATGGCAGCTTAACAGGATAGCGAAGACAGCCAGCAGAAAATATTGCTGGAGACTTACAATCAGCGCTGTGCTTGCAAGGCCTCCAGCATCGTGAAAGGACCCCCACCATCCATCTCAAAAACTGTTTTCCCTCCTTCCGTCAGGCAAAACGTATCGGAGCACTCTTGCTAAATGAAGAATAACGCTCAACAGCTTCTTTACACAGTCTGTCAGGATCATTAACAAACTGGGCCTCCCTCCTCTGTCACACTAATTAGTATCAGATGGACATGTGCTGCACTTGCACTTTAAATCCACTGCACTTTAGACACTCATTGAATGTCTTTGGTGCTAACTGTATGCTGCCTGCTTTATTTCTTGTCGGCTCTTTTTTATGTATTTTCTTTGTTACTTTATATCATCTGAGCAGTTTTTATTACAATTATTTTACTGTACTTTTACAGCTGTTTTTATTCCTTAGTAGATTTTTAGGTATATTTGTGACTCTATATGTTAAATGTTTTTTTCTTTCTGTCACTGCTTGGGGCTGGGAGGACAGCATTTTGTCTTTATGAAAAATAAACAGGATCCAAGAATTTAACAAGAAATAAGTGCAAAACCAATACTGCAGTGCATACTATATCTCCATTATTGATCATAATGCGCATATTCATATAACTGTACAATTGCAGCCTATAAATAAAGATAGGCTTTATGCCAAGCTAACAAAAAAAAGTTTAAAATTTTGGGAAATACATTTTTGGTTTCTTGAGTATGTCCTGGGAAGACAGATCCACATTTTCATCTATACAGTAATATGCCTGTTTTCAACCTTTTAGAGGTTTTTTGTTTTATCTTAGTTTTTGTTTTTATAGTAAATAATTAGTTCCCAAAGTGAAGTTTTTAAATTTGGTTGATTGTAGATTTTGTTGCCTTACAAAGCCAGCTTGTGGTTGCCCAATCTTAATGCTAAGCTAAGCTAACCCAGTGCTGGCTCCAGCTAGATATTTACTGTTAAAACATCACATTGGCATTGATAGTCTTAACTTCTCCAGAAGAATAGGAAGAAGCGTTTTCCCACAGTTGTCAAAATTTTATTTAAAACAGATGACTTAAATAGATGCACACTGGGTGCAGATGGCCTAACGGTTAGGTTGCGCCCCATGTACGGAGGCTTTAGACATCCAAGTGGGCTGCCAAGGGCCAAGTCTGGCATGTGGCTCCTTTCCTGCATGTCATTCCCCACTCTCTACGCTATCCACTGTTCTATCCAATAAAGGCAAAAAGCCCAAAAATAAGTCTTGAAAAAAGAAATAGATGCACACTCTAAGGGTTTACCAAAGGTTATTGGGTAAAATCATGCTTATCTTACCCCTCGCCAGGAGTAGGGTTAATGCGCTTTTGCTATATCTGCTCCTTTCATTTACTCACTTTTTCAACACACGACACACACACACAAAAACACACACCGATCTCATCTCTCTTCCATTATTTTTTTCAAGTAGTACACTATGTCCTCGCCGCTGACCCAAGGAACTATGTTAGCCTTAAACTGAGCTGCCCGGGACTGCTGCATCTCCAGCAGCAGCCTGTGCATGGGGAAGTCTCTCCTGGGGAATGCTGTGTCCCGGGACCCGAGAGCCAGAGAGGGACAGATGTCATTGGCCCCATCTCCGATATAGAAAACCCTCTGAAAAGGAGCACCATCCCGCTCCTTTTGCCGTTTAGCCAGGTACTCGCGAAGGATCACCTGCTTGCACATGTTATCAGGACAACCTGAGCAGGAGTGGGAGTGAAACGGGAACAGCACCAGTCTACCTGTGTCATCAAAACTGGCAGGGTTTGTGAAAATCTTCTGGAATAGCTTTCGTACCCCAGCCCGCTCCAACCATGTCTCGATGAAGAACATGTTGGCGTCGGAGACCACCACCAGCTCGTAGTCTTGCTTGTGGCTCTGCAAATACTGCAACAGGTTCAGGAGGCCAGGCGTGGGTGGGATCTTCTCCACGGCTGAATGGATGCAGTCCTTTGACACGCCCTGCTCAGCCATGTAAGCCAAGACCTTCTGCATGTGCTCGTTGTAGTGCCCCTCCCTGTAGCTGTTCTTTAGCCCGTCGGGGAGCTGTTTGCTGGGTAGAGCTTGCACCACTGCATCATCACTGCTCTCGTTGATGATGGTCTCATCAAAGTCGAACAAAACCAGAAAGCGCTGATCCTGTGACGACACCACACGGACTTCATTTGATGGAGCTGACATCTTCGGTGTGTGAAGAAAACGGTGGTTGGTCTGTCACTAAGAAAGAAAACAGAGGGTGTGAAACATTTAACATTTTCTTTGCAAAAGACAAATATTACTGTTTTATTCCAGTAAATTACCTTCTGAAAATATCAGTTTGAAATCACACTTTGTCTGTTTTAAAGAACTGTGGGACCAAACCATGTAGAGCTGAGGAAATAGCACAACATATAAAACGTCTTAATTAGGCCATTAGCTGCTGGGAAAACATATGTTTACAAGAGGAAAGAAGGGGAGCTGATTTAAATCAAACAAGACTAAACAGGATGTTCAAGAAATAACAAATGTCCGAAGATCATTTTCCAGGATCCATCAAATTGTTCTCTTTGGAAGTATAGCAGCAGCCTCTAATATGCCACACATAGTCTGAAGTTTCCTTAATCTCTTTGCCACTCAGACATTCCTTTATTCTTTCAGGATTGAGGGAACATTAACTGAGACAGTTATTTATACAGGCCACATTTTAAACCTGGGCCAATGCCATATTTACATAGCAGATATGTTTGCAGCACAAAGCTTCCGCTGTTGGAGGCATGTGGTGTAACTTGAGCGAAGAAAAACGTGTCGTGTCACAGCATACCTTCACCACAAGTGGAACAAATGGACCTATGCATGGAGATGTGAATCAGGAGTGTGACATTTAGAAGTATTTAACTTGTTGAAATGATTTTTTTGTCGTAATGTTAATGTAACTAAATTCAGAAGCTTCGTGTCAAATCTTTCTCTCCTAAAATATAGACCATACAGACCCAAATCACAGTAGGAACACCATGAGGTCAGTAAAGACTAGAACGTTTTGCCATATAGAAGAATGATGCAGTAAAATGTGAATTCTTTTGCTGAAAGAATTAGCTTGAACTGTTAAAAGAAGAAGACCCAAACACAAACTGCCACGCCAAGTCAGGGTTAGCTAGTGAGCTTTAAAAAAACAAAAACGTAAAGGTCCAACATTTTAGCAGATTACATTTTTTATTCCACATTAACAAGGCAGTATCGTAAGATCATCATAGTGCTAAGAAAGGGAGCAGTACAAAAGCATGCACTCCTTAAAGTTACTAGCCTATAGGAGCAGCACTGATGTCCCTGCAGTTGCAGTTTTAATGGTATGTATATTTTTGAATATTCTTAAATATCAGATCATATGTTTAAACTTTTTAAAAAAGCTAAAGAAGAAAAAGAACATTATGGCATGTTATATCCCATGTTTATTTTTCCTTTAGATTGTCCAATAAAGACTGTCCTCTCCCCTGTCTCTGTATACCTCTGACTTCCAGTATAACGCCGAGCTCAGAAATACTTGGATGACACTGTGATAGTTGGTTGTTGTGTCAGGGATGGACAGGAGGAGGAGTACAGGAGCCTGGTAGGGGACTTTGTGACGTGATGCAGTTCAAACCATCTGCAGCTGAACACCTCCAAGACCAAGGAGAGGGTGGTGGACTTCAGAAGGAACAAGCCCCAACCTGTTTCCATCGGGGGGGGGGGGTCGACGTGGAGGTGGTCAAGACCTACGGGTACCTGAGGCTGCAGTTGGACGACAGGCTGGACTGGTCATCAAACATGGACACTATCTGCAGGAAGGGACAGAGCCGTCTGTACTTCCTGAGAAGGCTGGGGGTCCTTCAACATCTGTAAAAAGCTGCTGCAGATGTTTTACCAGTCCGTGGTGGCCAGTGTCCTCTTCTATGCTGTGGTGTGCTGGGGGAGGAAGCAGCAAGAAGAGGGACGCAGCACGGGCTGGACAGACTGGTGAGGAAGGCTGGCTCTGTTGGGGGGCGCAGAGCTGGACTCTCTAATGACGGTGGCAGAGAGAAGGAACCCTGAGCAGAATGGACCCCACCACCCTCTGCACAGCACCTTCACCAGGCAGAGGAGTGTGTTCAGTGGCAGGCTGCTGTCACAATCCAGTTCCACAGACAGACTCAAGAACTCTTTTGTCCCCCGGGCCATACGTCTGTACAACACCTCACGGTTATGGCAGGGAGAAAGCACACACACTTGGACTAAATCTTCCTTTTTCCATTTCCCATCTGCACAGCTGTCCCAAGAGTCAGCCTCTAGTTGGACACTTTAATGATTACCTCAATTACTTAATTGAATGTTTGCACTGCCTGTTATTTGATCATTTTGCACTATCTGCTTTTTAAACATTGCTGTACATATATAAACAACACAACTTCAGAAGGTCAACACTTTTTTTTTATTTTATTTTTTATATTCAGGTCTAATTACATATTTTTCCCTCAACTGTTTAAAGGTTCTTGTTTTAAATCGCACATATATTTTTATCCCTGCACGGGTTATGTACATTTCTTGTATAAGTCTATTTTTAATTGCAACAGTTTAAGTTTGATTCATCTCGGGGTATTCTTTAAATCTTTTTTCCGGGTTAATATATATGTATGGGAGGGAGGGGGCGTAGGGTTTTGTGGTTAATTTGTAACAAATGTTTCATGTCATGTACATCTTTGTAACCTGCTACTGGATGCTTTGAATTTCCCTCAGGATCAATAAAGTATCTATCTATCTATCTATATATCTACATTATGTTAAAATATACTTACATTAATCTGTGAAAATTATTATGTAATTGTGTAATGCAATAGTTAATGAAGCTAAAATAATTAAATGTTTAACACCTCATATTTAAAACACTATCTAGGTATAACAAAGCTAAATGTAAAGAGTAGCTAATTTGAAGATCAGCATTAACAGTCATACAAAAAAGGTTTTGGCGCTTATTACAAGTACAAGGAATGTTTTTAGAAGGTCACACCAGAATACTGTTTTTACCAATGTCTTGCACAAGCTGTGTGCAAGTATAGCCATCAGTGTAGCAGGGGGCACTGGGTTTATGCCTTCAGCTAATAATAGCCTAACAGAGAGTTAAAGTTAAATTCAAATGATGAACATGTAACAGAACTACACAAAAAAAACCATACTGAACCCACACCTGATGTATGCATTTAATACAGATGTCTAGCTTTGAAGGGCAGATTCCTGGCAGGATGGACTGAATGCATTCAATTTTGTTTATGACCATGTCTCCTCCTTGACAGTGCTAGCCTGTAATATGAGACCAGCTGCTTTTGGTGCTCACTTATTTAAACGTCCTGTGACCTGCAGGTTGGCTTCAACGTAACATTGTTGCCAAGTGAGCGGCTGCTCCTCTTCAGCAGCTGCATTATTAATAGGGCATATATTTACAAACTAAATCATCTAATTATAGCCTCGCGGCGCTATTTCTGTGTGAGAAAGGTTACCACTGAAAGTCATAAGCTGCGGCTCAGTCAGGAGTCATTAGGCTGACCGGGTCTGTGGTCACATCGCGCTGCATGGATTTAAAGGCAGATTCTAGCAGAACAAAATACACACACAGAAAAACGACGATCAAGAACAACCTGTACAGTAGAATCAGAAAATATGGCCTACCGGCGATGGTACGCGGGATGGTAGGCGAGGTGCCCGGCTCCGGCGACCGCATCCCAGTGACGCGGCAAGATTTTTTTAAAGGAGACTCCCACAGCAGCACAGAGGGTTTCCCTTTTTAAGCAATGACGTCAAGTCAGCGACCGTAAAGCGCGGATCATCCGACGTGACCTTTCAAATTAAAAGCAAGAGAGCGGAACATTCTTTTGAAAGGCAACAATGACTGGTTGGTAGGTGTGCACTTGTATTTCACCTTCTTTAAGTAGGCTACATAAATGCCACTTAAAAGTATTTAAGATACAAAGAATAACAGAATGTGAGCCGAATCACAGTAACCACAACATATGTTCAAAACACAGTAGGTTGAATTTAATTTTATTATGAATTTTATATTATTTTATTGATTTATTTAATTTTATTTGATTTACACTTTATAGCATCTATCAGTCATAATGTTCCTACACGCAATTTTTCATGCAGATGATACTATTGTGTATTGCCTTGCCTATACTCAGCATTAGTCTCTCCTTCCATAACAAAATGTCTGTGATACAGTACATGACATTTTTCATTAATTAATACTTTATTGGAATCCTGATAAGACATAACTCATTATGTTTACAAGCTCAAAGAAAAAAACACGGGCTCTGCCTTCTTTAAGTTCTTCTCAGGGTGATGTGATTGAGTCTGAATTGTCTTATAATTACCATATATTCTTAATTGATGATTAGCTGTATTTTCTCTTCATATTCAGCAGCTCATAAAGAAATTGAAGTTGCAGCTTGTTTTTCTTATGCTGAAAAAAAAACTTGTTTCTGCTACTTGTATGCCTTTATTCGACTACAGCTACGTGTTATTTTTACATGCATCTTGTCAATGCCTTTATTCTTTGGATACAGTTTACCATTGAGCATTGAGGTGCATTACAAATCTGAAGTCCCAAACTCATCATTGTATTCTGTATGCTGGAGTTGGCTGGTCTTCATTGACCACTCTGTCATTTACTTTTTTGTAAGGCAATACTTAACCTGCTTCCCTACTTGAGTAATTGTATTCATTTGAAAATGATTGGACCACCTTTGCTCTGTGATCCAGTGACATGGCAAGCTTGCATTCTCGCTATCTGTTCCTGCAAAGTGTGCCTTGAAGTGGGGGAAAAGCAGTTTCAGGTATGCTGCTCCATTTGCTGTAGCAGGATTCGGGTCCGTGCACGCTGGTCATCTTTCTTTTGAAGAGATAGTTGAAGGTTTTTGAGGAAGATGCTACAGATTGTTGACGCTTTGACAAATGACTTTTCCGCTCTGCGACTCAGAATATGTTGAACAGTGTTTTGTCATTTTGTACGTGTTGTTTGTCTGTAACTTTGTTTAAACGTGTTGCTGCCTTTTTGGCCAGTGAGTCTTAATCTCAATGAGGTTTTTCCTGAATAAATAAACTTAAAAATAATAACTCAGTTGAACAATAAACCCAATAGAAGCAGTAGAGACAACAGTTCTGGAAAATATTGTATAACTTGTCACCTTGCCTTGTGCTGGTAATGTCCATCTAAAAATAAATGCATTTCTGAGTCAGCCGCAGCAACAAGTACAAGACAGCCACTGCTGCAGATAGCTGAGGGTTAAACAAAGGACATCGGCTCATGTACGAAGAAGCTGGACAAACTCCCTGTTAGGTAAGAATGAGATAGACCTCCAGACTTACATTCTCAGCTGATACAGAAAGGCATAATGTTATCATTTCAGCCTCTCCAACCTTTCCAAACATACTTCAGTCCAATAACGTGGTTAACCTATTCAAAGGGTTCATCATGTGATTACATAATGTGTGGCATGTGATGATTTACACAGAAGTCCATTTGTATAAATCATTCATCGTACATTTAAAACCAGGATGTTGACAGAAATGACTTTTGTGATAAAAGGATTCCTCTCATTTATTGTATCTCATCTGACTGAATCATAGGTTCATTATAGGTGGTCTTATCTATGTTAGACACGATTTATACACGTATTGGCTTTGGGAGCAAACATTAATATATTTCAGATCACTAACTTGGATTCTTCCCCGTTGACCTTTAACCTTCACTGTTGAGTCGTACTCCTTTACTGATAGAGCACAAACTTAACATGTGTACAGTTTTTGACATTAACTTTCAACCTTTGCACATCATGCTTCACTTCAGTTATGTGTCTGACACTTGATGATAGTCCAGATTTGTAACCTTACATTTTGGAAGATATTATTTCTCTTATTGTATAACCTCCAAAGTAGTTTGTGGTTTTTAGTCTTAAGGTAAATTATTTTTAATAATGAGTTTGGTTAAAAGATAAATATCTCTGTATCTCTCTCTCTCTCGCTCTCTCTCTCTCTCTGTGTCTCAGTCTTCTGAGAAAATGTTTTCAAAAAAAGAGAAAAAACTAAATTGGCACACGTCATTTTTTTCCAGTATGACCTAAAAGTGATTCAATTCAGGATAATAAAAGGGTTTGAATTAAACTGTGGTGTTGCCAAAATTGTGTCATCTGAAAAACAATCACATCAGCAAACTCCATCGTGTTTATTCTACATAAACTACTGGAACTTTTGAAACAAACATGTCCATCCTTAACTACATTTTAATGCTGTCTATTGGACATTAGTCTGGATTCTTTTAGGTTCTTAAGAGCTGTTTTAACACCATCAAACCAACAATGACTACATGACCTAATTGATTGCCAAATTATTGATGATTTTAGATGTGAACAGGCAGCTTCTTGAGAGAAAAAAAGATAAGATGTTGGTGTTATTCTACACATTCCAACATTACTTCTTGTCTGACCTTATTCACCAGTGAAAACTAATTGATAAACAATTAATAACTTGTGGAAACTGGTATTAACAGATAAATAATAACAGCACAGGGTTAGTGTTCATTTAAATTAAGAAGTATGTCCGTGAATCTTATCTATGTTATCTCATGTGAGTGAAGATTAGGGTTTTAACTCTTAAATCATTTTGCAAACATTTTAATTTAACCTTGTGTAAGATGAAAATGTCAGTCCTCAAACAGTTTTCAAAATATAAAAATGTGCCGTATGGGCATTCACAGGATTATTTCAGACCCACAGAAGAACGTCAACTTGGATCTTGTTAAATATATTTCAATGAGCTTAATGGTTTTTAAAAATCCCACATCAGTCATCCAGGATAATGAGATGGTCATAGGAACTTCCTCACAAGGTTTGGTTTCTTAAACAGAACTGGAATCAGAGACATGTTGGGTTACAAGCAGCTCATTAACACAGTTTTAAGTTTGTGGAGCCAAAACTACCACTGATGTTAAAATCTTACTTTATAATCTCTGTCCAGCTTTGTTTCTTTCAATGTTACCATCTTATTTTTTTTCCTCTTATGGTTAATTCTCATGTAAATACTTATAAAACTGAATAATATATTTTTATATACAAGCAATAGTTTGTGTAAAAGCTGTAAGATTTGGTACAAATCATAGGCTGTAGAAATATGGACGTAGTCTCAGTGACCTCAACCATCCGTTTCTGAAATGCAGTTTTGAAGCCAAATGGCGGTCGCCATATTGAAAATGCTATGTCAAAAGCTTCTTGACAAACCATTACATCATGCCTGCCTGCAATCAGGTCAGCTACTCGCCTAATTGTGAATTACTCAAATCCTTCATAAAATCAAAACAGATGAGTAATCAAAAAATGGACCCCCCCGAACAGTGTGTGCTGATCAGCTGATCAGATCTATTTCGTGTTTAAAACTAGGCTGTAAACATGTTTATTTCTGCATTAAAAACAGGATTTTTGGAATGGGAGTGTATGTGACTTCCTGTACTTCTGCAGCCTTCACTTTTCAACACCAGAGGCTGCTGCTTGGACACGCCTCTAATTATTCATCACTCTTATCCTTTATCAAATCAAAACTCATGAGTCATTAAAAATGTCACCCCCCGTACAGTGTATGCCGAAATAAACGTGAAATATTCAGAACAAAATTGTTTGTACCAGGCTGTAAATATGTTTAGTCTTGAAGTCAACACATAGGGTGTGTATGTGTTTGAGACTTCCAGGTCTTTTGGAGCTAGCCTCAACTGGACACTCAAGGAATTGCAGTTTGTCACACTTCGTATTGGCTTCATTTTTCAACACTGGAGGTTAATATCGGCCCAAATGTAACCGATAGTGATTGCCATGCATGTGTAACTGTAAGAAAAATTGATAGAGAACACTATAAATGTCTTTGTTTCTTAGATTCATTTATGTTGATTAAACACAAAATCAGGGGTTAATATTGTTTCAAAGAAACCATTTACAAAATCCATTAAGAAATCAAAAACACAAGTGATAACACTTTAATGATACAGACAAGTTAGTGCCACATGAACACAGAAGGCATAAAGTGTATATATAAGTGAATTTATGACACAATCATCGATGCGGTGACACTCACAGCTTCCATCAAAGAATCATGTTCAGCATGTTCCAACTGAAAGCAGCTAGCGTCATTTTAACTGTTAGATGTCTTTTAAATCGAAGACTTCCGACTCTTCCTTTAAAAATATGTGAAGGCTTATTTTGAATTACAAAACATTTTTGGAACTGAGGAGGATCAGAGGTGATTAGAAGACCGTGATTTTAGCTGGAAATGTATTTTTAAACAGCAGGCTAAGAATATGTTCCTCTATAGGCAACATTATGGTGAGTGTTTTAATGACTCATCTTAAAGGCACATTGTTTCATTGACCACTAGATGTCCCTCACTGCACGAGTAACAGTAACAGCTCATGTACACAATATAATTGTCGAACTATAAAGTGTTACAAGACACATTTTCTCACATTTTTTTAAAGCTAATTGTAGTTCTTACAAATATCTCCTGTTAAATGTGGAATTTAAGCATTACAAACATGTTTAGCAGGCTTTCATGTTTTTCTTTACATTTTAAATCTTCACCAAATGCTCTTTAAAATCAAATCTTAAAAGCCTGTGTCATATAAAAAAAACTCAATATGCTAGTTAGTTATTACTCTGTTATATTTTGTGTATTAGTTAAATTGAGCCACTCCAGTCCCCACTCTAAATCCACATCAGATCTTACTTCACACCAGCAGATGGAAACCTGGCCCAACTTCACAACACTTATCCCAGTGGCCAGAAAGAAGAAAACAAGAACAAAAGAAAACACTCGTCAATGTAAATAATGTAAAGCATTATCTGTAATGTGTTGTTACAAGTGCTGAGATAAAAATGAAAAACAGAGCATGCTGGATGGAGAGGAAGGCTCAGAGAGAGACAGAGAGCAGGGGTGAGAGTGAGGAGGAGAGGAATGTGAGGAGTCGCTGCGGAGGGGGACGGAGGGGAATGCTCTCTCTGTTGTGCTTCAGTAGCATCTTCTGCTTCACAGCATTGAATTACACCCACAGCTGGATTAAACATCAGAGCCCAAACTCCACTTTTTAAGACCACACATCGAAAATAAAACATAAACGTGAAGAAAAGTGAATAATTCAAACTTAAAGACTGAAGCTGAAATCGATCATCATACTGTAAAAGCTTCAGTGTAGCCGTAAAAGCTAAATGAAGAGATATAGAGCACGGACATACAAAGTGCATATAGCAAAGCACCTTCCTTCATAACTCTTTAACCTCTATGTGTCGTCTATATAAGAGGAATAACAAAGTAACACATACGGCTGTTCTGTAAACAATAAAACATGGAAGGAATCCCTTTGATTTTGAAAAGGCAATTAAAAAAGCAGCTAAATCACAGGACTCATTCAAATCAAGGCTGCCAAACTGTTTTACCTTGAGTTCAGCACGACATTGTTTGGAAAGGAAACCCTCGAGGGTTTGCCAAGGCCGGGAAGTCCCGCTAATTGTTATTCACAGTTTGCTTTACGGCAGCGGTGTGAGTTGGCTTTACGTTTGGCACGAAACGCAAGAAAAAAACACTAACTAGGGTAAATACTGACCTGTGCTCTCCATAGAGAGATTCTTTTCTGACAACATTCATTGAAGAGGAAAGGAAGGGAAAACATACGCCACTATAGTACACTTCAATTTAAGTAGTGCATCATAATGTTTGGAGCTAGACTCCACTAAATGATCATTAGCTACAATAACAAGCCCGACACTAATTCTAGCTGATAACACAGGTGTAGGTTAATGTGAATACATTTACCAAAGCTCAGTAAAATATTCTTGTTACACTTAAATGACTTTTCCCGTTTTCAGATATGACGCCTATTTAAAAACAACTTTTTTAAGTTTGATTTCAGTTCAGTAAAATGATTTCACACCAATCTTTTTCTGATGTATTTCATGGGCACTGAAAAAGGGCTGATCAATCAACTCTGACACTAATTTCTTCTTGAAAGCATCTTTCTGCTTATTTTACTCACTAAGAACATAAAATAATTCAAATGAAGAAGAGAAAAACTGTGAAATAATAAGATTTTTCTAAGACAAAACAAAAGAACAAAAATGTCTAACAACGTAAAAATTAGCGAGTTATATTCTCATAAAAAGTTGACAAAGCGCAGCCTACTTATGCCAGAATGAGTAGTTGGGAATACTACTCATGGTGGTTCTTTCAAAGCTAAGGGGCCAAATCAACATTTGCTTTTGGGTGCAAAACAAACGGGCTCCATTGATCATGGCCTCAACCGACAGGAAAAAAGGTTTGATGGAGCTGTAACAAATGTGTTTTTTAAAACACCTCCACATAAGGACCATAATATAGAAAAAAAAGAATGAAGTCTTTTTTACTAATATCCCAACCACATGTAGAATTCGTAATATGAGCTCTCCTCTGAGCTACTGCAGTCTAATGAAGCATCAGGTTTGTTGGTCACAATGAGTACTGGATGAGAATGAGAAGTTGTGTGTTAACCTGAGATGATGATGTGGAGAATCACTTTTGATTTCTTTATATATTATCTTTTATTCATAATAAAAGTATAAGACCATTTCTTAGAAGTTTCAGACATGCGTATATAACGTATATCAACGTATATATTTGAAGCAGATCCCTTCAGTTTGTCCTTTTTGTAACAGCAACTTGAAATCAGAATACATGAGCCAATTCAAACACAATATCCCCAACATCGACACTTTCACTATAGACATATTCCACAACAAAATCTTCATCAACATTTCCAAAACACGGACAAATTCAAAGTATTCATGGCAACTTGCAATTTCCTTCTTTTTCTTTTTTTTTTTGGCGGTTGAATAATAGGGAAGTGATTGAAAACATAATTCAATAAACACTCTTACTCAATCTTTCTCGGCTTGAACTTCCTCTGCAACCTCTTCTTTCTGCTCGCTGACAGCAGCTCCTGTTTTTTCCTCACTTTCTACCGGCTCGGGGTCGGACTTTGGCTTCTCTTCCTCCTTCTTCTTGGCTTCGGGAAGGAGGATGACTTTCCCGATGTTTTGGCGTTCGTGCATGCGCTTCATGGCATCGGTCACCTGGGGAAAGACAGAGGAGCAGAATGACGGTGTGCATTAGGGTCTGTCTCTTTCCTGCCTTAACAAAATGTGCAACTGTTATTTACATCCTTATAATATTCCTTACTACAGTGATTCACAAATCCCTGTGGGGGGGAGGGGGGGGATCTGATGCTGCAGTCTAGTTTATTCGAGAGGAAGTGGTAAACACATAACTGATATCTACATTTGTAAAAGTTAAACTTGCCTTCAAGCTAACAGTTACTTTTCAAACACATCAAGAGGACACACATTTGACACTGATTTGAGGTCGGATTTCTTTTGCCTCTGAAGCAAATACGTCTATCATTTATTCCCCCATGAGCTCAGATTTGGTTGCATGTTCAATATCTGGCTCATTAGCGGCTAAATGCTCCATATGTTCACAAGCTAGTTACTTAAACTCTAAGACTGGGGTTTGGAGCTGAGTTGATTTTGTATGTTGGTTTGTCAGAGCGTTTTGTGTGTGCACGAAACAGCTGCAGAGGAAACACAGGGGACCAATATGAGTTAACTGGAGGGTCATAAAAGCAAAACAATGAGCTGAAAGAGGCGAAAATGCTCGGTAGAGAAGAAGGAAGTGCTCAGGTGACAGCTGTGGATTCATCCCGAAGAATTACATCTTCATGAGTGAACTTACCGGTAATCGTTTCCTCCATTGTTTATACAAGAGACAAGGGTTATGGGCTGAGAACAAGAGCAGCTTCTTTAGGTCATCATTAGACTGATTATCATTTTCACATCTCAGCCTTTTTCAAACACACATATTAGTGTGGTGTTCAAAATATGTTGAGTGCTGACAATATGTTACAATGGTTCAAAAAAAAAAAAAGGAAGCGATGGCAATCTTCAACTTGTATCTGTCATTTGTCATCTGCACTTCCTATTATTTCCTGCCTCTGGTTTTCTCTCTTTCCTGTTTTCAAACACAGAATCAGGGTCGTCTTGTATCACAGTCCTTCCAGAGAAACTCGCAACCAAGATTAGTAGTTGGTGCCACGGACACAATTGGGACTGCTACCTGGCAACGGCCCTTAAGTACCACCCATGTGATGAGGGGTTGTAGGTTTGCTCATCTGCTGTAGGTATAAAATTGTGGCTGTAAGGTGTAATAATGACTTTTCCTACAAGGGGGCCCAATAGTTTTTTTTTCAAAGTAATGACTTTCAGACATTTGTGTCTTTGTCAGAATAAAGCAGAACAACAAAGACTTTGGTGGAATCTTAAGTATCACAGCTGCAAAGTTGTTTTTCTATTTGCCCTCCAGAAAGTTTCCACAAAATGATTCAGGAGTGCCTGGCCCTTAAATTTTCAAAAGTTGACAGATGTCCTTACAGATGTAAAAAGGATGATTTGTCATAATGTTTCCAAGATATCAAATATGGTGGGCACAGCAGAGTCTGACCGTAAAGTGTCAGTTATATCTGCTGTATCATGAAAAGAGTGAGAACTAACATTTTGGCAAGGAGACGACAATATGACGCTGCTCTAGTGCATTCATGACGATTGACCAGTTGCCCCCTAGTCGTATGATTTAGTGAAGCCAGCGTGAGCAGATGTGTGAATGCAACAGGAAATATTCTGGAAAATTCACTTTCGAGGAGGGGGTGATGACGTTTAAATCACGCGATGAGTGACAATGTTTTCAATCTTCTTGTAAAACTCAAAACAAGAAAGAGCCGTGTGCAGCAAAGCAACCGCAGTTTTGTGTTTTTATCAGGATTGAATTTTGAAGGGGCTATCAAAAATATAGTAATGTTTTAATATTTGTCTGAAACTTGATCAAACAAACCTCCTCAAAGTGATAGCAGGAGTCAATACGGGGTTTGATCTTCCCCTGCTTGTAGAGCTCCAGCAGCGTCACCATGGTCCTGCTGATGAGCTCCTCATCAGGGATGTAGCCCAGGTGGAAGCCGCCGACTGCCTTGTTGACCTGCATCAGCTTCAGCGCAGAGAGCGAGAGCTGATGGTACCAGGTTTTAGCCATGGCCAAAAGGTTCTTCTTCTGGCCGGTCACACAGTTGGCAGCACCTTAAAGTGAAAACAAATAGAACGGAACAAAGAAAGAGGATCTTATTGAGAATTAGAGATGAGAATGTCTTTAAATAAGATGTGTCCCATTTCATTTTCAGCTTTAGAGCAGGAGACTTAGCTGAAGCTGGCCCTTTGATTGACTGTGATTTACTGTTTTAGGTATACAGTAAGTACATTCCTGACTAACATTCCTTTTAGATAAACCTTATAGTGAGGCCTTGCGCAGGTATGGACCAGCTTCTACTTATGCTGCTATAGGCTTAGACTGCTGGGGGAACTGACACCTCGAGCTCCTCTCTCTCTCCCTCTCTCTCTCTCTGTGCATTCACATCATATTACTGCATGTCACTCTCTGTAAATCTTGATGTACTATGTAAGTTATGAACCACATATTTTCCTGGGAGCTCCTGAGCTCTTTGTAGGCTTCTTGGAATCGCCTCTTGCTATGGAGCCCAGCACAGTTTCGGCAGATGGCTCGATTTGCCCAACATTTCTGCCTGTTAAAATTAAGTTTTTTCTCTCCACTGTAGCTTTGCTACATCTTGCTCAGTGCTGTGCTCATGATGAATTAACGCTGGAGTCTTTGTGATTAAGCAATGAGGGCGGTCTTTTCCCTGCTCTTCTGTAATTGAATATACAGATTAAACACGTGTTTTTTGTAATTTTTGAAAATATCTTACCAAAAACTATAAGTGAACCCAAAGGTTTCAACAGGCTAAAACCTTTCTGGGTGTCTGAACCACCAAGTGGGTCGAGAACGATGTCCACTCCTGCACACAAAAAAGGAGAGAATGGTCCAGAAAGTAAAGAAAGATACATTTTATTTCCTGTGTGTCAAAAAACAACGTACAAACAGTTCATAATTATTGGAATTAAAAGTTCAATGAAATTCCATGGCAGGGCAAGAAAGGGACGGATTTGCATGTTTTTTTTTTTTTTTCTCACCCTTTGGGCTGATTTTGCGAATCTCTTCAACGTAGTCTTTGGTGCGGTAGTCGATGGGGTGAGTCACCCCGCCCTGAGAAATGGTCTCGTGTTTGGAGGCTGAAGCTGTACCAAAGACAGTCACATCCTGCACAGTCCTACACAGCTGGGTCACAGCGACACCAACGCCACCTACAGATGTTCAAATGAAATCATCAAACAGCAAATGACTTTAAGTGCAGAGAATAAAGCTACCTCCTGGATGACTCAGGAGTTTATAAATACATTTTTAAATGCTGTTATCTGTTAATAAGGGTTTTAACTTCTGTCATAAAGCAGGTTTATATGTCAGACATTGTCTCTTAGAGGATGATTCAGACTGATTCTAATTATTTTTTTGGTAACTTGGTATTTAAACGTCTCCTCCTTATATTGAAATGTGATGTTAAGCAGCTGTGGTTTGTGATCAAACAACCTTTTCACCCCCTCAGTCATTAGACTCGTTTCAATGCATGCACATTCTACTATATTCAACCATATACCAACTTACATACTATATTATTGTCCTGTTTATTTTAAGGAATATGTAAATAACGGGATGTAATAGAAAATCTTTTGAGTGGGAAGATGTGGCCATACAATTTCTTATTTATTTTACTCATATCCCATGCATACAGATACAAAATACATAGAATAAGTGATAAAAGAATCAGAATTTGATGATTTAACAAGCTTTGATCCGAACAAAGACCCCAGGAAAACAAGTAAAGGTTACTCATGTACGGTAGATAAAACCTGAACATCAGTGGGATCCCATTCAGAAGCATTACACTCAGTTCTGCAGAGGTTGCTCATGTGATCTTAGCGAGGGCGAAACCTTACAACAGAGGAGAATAAACAGCTGATAAAGCGGATTGTCATTTCTCGTGTTTTTCGCTCTGGTTCTGTTGAAGCAGTGAGAGGTCTTTCACAACGATGGCTGCCTGTGTGTGCAGCCTCACCAGTAATCCCCCCTGCCCTCGTCTTCACCCCGGCCTCATGACGCTGATTCATACAGGTCAGCTGACAGCGCCCGCCCACTCAGCTCTGAAACACGGCCTTTGAGAGCGAGGATGCAGAAGAGCACTCGACTGTGATGCTGAACGCAGACAGAAACTGACCTCTGTGCTTACCGCCAAGACTGGTGGACAAACAGTGAGCTATGAGAGGAACCGCAGCACCCACATTTCTTAGTTTGGATTTCATGTTCGATAATAAATCTGACTCTTTTCCAAAAAACATCTGAAAATAGCGGATTAAAAGAACAAACAGGACAAATCAATGTTGGTGGGAATTTTAAAGACCTTTCGTTTTTCTTTCCGATTTAAAATGTATCTTCTACTTTTGAATGTTACAGTTATTTGTTTTTAATATTATTTATTTTGGATTTTTTTTTGGAGAGACAGGACAGTGGATAGAGTCAGGGATGACATGCAGGAGCCACAGGTCGGATTTGAACGCGGGATGCCCGCTTTGAGGACTGTAGCCTCTATACATGGGGCCCGCATATTAACGAGTGGGCCACTAGTGCCCAAGAATTTTCACAATTATTTGACGTAACTTTTTATTTAAAGATCAAAATAATATGCTCATGATTGTTCTAATTTCACAACTTGTTGTCTGAAGGCGCTTTACAGAGCTGAGTTTTTTAATGACTTAAACTGATTTAATGTGGGAAAAATCAAGTTCTCAACCAACATGTTGGCCAATGTAAACCAAGCCTAGGTGGCATGTGCACCTTTCTTGCACAGGTATGTCAATGTAAAGCCAGGTTGTGGTTCTCTGCTACACGTGGCTGCAGATAGTGCTGAGAGTTGTAAACTACTGCGTCGTAGCATCATTTGCTACGCTAAACCACGAGATGATGGAGTTAATGTTCTCTTAAAAAAAGTTTTCAAATCGGCATTTCATGAAAAACATCCATTGTTGATCTATCTGTGACGGGTCTATTTTGGTCATGGTTGGCTTGTATATAAAATTCAGCACGGCACAAGTAAGTGTTTATCAATCTGAGACTTTTTAAAAAGATCCTCAGATAAAATCAGAACGCTGTCATAAGATGAATATGTTGAACAATCCCACTAACAGCTGAGTTACTGATTGTAGATGATAATGTGATGTTGAAGGTAATGGTAAATGATTACAAGCATAAGAAAGGTAACTGCTTGAAATAGTTGAGGTAAATACTTGAGGATCTTTTCTTTATGATAATGTGATTGCAAACATCAAAAACAAAGGTCCAGATTTAAAGCCTGTTTATGTTTTTCTTTTACAGTATTTTTCTTGCATCACTGACCCAGCAGGATGTTCTGGCAATTGAAAATGGCATCGCTATCGATCAAATTTTACATTCGGAGGATTCATCCACCTGTGTTTTTTGGAGCATCTTTTAAGCATGACTCAACATCAGAAATAAGCAGAAGACAATCTGTTGGTATTTTGCCTGTATATGGTTATAGCCCTTTTAAGCTTCCAAGTGTTTATTTTTAAAATGAAAAGTTACGTGTGAAGTAAAAAAAAAAAAAAAAGACTATTTGAAATAATTCTAATGACTGTTTACTGAGTTAAACACTACTCAGCTCGTGTGCGCCATCAGGACCGTGTGGGTGTGGTTTGATCAGATATCAATGAATAGAAACATAACAAGCAAACACCTGTTGTTAGATTCTGACTCAGTTGATGCTAAATCCTGATTGGTGCATGTCAGTGTGCGACTTCCGCCCACTTCAAACCAGAGAGAAGAGCATAAAGAACAACACAGAGATCTCTGTATGTGAAATAATCATGTAACAGATAGGACTGTGGATCCCATCAGTCACAGTAAGAGGCTGTTAGAAAAACCTGCTGTGATGGATGTGGTACTACAAGGACCCCACACACACAGACACACACACACAATGTTGGAGCCTCTTCTTCAAATGTCAGGTGTTGCCAGAGCAACCCCAACAGATAATGATCCTGTGCCATTTTATGAATAAGCTGTTATGGGGCCCGTGAGACACAGACACACAGACACACAGACACACAGACACAGACACACACACACACACACACACACACACACACACACACACACACAGTCTCTCAGATGATATGTTTTCAGTAAAGACACGTAGCTGCATTCAGAGAAGTGATTAGTGAACTAGAGGTTACAAGCTGTGTCACTCTTCAAAGGTTACCATGGAGACCAGGAGAGATGTTTAATTAGTTGTTTTTTTTTTTACATTTCACAATCCATTCATGTGGAAGAAAATCTGTCCAGGGTGGAGACCACAACATGTTTAAGGAGTTGGAACCTGTCAATACTCTACCATTGTGTCAGAAATCAGGGAGAGAGAGAGAGAGAGAGAGAGAGAGAGAGAGAGAGAGAGAGAGAGAGAGAGAGAGAGAGAGAGAGAATGGGGAAGAGCGGGGAATGACATGCGGCAAAGCATCTGAACCCGGAGCCACCCGCCTGGAGGACCATAGCCTCCGTACATGGGGCACGAGCACTAACCACTACGCTACCAGCGCCCCTAGTGCTGCTTTTTTTCTTTCTTTTTAACCTATTTTCCGTACTTTTCAATACCACCAATCATTAAAATAACAGAACTGTATTGTATTAAAACATGTTGACAACTTCAGTTATTAGTACAGATTGGCACTTCACTAAGAAGCCTCTCCTGTCAGTGTCTGAATGTAGAATAGAACAACACTATATCAGTAGACCATTTTGCTGATATTCAGCTCAACTAGGTCATGAGGTTGATATTCCTTTTCTATAACAGTCATATAGATGTAAACATTAGACAACACTTTGTTTTCACTGAGTTTTTGACCGGACACTGTAATGAGACAATATGTTGCTTGCTGCTTCATAAGAAGTTTCAACTTATTATTTTATCATGATCATTTTAGTCTCATTTATCTGGGGATGTTTTTGAACGTATTGGCGCTGATTCTGCAGAATATGGGTTCATACACCTATGGGGAAAACAAAATGACACTTCAACCTAAAGAAAACTGATGATTTACCAAAAGCACTCTAATGTGTAAAAAAAATGAAGATAATGAAAACTCTAAAAAAAAAAAAAAAAAAAATCAAAATGTTTGATTTTACATAACTTGCAGGAATGATTATTGTTACATCTTATATATATTTTCATTCTTTCACGTTCCACTGATTTCCCCAGTTTATGGTAATTTCATTAATTTGGTCAAAAAGTCAAATCATTTAATTATTGGACCTAACTGAGGGGAATGAAGCTGAATAACACTTGTTATGTCTGTTCTGTGCGGTTCTTACCTGCTGCCATGTGGATGAGGACACTCTTCCCCGGCCTCAGATTGGCCATCTCAAACAGCATCATGTAGGCAGTGAGGTAGTTCACAGACAGAGCAGCGCCTTCCTCAAAGCTCATCTGCTCAGGCATGAGGAAGGTGCGGTCAGCAGGCACAATCACCACTTCCTGCCACATGCCACTGCGGGCTAATGTGATGACCCGATCCCCAACCTGAGAGAGGAAAGAGAGGGAGAGATAAGTTACTAAGAAGATCTTCTGTGGTGGTGTGTGCCAGGCTGTGAAACGGAAACACATCCTGTCTGTAACTTGTGATTGAGTTAATAATGACTTCAACCTTTTTTCAGCAGACCTATTTCCCAATGCCCAAAGAGGCTTCTTGAAATGTTTGATTTTCTGACCTTTTGATACACACACATACCTCATTTTCTGTCTCATTCTGCAGGGCAGCATGTTGCTGCAGGATCACTCTATTCAACTTTTTACAAGCAGCTAAAATACACTGTAAAATATAGTATTTTGCTTTAGCATTACTGTATTGACCTGTGATTGTACTGTAACATAGAGGCATGTAACAGCAGAATTTCAAAGTAAAATACTTCAATCAATTTACAGTGATGAATCAGTATGTTGCAGTAAAATTTCAGTTAAATACTCGTCACTTTGCTGTTATTAAAGGGATACTTCACCCGTTGAAACATGAATCTGTATTGACATTGGGTCATATATGTAGTAGAAATGTGAAATAAATAAAGTTGGTGCCTTCTTGGCCGAGAAAAGGCAGAAAGTGTCTTTTTGGCTCATGTGGATGAGAGACATCAAATCCCAGAATGCACAGCACTGCAGGCCACTCCCACTAAGGTCAGGTTTACAGACACGTTTACATCAACACATAAGGCTGTTTACACAACTCATTCCGAGATTTCTTCCAGAAGGAATTAGTATCTTGGAAATTCCTGGCAGAAAACAGACTCTATGTCTATGTCTGTGTTCACAGGTAAACAGTGAGAGCAAAGTGAAGTATCCCTTTAAGCTGCTGTAGAATTGATTTCATGAACTGTGATGTCATAGTAAAATACCCATGTTATAACAGTGATGTAGCAGGACGTATCTGTGTAATTTGAGAATTTGAGAATTCGCTCCTGTGAGAAACTTTTTGTTTGTGTTGACTTCGATGCCCCCTGTGGACAAAGCGGCACCTCTAATCTATTTTCTGATTTTGCCCTGTACATATGTTTAACTGTTTTTTTTCACTTAACAAATAGCAGTTAGAAGTATCGCTCATCGATACTCGTTGCTATGGCAAACACATACAGTCGAAGGTTATTTGCGCTGTTTATCTCTTCTTCTGAGCCCCTGACAGCACTTTCAGACATTTATAAATAACTACATAGAAATCATTCATCTTCGTGCTGGTGGTCGTGTCCTTTGCCTTAGTAGGTTCATCAGTAGATAAAAACTCCTCACAGTAGCTTTAAGTAGGCTATATAAACTATCAAATAGTTGCACTTGAGTAATCCATGATTTATTGTTAATTCAAACTAGAAATAATTTCCTGAAATACTGTCAATTCGGCTTGTCTGCTGATTTATTTCTTAAAGCATCTTCAACAGCTAAAAACAACAATTTACATCATCACTCAATTCTCTTTTTTATATTTTAGTCATGACCAATTCAGAGCATGTTAAGATGACTGAAAACCTGCTGCAAGAGCCTGACCACTCCATGTTACTATCAGCACATGTATAGGCGGCTTATGGGACACGTTGTTCACACTGTCACATTCAGGGGAAAAACAAGGAACTGGACCCTCGTGCAGAATTAGCTAAATATATTTGATAAACAAAAAGGCCAAAGGCAAACAGAAACTTACTTCCAAAAGTTCAACAAAAACACACATGGATCAAAAACAGGGAGTCACACAGGAGCATGAGCAAAAACTGACATATACCAACAAACAACATAATAACAACAATGAACTGACCCAGAGGGGAAGAAACACAGAGACTAAATAGACACAGGGGTAATCAGACACAGGTGAGACTAACAACACAGGTGAAGACAATGAGGGCAATCAACACTGGAGGGAAAACACACAGAGGCAGGAATAAACACAAGACAAGAAACACTGGAGACTAGAACTACAACATAAATCAAGAAACACTAAGATACACAGAGAACTCAAGAATGTAACAAAAACACACTCGAACAAAAAGAAACACTAGGGTACGAAGTTACAAAATAACACTCGAAACACTAAAGACTGAACTATGAAACATTAGGACAAAAACACACAAGGGAAACAAGCAACACTAAGATAAACAGGAGAAATGAAAACATGGAAACCTAAATACTGAAATACGAAACTAAATAAGACCAAATCATGACACACACATTGTGTGCTGCCTTTTCACACTGAAATTTGTAGTGATAAAAGTATCATTGGTGCTGTGAACCTTCACTAAAATAGAGAAGAGTACAGGATAGAGGCTTGATAGTGCAGCCCTGCTTCCTGTATAAACAGATTCAGGAGCCACGCCTCCTTCCTGATACACACAAACCCATGACAATAGACTGATGACACACAAACACAGGCACAGACAAACATGTTTTACATATCTGTTTGTACACATATATCATTACAGCTCCATGTTGTATGCTTTTACTTCCCTTCTGTATTGATTTGTCTTAATGGTGATAAAATGTCTCAACTCTTGCTCTTATGAAACACTTAAAAAAAAACAAAAAACTGCAGGAACACACAAAAATGCACAATTGTCAGTTTACAAAAGGCTGAGCTCAGTTCTTGGACAGCTGACATGAACTGAGGTAACTGAAGAGATGTTTGTAAGCACAACAGCAGGGGGATGTTTTCGAATGGAAACTTGCTGTTGATTTGACTGTGTCACTTTTGCTGTATTCACACATGCACAAAACTCCTGAAAATGTCTACAGATTTTCATTGCATGTGTGACCGCATGCTGACAACCCATGAGCCATCAGACAGCACAGTTCCCTTGACTGTTGACATCAGCAGATGAAGTTATAATGACATGAACATAAACACACTGTGACACATTTCAGTGCACGCTGCCTCTTTCATTCACAGGTTTAATTATAGCAGTAAAACAAACACGTCTCATAACATAGATGAAGAGAGAGAATGTTGCTGTGTTTGTTTAACTGGAACTACAAGAACCAAGGCTAAAGGTAGAGCCAGGTGGAGCTGGCTTAAACTTCTTTAATTGTAGTGAGGCTGAGTTTCCTAATATTAGAACCAGAAGATAGATATGGGATTTTTTTAAATAGATATATTCACAGATTACCAATATTCTGGCCAATTTTGTGATTTTTCTTTTTTACAACTTTGAAAATGTAGTCAGGAGGCTGTTTGAGTTGTTACACAGCGTCAACAATTTCTTGTGCAGACGAGCATCTGATCGACCGTAATGCTTTCCAAAATGTGCTGAGGTCAGGGCTGAGAGTACCGTGTTTTATGTTGGAGTTGGATTTGTCACCTACACAGACTACAAGAAGACAACATTTATGAACCCCTCTCAGAAAAAAGTTATGTTTTCTGCATGTTTTGTTCTGTAAAAGAATATTAAACCAGCACAAACGATGCATCGATCTGGCTTCATTGACAAAAACAGGCTAGCCCCTGCAAAGGCTTACTATGCAATAAATATGAGAGTCGTAAAACAATCTAAAGCAACAGCTGAAAGAATAAAGTTTTTTTTTTTCTCCAAATTTCTGCTGGTTTCTTCACTGCTTTGTGTGTGTAGGAAAAAAGTACCTAACATGGCCTCAAACAATAACTCAAATTGAACCAATCAGGAAAATCCTCAATATTTTCTCATATATTTCCCTAAAATATGGTATGGAAACCTTCTGTGTGCAATTTTTTTTTTTTTTTTTTGCATGTTTAAAAATACAAGCTGGTTGGGGCATCAGAATAGCTCAGTGGTTAAATGGTGTGTCCAATGTACAGAGGTTCAAGTCCTGCTTCACGTCATGCCCCACTCTCTTATCCCTGTTTCTGAATCTATCCACTACTTTGTCCTCTCCATAAGGGTATGAAAACCCCAAAATAATATTTAGAAAAAAAGTAGAAGCTGGTTTAATCAGCTGCAATGTGTCATTCGTATTCTAAGTGTTTCATACTGTGTTTCAGGTCAATCACAGCTACAGCTGTCGTTAAAGTAGGGAGTTAAAAGTGGAATATTTCCCCTTTAATTCTGTTGGAATTTATGTATGAAATAGCAGAATGTGGAAATATTCATGTCAAGTAAAAGGACCTGAATTGTATTTAAGTGCAGGTGTTGCGTGAATGGACTGAACAAAGTTAATTCAAAACAGTCCAATTGTAAAAACATTAATTAAGTTCACACATCGCTCCACATCTGTTATCACAGCACATTAGGCTGATGAAATTATCTGAATTGCAGAACAGATGGTGTTGTTGTTTATTTCAAATCAGTCGGCCCGGAAACTAAACGGGTCCCATCTTCCAAAATGATCAATCAAGCTGCGATTTCATCAACTCTGACAGTCGAGGCACCGTGTTTGGAAACCTCTGTGAAAATGTAACGCCGCTTGTTGAATCATGAAGGGATGAGGCGCTGTAATGGGATCCTACATCACACATCTGCTCCGTCTGCTGCGGAGCCACACCCTCCTGTCCTCGTCTGGAGAAAAGGCACTGCTGCTGCTGCTGCTGCTGCTGCCAAGCCTCAGCCTCTCTCTGAAAACACTTCAGCTTCTCCTTTGTGTTACTATCTGCTCCTCTGTGCGTCCCCAAACGCAGTCCCACCCAGAATCTTCTTACTCTAACCTCACCAAATGTCTTGATTGTAAGCATGAATATCTTCCCCCTTGTACCTTTCAGAGCCTCTACATGATACATCCATTGCGTTTTAGCTTATTGGAACTCTTGACTTCATACATCTGGTTTCTGTGCTGCTGCAGTTGGGGGTTTTGTGGTGTCCTAAGTTTTAGTCGTTTCCTTTCCAAAAAAAAAAAAAAAAAAAGGGATTCTTTCTTTTCCAAAACAGAGACAAGGATGGGAGTTAGGAATGAGAAGAGGGTGGGAAAGGACTGTAGTAAGAGGAGGTGGAAGAAATTCCATGCTGACACAGAGGCACGGGGAGGGGCTTCAGCAACACACACATGTAGGAGCCAAGAAAAATGCAAGTCTGACTCCAAAGTATCTCCAAGGTTGACAATAAAGAAAAGTTTCCAGCACTTCAAAAGGCTGGCTCACAGCACAGCTCAGTTTGTTTATCGTGTCTGATCGAAAGAAAGAGAATCAATTGCCAACTGTTTAGATGATCTATTGATTATTTGAGTCATTTTTAAGATGAAATGTAAAACGTGTTTCTGATGTTTTAATTCAAGAATTTGCTACTTGTCTTCATTATTCATGACAGTAAACAAAGAGTTTTTGGTGTTTGGCTCTCGATTGGACAAGCAAATGAAGACGTCACTTTGAAGGCAGGGTTGGTCATTTAAAAAAATTAGCGTAACTTTGAAAGTAGTCTTCCCTCAGTGCTCCGTCAACATCCATCCCCTCCCCTCTGTGCTCCCTCAAAAGCCACGCCCCCTTTCACGTACATGCATGAACACCGTTTCTCCAGAAGTGGACTTGAGCTCATCACTAGCTTTGTGTAGAAGCTACGTCGCCTCACGTCTCATTCAGCAGGGAGTAAACTCACAGTATAAACTCTGTGACACGCACGCCAGGTGTCGGAGTACAAACAGGGAGACGTGATTGGTTCATCAGATTGATTACCTCGCGACAGACATCGGTTTTTACAGGCTGACAAACTGCTAACGATGACGGATTGTCTTTGTTCCTTTTCTGAGCGCACGAATGAGTTCAACAATTTAACAAACAAACTCTTGAAAAGTGTATCAGGAGAAAAATACAAACCCCGCCTGAGAATGTGAGCGACCCGTTTTGAAGAATAGTTTGTATAGATTCGGAACAGACTCATTGACGAAAACAACAGTAACTTGCAGACATACTCACGTAAGTGCTTAATATGGTCAAGTTTATGCTCAGAAAGGTTGAAGATGGGAAAAACAACTCAAGATAAAACCTTTTTTTTTCATTCTAACATGTTTCAACAACTGAATGAGGTGTGCGATGCCCCAGTTTTCACCTCTCACGCATTGACTGTAAATCCCACTCTGAGAGACGGGCATCATAATAAACTCAGGGAAAACCAAGAAAACCAGTATTTTTTTTTTATTTTTTTTTATAATTCCAATAATCTGGATTTAAAAACATTTGACCTGTTGCATGCTAAAAAAAATATGCTTATCCCGATGCTCAAGCTGCAACCTCACTTCCAGTCTACGTAGCTATATGAGAGACCGATGTCCATCCACTATCTATACCGCTTTTCACATTCAGGGTCCTGGGGGGGGGGGGCAGTCAATCACAGGGCTGGCATATAAAGACAGACAACCAGCCACACTCACATCCACGGGCAATTTAGAGTCACCAATTAACCTAAATGAGCATGTCTTTGGACTGTGGGAGGAAGCTGGAGTTCCCCGGAGAGAAACCACGCATGCACGGGGGAGAACATGCAAACTCCACACAGAGAGGCTCCCGTCTGAAGGGGATGAGAACCAGGAGCCGACTCGCTTAAAGGCAACCGCACTAACCACTGCACCACTGTGTGTTTTCCCTTTGAACACAAACTGTAAAAAAAAATGTTTTCACTTTATATGAGAATGTATGAAATCAACATCAATACTAACCATCATTACTGATAGGATATGCAATATCTGCCGTCTTTGTGAAGCCATAAGGGTGTAATGTCATAATGTTCAAGAGTGAAGCAGACAGACTATCTTTCATGCAGATTTTCAGAGAACGGTTCATTAAATGTTTAGCTCTGTGTGACGCACGAGAGGCAGCACAAGACAGCTACAGTAGGACGCATAGTGGTTCACTCTGCAAAGCTCCCTGAATGATTAATTTGGCTAAAAAAAATAAATAAATAAAAAAACATTGTCAAGGACATTCCTGAACCAAAATGAAGATTTTGAAAAAAGGTTTACAAACAGTACAAGTTTTCTAAGTTTTGTCTTAGTGACTTGGGATTTTTTTTCTTTTCCTTACACGAGCATGACTGCAAGAAAAATGTAAGAGACTCTCTGACGATGTAAAAACACGCTGCTGTTTGAAGTTTTCTCTTGAAGTCAGAGAGGTAGCTTGCAGTGAGTCACTTCTTTTATCTCCAATATGTGGCTTTATAAATAAACACTATGTAGGTAACAGGTGGAGGATTTGGCCTGTTCTCTGGGATCAGCTCTGCAGTATCTCAGACGAAAAAAAAGTGTTTTTTTTACTTCAGGGAAGAAGTGGCCTGAAAGCTGCAAGTATCTGCAGCGTTGGTTTCTATGCTCTTCAACACCAGAGAAAAGCATTAAATAAAAGAAACTTTAGCCTGTCAATGTTTGGGTTTTACCTTCTAAATATTCTGTATTTGATAAATGAGAAAGCCATAAAAGTCGCCCTTCAAAAGCTCTTATCACAGATCGGGTAAATGTGCTTCCTCTGCACAGAAGAAACATGTAAAAACACTTCAAGGACACTCTGTAAAGCAGAACGCTGTTTTTTCTTTCCTGATGTAAAGACCATAGGTCACTAGGTTACGTGTGAAGGGGCTTCTACTCTTTCATTCTGCATCGAGCAGCATATTGTGCGGAGAAGTTTCAACACAGAAAATTCCATCGTAGGAAAGAAATAGTCCTATATAGACCTGAAACATTAACACACTATAATTCTGAAACACTGATATTGAACTATTGATATTAAAACAGTCGGTGGTCAGGTTGTGGTGGCCAATGTTAGTGTTTCAGCCTCTTGATTGGAGGATTTTCTGCATTTCTGTATTGGATATTTGATGTCCTGGCAAGAAAAGAAAAATGAAGATACCAACTTTGACTTAAGGAAATTGGACTGAAATTTTCTCCATTTGCAAACAAGTTGTAAACTAAACATTGTAAACTGGGTCAGCATTATTTTCCAGCCATAATTCTCATACTGACACTTAAAAAAATAAAAATAGAGTTTCCATTGTCTTATAAGGGAAATAAAACAGCCATTCAAAATGCTCACTGTCTGGATAACTAGTCCAATGTTTGTGGTTTAAAATGACACATGGGTTAGGGGTTATGTTTATGGCCCTGTAGAGACATGATGAGCGTACCTTAGCCTATAGGCTAAAACTGTATTCCCCAATTAATCAGTCAAGTTAACCTCTTGGCTGTCGTTCCCCATTTCTGCTCTAGTTTTTAGAATGTTTTGACTTTTTGAAAGCGATAAAGCTTCGGTGCTCAGTGACATGGTGTGGGTGTGGGTGCACTCAGAAGGCCTGTACTCACTTTCCTGTCCTTCACGTCCTCCCCGCACGCCTCGATGACCCCGCAGCCCTCCATCCCCATCGTAACGGGCGGGGCCGGCAGCAGCTCGTATAGCCCCTGTCTGCCCAGGAGCTCGGCAAAGTTCAGCCCGCAAGCTTTGACCCGAAGCAGGACCTCTCCCGCCTTCAGCTGTGATGGGCTCAGCGCCTTCACCTGCATCTTCACTTTATCATAGCCGCCGTAGCCGGTCAGGACCAGAGCCCGGCAGGGGAGCTCCTTCTCCTCTGCTGCAGCTGCGGGGCTTCCCTCGGACTCCAGCGGGGGCTCCGGAGCAGCCGGCGGGGGCTCATCGGGCTTCTTCTCCTGCTCAGGTTGAAGCTGTTGAGTTGGAGCCTCTTCACCAGACATGATCAACACTTGTGATGATTTTTTTTTTTTTTTTTTTTTTTCCCCCAGAAAGGTTTTCAGATCAACAGTTCGGTCTTTGTGGGCGTTTATTCTCCGAAACAAAGTGAAACAGTCCCGTTAAACTCTCAGAAAATAGTCGTTCCCCAAGAATGAAGACCGTCTGTGTCTGTGGTGAAAAATGAGATTAATGTTTCGTGGTTTGTTTCCTGTGAGCGCGCCGCGATCAACAAGTGACATTAGTCAACACACTGACAACTAGATCGCTTGTTCCGGTTTGGATTTTCACATTAAAACAACTTAAAAGTTGGCTTGAAAAATTGTTGTTCAAAATAAATAAATGATCAAAAATAGTTTAAAAAAACAAAACAAAAACAAAAGGCAAACAAAAACAGAAAGATAATAGAATTAAACAAAAGAAAAGGAGACTTGATAATAATAATAATTCAATTTATTGTAACGCACTTTGAATTTGAACCAAATCTCAAAGTGCTACAATTTTGGAATAAAAGCATACACGCAAGAACTTACATTAAAAAGGTCAAATCTGTTTAAAACATGGGGGACATATAAACTATTAAATATTGATAAATATTGATGTAAAATATTTTGACTCTAGTTTAGACTGTATGTATTTTCACAGGGAAGACAGGGAAGAAGGGTAGGTAGACTATTTGATAAAAATGATGATGCTCATGACTATAGACTAAAACAATGCAAATGCAAACTTAAATGACTTTCTTTCATAAGGTTTTATGTTTCTTAACCAATCAAATTACAAACAATACTATCATGAATTGATTTGCACCTCAAACATATCAACAGAAATCTAAAAAAAAAAAAAAAAACATTTTACACCTCAATGTTTGTCTAAATATGAGAGCAATGTTTCTGTGACAAACAGACTTAATTCAGAATCAGCCCTCGAATAGGCTAACCCTGATACTATTGATTTAAATGACACTCATTACAATATCACTTAGTTTGATGGGCTATAATAAATTATCATCCTGTTTGTTATCAATATGTTTTGTGGATGGGATTCTGGCATTAAGCAATGGTTTGATTTTAAAATTTAAAAAAAAAAGTATTTTACTTACACACCAAATCCGGTATCTTCGGGTGTTTTTCTTTTTGTTTTCGTCTGACTTGACGCAGCTGGAAAAGTGACCGATCCGTGTTGTTGGTCAAATGTGAGTCAGAGAAACGCGGAGAATAGAAAATCCGGATACCGGAGTACTGAGAGGATGAATTGGGATTATTTTAAAGAACAGCTGGAGAAAAGACACACAGCTACCTTTCAGCCCCCTCACCTTCAACTCAAAAGTCATGCACAGTGCTCATTTATTGGTAGTCTTCGACCATAGTGAGATAATCCAATTATTAAGAGTAGCCTGTTATTTTACCAAATTGACAATTAATGTGTTTTACCCCTCCATATAGTCCAACCCCAGACATGACATAGACCTATTGGATATCTGAAAATAACCTCACTTTACAAAGAGAGGGGGGAAAGATCTATTTCAGAATGAGTGTTAGTGCCACAAACGGACAGTTTAATATATTATTCTTATTTAGAAAGAGAGAAGTTATTCTAAAACCATTTTCTGTTTCGAGAAATATTCTCAACTAGGCCTATTTTAAGTTTGAAATGTTTATTTTGGGGCTTTTTATACCTTTAGTTAGAGATAGGAGAGTTGATGGAGTCAGAAATTGGGGGGAAAGGGGAATGACATGCGGGAAGCCATCGGTCGGATTTGAACCCATGCTGCCTGCTCGGAGGACTATAGGGTGTGCACACTAGGCTACCCGCGCCCCCAGAGAATATATTTATTTAGATTATTTCATGTTGCTATATTTTATTGACCTTTTTACTCAATTTTAAATAAGGTTTTAACTCTTTTAGTAACTCTTTTTATCCTAATTATTCCACAGCTTCAGATGTTGCTTGAAAAGCACTTAACATTGTATAACTTTGAAAGGTGCTACATAAATACAATCTGTCTTTTAATTTGTTATTATTATCTTATCAAGACAAGCTCAAGTTATGGACAATTTCCTGTATAATGGCAATGAGTTGTTTCAATCAGCCAACACAGATTGAGTAAATAAGACAGGAAGTGAAGTGACGGTAAGAGAGATGGAGGTGGGCTTTAAAAATGGGGCAGGAAATTCCTCTTTTAAATACAAAGACATATCTGAGGTCAGAAGTTGCAGGTCTAAGCTACACTTAATGTCTCCCACTTTAAAGTTGTCACACTCAGAATCAACACCCTCATACAGCTGCTGCAAACATGTCGGTTAGTTAGAAATGTTTTACAGTGTTTCAGATGAACTAACACACACAGCAGGCCCCTAATCGTTTTCTTCAGTGACACTCAGGATGTGTTTGCTGCACACCGTGGCTGTTTCTGCACAGAGGTTTTGTATCCTGCCACAGTTGCTGTCAGCCACATTAATATGTCAAAGCTACCAATCTAACCATTGACACAGTTTACTTTTCACTTTCTTCTCACAGGTTCAGATGTCTTCAACAAACCTGAGTACACATTTGAAAACAGTGAAAAACACAATCTCCCTTTTAAGTTAGTTTCATGTGAATTGATTTTTCTTAATCAGTCTGCAGCCAACACATGTTCTGATTTAGGCCTGAACGCTGTGGCATTTCCAGGAATATTAAAAATCATATAGGAGCCGAGAAGATCTGCATTTGTTACAATTTATTTTACATAAACAATTGTTGTAATGTTTGAATTAAAAAATAAATACTAAGAAAACAGTTTTTTTGATCGGGTCACTTTCCTTGGCTGTTGGGAAATATGTTTAGTGAAACAAACAACAGATGACCGCAATCACTATAGTGTAGCCTGTGGGAAGTAATACTCAGTTTGACCAAAAGATGGCGCTAAAGTCGTTGTCAGACAAGCCATCTCTCTGTCTCTGACTAAAGATAAATGGATTGCATAGATCAGACACATTGTTTTATGAAGACTCACACGCTAGTTAAAACAATATCTTTGATTTAAGATGAAAGTTAAGTCAGGATTTATGAATGCATTTTGCACAATATCAGCCCATTGGAGTCTGTGTGATATTAATGTTTATAATCACTACAAAATAAGTGATTGTTAACTAGAATTCTATTACAGTTTTATTTTGCTGAACCGTATCACTCTTATTTGTTCATCTTCAGCAATTCAATTGTTATGGTTTTAAATTTAGCATCGTGAATATCGGATACTGGGAAACAAATATGTTGTTGAAGTAACAGATATAGATAGATAGATAGATATAGATAGATAGATATAGATAAATAGATAGATAGATAGATATAGATAAATAGATATATAGATAGATAGATAGATAGATAGATAGATAGATAGATAGATAAATATAGATAGATAGATAGATAGATAGATAGATAAATATAGATAGATAAATAGATACTTTGAGGTAAAAGGTCAGCCTACATTATAGACACAAGACTTAGGTTGTCAAAATTTCAGTTACTCTGATACTTTTTGATACCACATAAAATGTATAAAGATTATACAATGTCTGCCTGTTATTTGAAAGAATACCGAAATAAAAACAAAATTAAAAAAAATAGCCAACAGATTTTGAAAGAGCAAATTAAACAGTATGCAGGAGTTAGCAGCACCATCTTTGTGATGTTAAAACCATAGACTGTAAATATTACAGGTTAAAACAAGAGAAACAGGATGTAGAGCGCCTGGGACTTCTATGTATTTGTTGCCGCTGTATTGCACAAAGATAAAGTTTGATTTCTGGTATCACAACCACAAGAGAGCTCTTTACGTGTCTCGGTGTTTATGTAGCACAGAAAGTTAACTAAGATAAAAGTAGGAAACTAAATTTGCATCAAGCTACTTATTGTATAGCCTTTATATATTTGTTTTAAGATCACAAAAGTAGCCCACGTCTTGTGCTTTATTTTGAAAAGATGTGACAGGAAACGGGTTTGTGGACGCGCTCTGACAGGTGTATCAGTGAGCCTCAGTTCACCGGTGGATCAGAGCAGCGCAGCACTGCTCAGAGCATGTAGTGGAAACTCTTACCAGTGCCGTGGAGTTTAAAGTTTGTCACGTCAAGTGAGTTCAGTCTTCTCTGGAGACAAATGAAAAGCTGCTGCGCGTCTCTGAACTAGTCTGGAGCTAAATGACAAGCGGACCCGGACACGGAGACACTCAGTGATAACTCGGGGCGCGATGGAGAGCACTAAGGGATTACTTCGCTGCAAGATCGTGGTGGTCGGAGATGCGCAGTGTGGAAAGACGGCTCTCCTGCACGTTTTTGCGAAGGACTCGTACCCGGAGGTAAGAAGACAGACTCTTTTCTCAACAAACAAAAAAAAAACACGAGTGATGACTGCAGTACAAGTGCGCAAAGTCCCTGACACCAAACGGCATTAAGCGAAACTTCAAAACCTGCTTATGCTTGTCATTGTTTTACAACTAATGTAATGACATAAACGACGTTTATTTTGAATTATATGTTTGTGTTTTCCCTCTTTTTTGTTTTTGTTTTTGTTTTTGTTTTTTACTGACCTAGGCTACTGTAGACACTATCCAAATAAGAGCGTAACATGTGACGCCAAACTGTTTACTTTAGGCAGGTTATGTCATTGTTCATCCTATAATTTGATATGCTCGTCTCATGGTCATGGTATAGAGTTTTCTTTTTTTTTTTTTTTTTTTAAAACGCTGGCTGTATATTTTTGTATATATTATTATTATTATTGTTTTTTTTTAATCATGCGGAAATCTGCACAAAACAGATGTTTGAGCGCGATGCAGAAAGCGCACAGAGCTCTTGGAGCAGTGTGTTCTGTGGATACTGTCGCAGCCAGTGAGCCGACGTGCCAATAATCAACACCTGTTATCAACCTGTTTTTTTTTTTTTTAGTTTCGGCATTAAGAAACTTTAGAATCAAAGAAAACAAACAAATGAATGGTTTTTCATTATAGAGTCTTGACCATGATTTTTTTTTTTTTTTTTTTATTAAAAATGAATCAAGATAAAATAATTAATCCAATCTCTGTGATGGTTCTGTCTATATGATGACTGTACACTTTCAATATATTAACAGTACATGAAGATGTGAATTATTTGCAGATATATAATAAAATGCAATCAGTAAACTGCTTGTTGTATGAGGAAGTAAGAAATGTGTGACTGAAATATCCTCCTTATGCCAGTTAATTTAATTTCTAAATCGAATTCTTGAACTGTCAAGGATAATGAAATCAGAGCTTGTCGGCCTACATTACAATTATTGGAAATAGGTCAGAGCTCAATATTGGCGCTTCATCTGCTTTTCACACACGGTCTCTTGTGCCTCTGATGTTCCTGAGTGCAATATGCTTGAAATAATATGTGTGTTTCCGCATTGCACTAGCCGTTCTTGATTTTGAATCTTACATTGTACACAACCCTCCTTCACTTTCATCTCATTTGAGCCTCATATGTGTGATTTCAGAACTATGTTCCCACGGTGTTTGAGAACTACACGGCCAGCTTTGAGATCGACAAACAGAGGATCGAGCTCAACATGTGGGACACCTCAGGTGAGACGTGCTTGTGGTTTGGTTTTCTTTACTGGCTCGGTTCGATTATCAAACCGATGTGATGAGGAGTTGAGAAAGTTACTCGAGGCACTCCAGATTGGCAAGCAGATGAATCCTCAGAGCGTTCAACCACATCCAGGCTGTGGGCCAAAAATATTAGCAACCAATGCTGAAATGTGTCAGTGCAATCTGTTGGGAGTACTATATGTTTATAACCTATTTCATTCTGTTTGAGATGCAACATTTCTACACACAGAGCTTGTGTGCTCATCCAGTTTTTTTGTGCATCTCCTGTCCTGTCATCACTTTCACACTTGTGTGTTGTTGAGCCACTTAGAGAGTCGTATCGGCTCCGTGAGAGGATACACAACTTGTCAGTCAACAGTTGCCTTCTAACATTTTGTCTGTTTAATATCTGCAGTTCCTTTTTTAGCTGTGTCATTGTATGCTGCACCAATGCAGGAGCAACAGCATGGCGAGCTATAAACTCTACAAACCGACCTTTTAATGTTCAGGTTCACCGAAAAGCCCTGAATAAAGCAGATTCACACAACAAACACAGAGTTATACCGACTCTGTTAGATTGCCACATGGACGGAGGGGCCGAGAGCTGAACTGCCATTAATTTGTTTAAAGTTCCCAGCTTGTTTAGGTTAAAATGTCATAAATGTTCATTTATTTTTTTTTTACTGCAGGAAGACAAATGGACCTTTGGGGTCTCCTCTTCTGCAAAACAATTAAAATAGGAAATTAAATTCAGGCAAAACGTTCTATAAAGCAATTTTCCAGAGAATGAGAATCTCTCGCCATGGGTTTTGCTTTAGCTCGCTAGCTGGTTATTTTTTATTTACTTTATTAATGCTGAAAGAAGGGTCATTTAACTTACACTTCACACACATAGGGCCAAAAGCACAAACAGGTCCTATATTCATACATACAGAGGGAGATATCAGATTGTTGGGTTGGAGGTAAAGTGCTTTATTCTGGGCCACTTCTGCAGTGTTGGGGATGTGGCCTGTACTGGGACTTGAACTGACAACCATCTGGTTCCCAACCCAAGTCTCTACAAGACTGAGCTACTGTAACTCTTTTAGTTAGGTGTAACTGTCAAAGTCGACAGAGATGTAACTTCAAACATTTAAAAAAAAAAAAAAAGGAGGTTCTTTGAAATCTGTTAATGTCTGGTTGACAGCATGCACTCACATGTGACTAACAGGTCAAACAGGAGAATCATTCAGGTCTGTACAGAAGTTTCATGTTGCGCTGAACTGAAAAAAAAAGGAACACAAAGGTCAAAGCTTTGCGTAAGCCAAATAAGTTTCCAATGCCAAAACTCTTATTCAGGTATGACAAGCAAGTATCTGCGTACATGACTTTATTACGGTTTTAAAAAGCATGCAACGAAGCATTTTTCTTGTTACAAATAATAAGTTAGTTACTGTTGATTGCAGAGCAATTTGTGCACTCAAAGATGTGAAAGGAGCATCTTTTCAAAGCTATTGAGTTAACGCTTGTTTTTTTTTTTAGGAGTCATTTTTAGGCTTCCAAACTTTGTACTCAGCATTTTAAAGAAGAGTCTAGAGAGTTTGTAGAACAGTCAGATTCTTTCGGTCTCTGCACATAAGTAACGTTTTTTTTTCCCTTTGTAAGCCTTTAGGCCCTTTCGCATTTCATTTCCACTTACATAACTACACCTTCAAACTTGTTCTCAGACGGCCACAGAAGAGCGGCTTTAATGTGCTGCGTTCCATTAGCCTCCACCCATGTAGACACTAAGAAAGACCAGCTAGACAAGCTGCACAGTAAGAGCTGCAGCTGCTGAAGCTGGTGTTGCTTGTTAGTTTGAGGTGGGTGAGGTCACTCCACTGTGTTTGAACAACACCCTCTGAAATAGCTTGTTGTCTCTGCTGTCTCACACACACACACACATACACACACACACACACACACACACCTTTTTTCTCAATGAGCTGTGTGATGGATTACAATTATATAATATACTAAAAGGACGCTTAAACAGTCATTTACTCAACCGCCCAAAAACATTGGCTTCATCATTGCAGTGGGAGCATCCATGACTTAATTATGTCATCTCAAAGGCATCTTTTGCAACAATAGAGGCTGAACATCGTGGACATAGCACTCCAAGGTGTGATTGTCTGCAAGATGTTTCGGTATTTTCTCACCAAAGTTCACCAATCCTCTTCTGTAAATATATTTGACAAAAATCCCTTCCTTACTGCGCCTGATGCTCTGAAGTACAAAGAGGTATTATTTTTTAATAAGGAAACTTTAAAAAAAGGGTTATGGGAGGATAAACACCAGCTAAGGGGTGTTTTACAACCTGGCAGACCAAATACTGGAATTATTAATGGCTTTTTACTGATTTATGAAGCAATTACTCATTCATGGGTGTCTATATAACAATTTGCCATAACATCTTAGTAGGCCGAATTGTGCTGGAAGTTGAAAAAATTATACCGCTCTCATTTCTGCAAATAAACAAGTTCGCTTAGCTTAGCATAAAACCGCTTGCCAGGCTTTGTCGAACAGAAGCAATGTCTGTCTAACTGCTGCTTTTAATTTCTTCTTTTATGTGCTGTTGATTTCACTCACTGTTATTTAAATGGGCAACAGACAAGATATACAATAAAAGTATGTGAGCTTTAATGTTTGTTCAAAGAGATATAGACTTTAGTTCCCACAGCAAAGTAAAAAGACGCAGCAATGGCTTTTTCTATTATTATTTTTTTAAAGATTTTTTTTTTTGTGCCTTTACTGTAGAGATAGGACAGTGGATAGAGTCGGGAATTAGGGAGAGAGAGTTGGGAATGACATGCGGGAAAGGAGCTACAGGCTGGATTGGAACCTGGGTCACCTGCTTGGAGGACTATAGCCTCCATACACGGTGCGTGCGCACTAACCACTGCACCACCAGCGCCCGGTCACTGACAGCATCTTTTAGCCTTAAGGTGTGAAGCTTCCCTAGCTTGAACACAGTTTTTAGCAGACAAACATAAATGGTTTTATCTTTAGCCAGGCTAGCCCCCCCCCCCCCTCCTCTTCGAGTCAGAGCTAAGCGAACTGTTTGTTGGCTGTTTCTTAATACTGAGATAGTATTTAAAGACATGCAGCAAAAAAAAAGCGAGGAGGCACTTAAATCCCAAAAGAAAAACTTTTTCTTTAATTGGATGTCTGTCAAAAAACAGGCTTTTAATGATGTACATTATGGCAGATGATCCGAGCCTGACCTGAGCTGGATCACTCTAGCTCTCCATAAGCTCAGAGGAGAAGGGTGCGTTGCCTTACAGCTTCCCTGCAAGCTATTCCTGGTCGTTCTCAGGAGACAGGTGCATTGGCACCTACATCAGTATTACCACAACTCCCCCTGGTATCTGACTCCTCTTCCTAATGACTGAAGAGGGGGGGGGGCTACAGTCAGTTGGAGTGAATACAAGGATGGTTTTTATGTGTGCTGTAACAGTTGCCATAATACTTTTGAGTGCTCAACTTATGTTCAAACTTCAGTTTTTCTTTTTCCTTTTTTTTAATGCAATCACCAATTTGTTTGAGTAAGTACATGCTGATTTTTTTTGGTTTGTGTGTGTGTGTGTTGTATTCACGTGCATGTGCAGGCATGCATAACAGCCATGGAAACGTGTGTTGGCACTAAGTTTGTCTGTGTACGTGTTGGGGTGCATGGCATGCCAGTGTGTGCAGTGTGCATGACAGCAGGTCAACACAACTAGAGGAAATCGAACGCTCATTGTAAAGAAAGATGTTTTGCCAAGTGTCATAATAGTTTCTTTCTGAGTGTTTGAGTGTACAAACGCATAACAGCAAGCTAAAACAGGCTGATGGGTGCAGAGATGAATGATTTAATTAAGTTAGCTGCGAATTTTGGATTTACAATACAGGCAGAGTAGTACCAAGTGAAGGTCAAGTTAATTCTGCAAGTGGCTTTTAACAAAGCACTTTTGTTGCGAGTGGCTTCATACTACAGAAGGACGTAAATTTAATTGGTAATAGAATATAAACTTGGAGCAGATTTGAAGATATAAGACCAGAGCTCCTGTGTGGCCAGCAGATAAGAGCAGAAGAAGCTGAGTGTTGCTCCGTCTTACAGAGAGGAGAGTTTGTTCGGCAAGGTGCCAGAATAAGCCTCCGAGCTGCCCTCTCATTGTGCAGAAACAAACAGTGGATTTAATTAATCAGGCCTTCGCTGTGTGACCAAACACTTGCCCCTTGTCTGCTTCATTCTACATCTCACTACACCACCCACTGCTTCACCGACCTCGCTTGCTTGTTTTCACACTCCCTGCCTTGTAGGTTAAACTCCTTTTTTTTTCTTTTTTTCTTCTCTACCTGCCAAACTAAATTTCCCCCCGGCCTTTTTTTTTTTTCTGTTTACATCTCTGCTAGCCTTCATTTTCTTCCCAATCTCTCCGCCATCTTAATCTCTTTCCTTATTCTGTCTTTCATGCCGTGTTGTGTGTGACACTGAGTTAAGATTAAGATCACAACAACAGGCGTCAAGCCGAGATTCAAAGTGCATTCCTAGCCTTGGAAACAGCAGTCGACAGAAAAAAAGCCTCACCTCAAGGTCCATTCAGACGCTGTTCCGGGGGGGGCTGCTTTGATCATGTCACACGATGTTTTCTCTGCAGATAAAGTTTGCACAACTGTCACAGAGTTTAAGACGTTCAAATGTCAACTTCTTTTTGCAATTCAAAGCGAACGTATACAAGTCTTACATTTAAATTCATATCTTTGAAGTCAGTAACTATTGCCAGTTCAGGTAACACAAAGTGTATGAAGCCTTTGCAGTGCTTACATGTGTGTTGTTTCGAACTCGGTGCCAGTGGCAACATCCCTGGGGGAACAAAATCAAACCAGGGCACAGTGACAGTTTTCCATCACCAAGCAATCCTGCCTGTCCCCTTTTTTTTTTGGACCAAAGCCATTCCCCCCCCCCTCTCTGAAACCACAGAACAACAGGCGTCCAAAGCAAAACGCACACAGCGGGGGAAGAGGAAGACACCAAGGCCTGCGTCCATGAACCAGATCTCTAGTCCAGGAAAGAAACCGGCTGTTGTTGGAGGCGCCATTATCAGCTTTTGAGAAATCGGTCGGGCTCTAAAAAAAACAATTGTTATACACTGTATAATTTCAAGGCCTCCCTATACTTAGAGAAGTGACAAAAACACAAAATGCTCAAACCCCTAATGAAACATGTGGAGCCATCTTGCTTAGACCTGTCACCTCTCTGGTGTTTCAACTGATTTGCCTTGATGATACTTCAACATTGACGTTAACACTCTGCCAACACCTTATAATCAGTCTGAGGAATCACTATTTTATTTCACCTCATTTTTCAGTCAGACATCGTGTTCATGTTTGCCAATTCTGTTTGGGAGGTTGCCATAACCTATTAATTGCAAGAGACATATTCATCCTAGCGTTGTCCTTTTCAGTCCCCACCAAGGCCACAGTCGAGGTTACAACACAGACATAGTAACATCAAGAACTGAACATTCAAAGAAAGCACCCATTCATTCAAGAGAGAATTGCTCCATTTGTGCATAAGCCAAAAAAAAAAAAAATTTTCTTTCTGGTTTGCCTTTGCATTTTGTGGGACACTTCATTGTGCGCATTTTCTCTTTTGCCCAGTCTGAGCAATCCAGACTGACTTATCGCAATATGAACATCTTTTTTTTTTTTTTACTCTGCTAAGGGACGTTTTGAAAATATGTTCAAAGGATGTATAATTATCCCTGTTTAATTTGCAGGTTTTTTTTGTGTGTGTTTGTTAAAACGTCTGTTAGGTCTGCCACAGATTTAAACAACATGATCGCGAGTGGGTACCAGGACATATTTGCAGTAATGCATCATATCCAGCTCTCTAAATACACACACCCATGGTTAGTGTTTGTGCAGGAGGTTCGCTCTAATTACCTGCAGCAGTTAAAGTATTCCAAATTATTTGAAACTCTGATTTAAGAGTTTTTATTATTGTCATACAGAAGGAACTCCATCCTCCGTCTTTCTAAATCCTTTAGATCAAAAACTCATCTTTCCTCCTTTTTGACAAGTTTTTATTTCATTCTATACTATGGTTTATGTTGTCTATTTTATATCAAAGCCTGTTAAGAAACACTTTGAAATGAAGTCTGCCAATAACAAATGACTACAACAATTAGACAGATTCTCTTTTGTAAGAAGCTTTTGTATTTTAATGTGCACTGGACCTTGTGGAGTCATTTAATGGCAATTGTAAGCTCAAACCACCATAAAACAAAAACTTATTAGTCTTAAGTTGTGAACAGTGTTGATTATGATGATACAACAGTGTGAAGCGAGGACATAGGGAGAGAAGTTTGATCTCAGAATGACTTAAATAACAAGAAGAACCAGCAGACCTCATGTGCTTTAACAGAGTTTTACTGTCTTGATTTGCCAACCTCTGCACTTTTTATCTTCCTCTCTTTAATTTCATTCAGTCTTTTAAAAAAAAAAAAAAAAAAAAAATCTACTCTGGCTACCTCACCAAGCCTCTTCTTTTTTGATTTTCCAGCAAGTCAAGGTCATGAGCCTCCGTGTACCGGGGCACTGCCCTCTCAGCACTCTTGCACTTCATTAGCTTACCTTGCGTTTTCTTTGTCCATCTCTCTATCTGTCTTCATGTCTCTCCTCCACTTCTTTCTAAGTCGTTCCCCCCCCCCCAATTTTCTCTCGAAAGCCTCTCCTGCCTTCAACCTTAAGTCAGTGTGTCCTGATGGTTCAGAAACCACAAACAAAAACACTCTAACCTGCCTTATTTTAGATAATACTCACGTGGTGCTGAGTCTATCTACTGACCTAACTGCAAAGTAGCAAACAATGATCTTTATCTAGCATGTATAGAAGACCATGTTCACATGACGACCATTTTTCCCTGAAATCAAACTAATAGTGAGAGAAGCTCAAATGGTGATATGATATTGCACTGCTGTATTCCAGGTTCCAAGTCATATAATTTTAGGAAACTTGATAACTTATCATTATACAACTCTGTTGATCATCCTTTGTCAGGACTACACAGTGTTGCACATACAGAAATGTGTAAAGTCCTGGCTAACACATTATTAGCTAAGAATTGAATATTGAATTGAACATTTGTAATGTAAGGGTACCATTGTATTTTGGAGCTATTTATATTCTTAAGGAGAATATGGTTAAATGCTAAAATTACCGAAAGGCATCTGCTCCATTATTAACCAATGTAAGTCTTCAAAAGGTCATAAATTAAATTAATACTTAGACTGCAGGGGTGACCTTTTCATTCTCAATGACTCATTTGATGCTGATTATGAATATGCCCTAGAATCGCTTTTTTTTTTCTACAATCCAAGGTAATTACATATCAAGTTATAATATTAAACCTGTCACTTAAACAGACTCTGTCCTCTTTACCCTTCTGTTCTTAATGAGTAGGCATATGATTGACTTGTCAAGCACGAGAGTCTAGAGGGGGAGCTTTTTGTGAAGATCAGATTGTACAATAAAACAATCAAACACATTTAAATGCGGCTGGAGTTCAGCCATCGAGCAAGGTTATTTCTGGAAGGATCAAGACAGTCTGGCGTACAGCTTTTATGGCAGTATTCAAGTCAAGTTGGGAGAAACTGAAGTTTGCAGTTTAATACTGATAGACAATGGGAGGCGATCTCAATGAACACATTTTTTATATAAACTTTTAGTTGTATTTTTTAGGGTAATGCTTAGGCTGCGTGATGGTGCAGTGGTTAGCGCTGTTGCCTCACAGCAAGGAGGTCCCTGGTTAGAATCCCCGTTGGACAGGGTCTCTCAGTGTGGAGTTTGTCATCTTCTCCCCATGCATGCGTAGGTTCCTCCTGGGTACTCCGGTGTCCTCCCACAGTCCAAACACATGCTTGTGAGGTTAATTGGTGACTCTTAATTGCCGATAACTGTGAATGTGAGTGTGGCTGGTTGAGTCTCTGTATGTCAGCCCTGTGATTGGCCAACAGTCCACGGTGTACCCCGCCTCTCGCCCAATGACAGCTAGGAGCAGCTCCAGCCCCCTCGGGACTCCCAATGGTAAAAGCGCTTAAAATAAGGGTGGGATGGATGGTAATGATTGCATTTTCATTTAGCTGCCCTACTTTGTAAACAATATATGTAATTGCACATTAAAGACAAGTTATACTTAAACTAGTTTATCATCTTAATTCCATTAAAGCCCTTCATTTCACGTTGTGTCATGAGTTATACTGTTGAATAGGAAACTCCTCCGAGACATCATGATGCAGTAACACATTTCTTGTGTTGTATTTTACGGTGCTCTTTTTGGATGTGGCTTCTCACTTGGAGACCTGTGTGTCTGCTGGTCTGTTGTCACTGACACGTGAGTTGAATTGTTGAATGGTGCTGTGACTGTGTTTGTTTCCTCTTATTTTGTCTTGATTTCTTTTATTAAGACTCTGTAAATTACGAAACTGAAATGCCCTTCTGGGATAAATGAATTTGTCTGAATCTAACCCATATATCAGGGTTAGAAGTAAGAACAATAATCTTGCCCGGATTCATATAGAACAAAAGCATATGAGGGTTGCTTCAAAGAAATGACATTTCACTAGAATTCCAAGTTATTTTTCCGCCTCTTCAGCGCTGCCGACAAAGAGCAGTTGTTGTGGCTTGCAGCAATTTCCCATTACAAAAACACATACCTCAAAAATATGCAGGTTTCCCAGCTGAGCATGTGAAAGTGTGAGGTTAGAGTTAATGAAGAAACAGGATCGACCTGAAGAGTCACACCTCAAAACAGTGAAGGAACCTTTTGAGGTTAGCTGCCTTGAACTCTGTCCCCCCTAGGCAGCTTTCTGTTCAGAAGAATGTCACTTCTGATATTTTCATGAGGGTTAGACAAGTCAGTAAGAAGACAACAAACACAGGTGCTCTTTCTGTCACATACTGCCCAAAACAACTGGCATTGTAAGTAATCCATCTAATGATTTCTGATGCCGATAATAGTTTTAGACATGCCTCGAATGGCTTGAATGCCGGCTCGGTTTCTGGGTAAGTGGGTGTGCACCAATACAATCCCAAAAATCAAGCTCAAAACAGCGGTTTACGGTTTTAAGCAGCAAAGTGAAACTGATTTCTGGTAATTTATCACATTACATTAGTTAACAACAACAGTGCAGCACTGGCAGAGAACTATTCAAAGATACACTGAATAAAGCAGTACCATTATGTATAGCTCCATCTCTTCCGTGGACGTAGCAGGTCAAAGAGACTGCTGCTTTTATTCACTTCGCTAGCTAGAAGGAGGTTCTGCTTGTTCTTGGATTAGCATTCACTCTACCGGTCGGAACTGATCAAAGCAGATTCAAGACTCAGTCTCCCCAATGCTATTGAGGCCAATGTATCAAACATATCTTCTCCATAAAGAAGTATTTATTCTTGGATCCATTTTGTTTTGTTCAGTGAATCTATATGACTGACTGTTCAACCATAAAATAAATGAAAGTTCACTGTCATACACTCTCTGAACAAGTCAATAGAAAAAATAAAAGCATTCTGTACTGACCAAAATGCACATTTGATAATGTAATTTGGTATTGGAAATGAAAAAAAAATGCTATGAAACATCTCGGCATCCATCCATCCACCCCAGGCCGACTGAGTCAGTGGTTGAGATTGCTTCAACAATCCATCATTCATTCATGAGCAGCTTTTATGACCCCAATTACATGTTGGCTGCTTGAAAAGCACTACCCAAATGTGTTTCCGAGCGAATATCAGAGTGTGAGTGGCACCTGGCTCCATGACAGAAACAAAGTGAGAAAATAGCTTGATGTGCTGAGGTGCTTCGGAGGCTTTCTACAGATAGCAAAGGGACCGGGGTTTCTAGTCCCAGTGCTGATGTTGTTTTTTTACATAGCATGTGCAAGGTTGTGCATGTTTGAGTAAGTTCATGAGTAAGTGCTCAGAGATTATAGAAGTGGGTGAGTTCAAAGCATGAAGATAGTGCAGAGACAGGACATTGTGTCAGAGAAGTGCTGGGTTTTAAGTGCTCCGAGTCATGTATGGGTTGAGTTCAGGCTTAATAGGTGTCAGTGAGATTTAGAGCGAGCCTGGTCTGATTCTCTTCTGCTCAACCAGACCTTTAGACGACCAGGGGTACATTGAAAATCAATGGTCTAGATGCATCTACACTCACTTTCCCAGGAGACAAATGGTCCATCACTCAGATAGTGGTGGATGTGTAACTGAGCATCCTGTCGAATGGAGTCGACTAGTCTAAGTGAACAGAGGCAAACTGCCATCCAAACACCAATGTCTTTAAATGAATGTCTTTATCTTAATTGTAAGGTTGTGCCTACTAGTGGCAGTAACAATTATGACAGGGGCAATGCAGTAAGTCAGCTGAAGTATTATAAAAACAAGAAATTCAGCCTCCCCCAATGTGTGTACTGACATTGAGGAAGATACATTGAATTATGTTATGTGTACTTAATGTTAAAGCTGAATTTGTTTTTTTCTAGCCCTGATATCCCCAATAATAAGCAGCAAATGCATCTTAAATAATACAGCAGCTACACTCTTAACAAAGACTCATCATTTAAGACTCCATGATCTGGCTACAGTGAAGTTCAGAATTGATTTTACAATTCTTCTCATCACTTATAAGGTACTTAATGGATTTGGCATCTGCTAACATTTCCAAATGACTAATTTCTTACATGATTGAGCGGCCACTGAGGTCATCAAATGACAACCTAATGACTATAGAGAATGCCAAACTTAAACAAAAGTCGCAGAATTTTGCTGTCATTACAACCAGAATGTAGAACGTCATCCACCCAGCGTAATCAGTTGATTCTTTTTTTCATGTAAATGTTTGATGTGAGTAGTGATTTGTTGCTGTTATGTACATTTCTTTTTATTTTCATGTTAATGTATTCCTGAATGCCTGTCGAATGTATTCCTCTTGTTTGTGTTGTTTGCTATTTCTTTCAAGATTTCTGTCATTTTGCCATCTCCCCAAATGACATTAAAACGAGGCTTGAAGACATTTCAAAGTATTATGGACTGAAAAACAAACGCAAAAACTTGAAATTATTGTCAGGCTACATTGAGATCCATCAAGGATTAGACACTTGCTTGTCTTGTTTCAGTGGTTTGAAACTTCCCAGCTCAGTTTCTACATTGTGTGAAAACATAATCAGGTTTTGTTGTGCATTTTGTTCAGACACAGTAACACACACAGAGGGCACTCAAGAGGTCTATCCATCCACTTAGGAACCCTCTCTATTGCTTATTTATAATTCAAGACGTAGCTATGACCACTCAGTTCAACTCCCAACACCTTCGCCATTACTTGGAGGGAGGGAAGGCTGCACTATAGTGACCCTGATTCTACTGTATAGTATTATACTGTGATAGCTTCTGTAGTGAACCGAGAAATGTATACGTGAAGGCTTGGTTTTGTGTCTTTATTTTCATTTTTTCCCCCAATATACATATAATGTCAACTTTAAATAAGGAAAGTGGCAGAAGCTGGATGTTACAAACATTTTAAATTGCTTTTAGCAGCTCTTTTCTTTGCTTACATACGGGCCATATTAAAAGATAAAATAACATATCTGATAGCCCTTACAGCTAATGTTAGCACGATCCACTTCCTAGTTAACAGTACCATTTGTAAGTATACACAATATGCCAACTAGCTTACGTTTATGTTAGCTAACCATAGCTGTTTCTAATGCTAGCTAATCAGTAAACCTGGGGATACACTACTAGACAATTTCAGGCCAGTTTTCACCTGATTTGTGAAAAGCGCAACCTGTCAGATGAATGTCCTCCTACCATGAAAGATGTGAATGAGAGAAACATTGGCAGGGAATAGCTGCAAACCTCTAGCTGCCAGGGACTATTTGTTATGATTTAGCTAACTAGTTAGCTTGTGTGTGAGAGTGAGAGAGCAAGAGAGTTTTGACGGTGTGGCTATTTGAGCCGTGCGTATGAGACAAACAAAAAATGTCATAGCTCTGACTTTAACCCCCAACTGTGGGAGTTTGGGCTGTACAGTGTGAGAACAGAAAATCGTGAGATTTGATTATGCTTCATAAACGATTCACTTCATTTACGGTGTGAGACGACATTCCAGCACAACATTTGTACAATCATAAAGTGTGTGCCTTATCAAATTTGTTGCTTTAACCTTAAATTTGGCTTGGTGTTCTGATGTTCTTTAACTGTCTATTGTTTTTTTTTTTATTGCTTATGAAAACAAAGAAAAGCTAGAAAACAGCAGTTTGACACTTTTAACTGTATTTAATTTCCCCCTCCCCAGGTGGAAAATGGCCGTCCTGAATATGGCTTACTGGCTGCATGGCCTTGAAACTCTTGAGTTGTAGTCTATATAAACATTTCTTCTCTGTATATGGGGCTCTTCACAAAAACATAAGGCTGCTTAGACAGCATATAAACTCACAACAGGAGCTGGGAGCTTTAATGTGGAGGGGGAGATGCCCAGATGTCACTGTCATTAAGATTAAGGATTCTTGAAGGATTACTGCTGATTTCAGGCAAAACTCTGCACACTGGCAGTTTTCTCCTCCTGTGTCCATTAAATCAGAAACACATTTGAACATCATGTAGATATTTCACTTCAATTTGGTATTCATGTTTTAGTTAATAAAATATGACATTTGAATTATAGTAAGTCCGACCAACAGAGTGTAAGTAAGCTGTAGACGAGTGATTTAGACTGTAGACAGTGCTAATAAAGACTGAACCTACTGTCATATAAACCCTATATAAAAATATTCAAGCATGTGTGTGGAAATCTGTTGTCACATTGTTGACAAGCATATTGTGGAAACAACTAGTCAGCTCTTGATATGATTGGCAGCACCACCATCACTTATTCTCCCAAAGTGCTACTTTGACTTTGGTTTGTATGAAGCAGAGGAGTGCACATGACAGCAATAACAAGGCATTTTAGTTAGACAAATCCATGACTCATGTACGTCTATGTGCCTGAAAACAGCACTTATCTTCCTGAGTTCTGTGAGCATGCTTAAATTCATTCTGTTGCGCATTTAGAGCTGCAGTTTAACAGATCAAATTCAAAGTGTTCAAAGTACTCCTAGCAAAGTAAGCTTTAACTTTAAGAACTGGAATAGAAAACAAAGGTTGGGGGACAAAGGGGATTGAACAATAGCCAATAAATAGGAAATGATTATCTCCTTTAACATCACAGCTTTCCTGTGAAGATTTAATTACCAAGATACTGCTTTGACCTAAAATGACTGCTTTAGTTATTTGCTGGGCCTTTTTGCCTTCATTGGATAGGAAATGTGAAGAGAAACAGGAAATGTTGGGAGGAGAGAGTAGAGGATGACGCGCAGCAAAAGGCCGAGGTCGGACTTGAACCCACAGCGGCTGCAACGAGGACTATAAATAAACTTTCGACCACGCATATGCCGAATGATTCTTAAGTTTGTAATGTTAAATTTGTAAGCCAATGATGTATTGCATCTCATAAAGTTTGATGGAAAAAAAAACATAAAGAAGAAAGGGAAACAAAAAGTGGAGAAAATAAGCTCAAGCTCCAAAAATGCTGGGTGACACATTTCTTTCAATACACCTGAGCAGAGATATTTTTTGAAAAAAGCCGTCCTTATCTTTATGTTGCCAGTATATCATGCAGACTCTCTGTTACAATTTTGCTTCAATCGTACATCACTTTTTTTGGGGGGGGGGCTTCAAGGTGACCTCTAATCTTAAAACAAATCTTCTGTAAAATTTGGTAAAAGTTGGTACTTAAAGGTGTCTCATTTCCTCAGCTCAACCAGTTTCATTCTATGTAGAAAAAAGACCCGAAGTAAATAATTGCGACTTTTTTTTAGAAATCAATTATACAATCTCTCTTGCCCTGTTGGGGACTCGTTCCAATCAAATTGCAAAGAAAATCTGAAGCACAACACATTTAAAGTTATTTCGGTTCTGTAGAATTGCTTTGAAGTAAGCTGTGATTCTGTACAGGTTAGAGACACAACAACACATTGTTTACTCTGCAGGGCGTCGCAAAGTGTTTGTGTGTTTGTTTGAGTGTGTATTTGTGTGTGTCTAAGCAGCATCTGTTACAATGCAAAAGTCATCAGGAAGTACAGGGTGATTTCCCCTCTAATATTTCCCAGATAGTCGGAGTGTCACCACATTGCACACATAATGAGCTTGATGCAGTCGAAGGTGTTGGAATAAATATGTGGCAATCAATAGTATTACGTTCTGCTGCTGCTTCCACTCTGAATGTATTTGGGAAGTTTAGACCTGAACTATTTCTCCAGAAGGGCATGACTGAGAGAAACAGGACTATAAAAACAAATGAATATCTGAGTGTGATGGCAGAATAAAGACAAAGATGTCACAAGAGGGGCTTAATAGTGATTGTCAGCAGAAACCTCTCAAGATGTGTTTTTGTTCCTTCTGAATCATGCCGAGCTGAGAATAGTGAAAGGTACGACACGCAGTCTGATTGTCTCTTATCAGTCACTCTGCAGCTCTGAGCTTTACTCACCAAAGACGGTTCCAAAAATATAACAGTGCATGTTTCATAATGAGTTTCACAAGTTGATGTTGTTGAGAAAAAGAGAGATAACATAAAGGAGATAATGTATCCTCCCTTTAATGTATGATTTAGAAACTTGGAAAAACTTGGGGGGGAAAAAACTCAAGTGAAGAAACAAGACACGTCATAAAGATTTGAAAGTTTTCACAGTGACATGTCAGACAGTCAAAAACAGCACATTTACTTTGAAAGAGCTCAGACACTTGAAGCTATTTTGGTGACCTTCTTAAAATACTCTGTTTTCTTCCGTCGCCTGTCTGTATTCCCGTCAAGAATGAAAGATTTGTTCATTGTTTTTGTGGATAAGTCACGCACAGATAAAGTGCTGTGTTTATCTTTATCCTAAAGTAAGTTTACAATGAGTGATTGCCTGCATCCACTTAATGTTGAACAATTATTTCATTTTCTGCGGTTTTAAAACTTGAATCATATCCTGTTGTTCAATGCATGATAGGCAATGTTACATGCATGACTTGATAACAAAAACTGACATAAGTAATTTTTTGTATACAGTAGTCACCTCATATTTTGCTCTTATATGAAAATATTTTTTGAGGACGCTATGTGACATTTGAGTGGACTGTTTTTGACAAATGTCTGGTTTAATGTTACAGGCGCTGACACACGACACATGTCAGCTCTTTGGTAGATCGATACAATATGATATAAAAAGATCAGATGCGTTTCTCTTTGCTGTCTCCTTAGGCAAATTTTGTCATGAACTGGAGTGCTGCACACATTAAGCTGCCTCCACAGAATAACCACTAAGTAGGAACAATAGAAAAAAACAATACACAAAAGAGAAGCACATAGCAACAGATGCTTACATAATGCCATTTGAAGGCGGGATACCTACGCCCCCCTGGTAAGCCTAGCGTGCAGTTTGTAACACACTGATGCGGAATGGTGGGTTGATGTCGTTATGCCCCTGACCTGCTATCTTCATGGGGGGGGAAGACTGGTGATGTGATGATAGTGCTAACCATCGAAATGGGCACTGTTGCAGAACTGTAATCTGTAAAGGGCTAATGGAAGCAGCAAACTACATTGCACAAGATCCACATTCAGACGCAACAAAATAAGAGAAAAATATCGAGGCTGAGAACACCAAGAACCTATTGCAAAACCCAAACAGCCTCGAGAAATATCTAAAATTGTAAAAGGCATTTATGGATTGTCAGACATCAGGAAATTATTTTAATAGTTGATCTACTAAAGGGAATAAGCAGACAGCAAACATTCAACAGTCTCCGTTTTGAGCTTCTTAAATGTGATGCTCTGCTGTTTTGTCTTTGTTCTGCAGTATGTGATGAGACTGAAACTCTTCGCTTTGCACAGTTGATCAGAAAAAAACAAGATGTCACTTTTAGCTTTTGAAAATTTGAATACTGATGATGACAATAATTATAAGTTGTGGCTGTACTCCCCGAGAAAAGTAGCGCTTTCATTTCATTTGCATCCATACATTTTTTTCATGAAAGCTATGCCTGTCCATTGACTTTAAAAGAAGCATTGATTTATGTTGTGTTTCTGATAGGAAAGGCTCCAAGTAAGAAGGACAGCAAATACCAACCTGGCCTCTCCTGTGTTGCAGCCCTATGTCTGCATTTACATATAAAGCATCATGTCATTAATCCTGGCTTCATGTGCAACACATTAACTGTGAAGAACTGCCCAGTCTTAAACACATCACTTCCACAGCAGTCTTTATGGAGGACAAACCCTCGCTAAACATGAACAGAACCTTCCTTCAGAAGCCGCACACAAGTGGATTACAAAACACTACAAGGTTGAGACAGAACTTGCTTGGCAGTGTTTTGTTTGTGTGTGCAAACAGACGTGAGAAGAAAGGAAACAGCTTTTTTGTGAGTTTCAGACATCACAGGCATGACAACCCCATGTGGAGTCACAGCATGAGGTTGCTTTTTCTCAGCCTGTTCTGCGTCACTGTGTCAAACACTGTACAGCAGCCTTTCATTTAACACACATTTGACATTTTGCATTTAAGTAAAAATTTATTTTTTATTCTGTTTCATTAGAAGTGACTTGAGGCAGGATACTTCAATTTTACACTCTGCAATCCATGTTTTTTGTACCCTAAATATATACTTTAAAAAAATAAAAAAAAACAAGTTGCAAAGCGAGCTGTACAACCCCGAAAATTCCACTTATATTGTCCTTTGAGATATCTCAATACAAGAAGCTCAGTGTCTGAGTGGCTTTTTGAGTTTGTTCTTGAGGCTTTCAGACAGAGACAGATGGGCTTTTTGTGTGTGTGTGTGTGTGTGTGCTGTAGCAACAAGAGCAGGAAACTTCCCGTGAGGGGCATCATACTACAGGTCCCCGGGAGGGTCAAAAAAAAGCCTTCAGATCAATACACATTAGCTGCTGCTGGAGTGCTGAACATGGATTAGTTGACATCATGGAACCTTGAGGCTGGCTCTGCAGTCTGTGCAGTCTCTCTCAGTGTGTGTGTGTGTGTGTGTGTGTGTGTGTGTGTGTGTGTGTGTGTGTGTGTGTGTGTGTGTGTGTGTGTGTGTGTGTGTGTGTGTGTGTGTGTGTGTGTGTGTGTGTGTGTGTGTGTGTGTGTGTGTGTGTGTGTGTGTGTGTGTGTGTGTGTGTGTGTGTGTGTGTGTGTGTGTGTGTGTGTGGTCAAGTAAACTCTGCAGTTTTTCAGGATTTCAACAATCACACTCTTTTTCTAGAAACAGACCATATATTAATCACAAGATAGACGTGAGTTAGCATCAATTGAAGCATTAAAAGAATAGTTTTGATTTTGTATTATTTACTTTCATAGCTGGATAAGGGTATTGATGACACAAAGAATGGAACCAGGTCTGGTTGCCTTTAACTCTCATTTTCATGCTAGTGTGGTGTACAAAATGAAAGAGCAGGATACAAAGTCTTAACACTCTGTTTCGCAGAAATATACTGACATATTATTGCCCTAAAGTTTTCTATAAAGCTGCTGCAAGGGAGTAACATCAGCATTTCTGAATGTGAAGGGAGGAGAAGGAGAAGGAGGAGAATTTCAGTGCTAGGAGATTTCAATCTCAGGAGAGTCTCGATGCTTGTTTATTCTGGCAGTGATAGGTTTAAAGAACAGAGCAAGGATGACTTGGCAAAAGAACAAACAATCTATGTTACTGCCAAAGGAGTAGCAACTAACTTTAATACACCTGAGAAGAGCGATCCGTTAAACTTGATTGACTGGACGCCAAATAAACAGCTCACATTGTCTTCATGGTTGGCCAAGATGAAGCAAAGTGGAGTGAGCATACTGCATATTTGCAACTGATCCCTGGTTAGGATGGTTGTTGTCCAACTCTGTAATTCGACCTAACTTTTATAATTAGGAATAATAATATCTAAACAGCAGAGGAGAATGAGGGTGGGCAAAATGCCTACACAGCAGAATATGTAACATTTGGAAGGGGACTCTCCAAAGAAAAAAAAAAAAAGACTTTTCTGGACATCAATGATCTTGGTTTGGATCATTGATGGGTGACAGTAGGCTCAGTCGGCCATCTCTAATAATGACCAAGTTACAGATATGTTGGTGCAGAGACATAAGTTCCAGCTTGTTTTAAATATAGAAATTGTTAAAGAATAACACATTTTGTGTATTTGTTATCTCTGACCTTGTGGTAACTTCAGTTGTTTGGGCAAATACACCAAAAAGTATTTGAAAGAATTTTGTTAAAACTCTGCACCACTTCTTTTGAGAGTAGCTGACCAAAACACATGACTCTGCACTTGTAGTCTATATAGCCCGGTGTACTTGCAAAAGCGCTTAGACAGCAGTTCTGCAATGACTTCTTTTACAGGGACCCATCCTATTGCACAGATTAGTCCAGCAATATTTCATAAATACAGTTTGCAGGGCTTCAGGTGGGCTGAGATGAAGATATGGTGTTTCATAAAAAAGGCACAAACACAACACACACAATAATACAACAACAAAAAGTCAGTGACATCAAGAAAAGAAAGAAATTGCTGTTTTATTCAGTTCAGCAGAGTCTAGTGGAATCCAGTGGATTTTAATGGAGAAACCTTTTAAAGGTTGGTTCATCATAGCTGTGGTCTAATGCAGAGGTGGAGCTGTGAAACTGCTGCTGTCTGTTCACTGATGGAAACCTGTGGCAGGTTTATAGGGACTTGATCTGCGCCATGCCCTCTTCTCCTTACACTTAATTAATCATTCCAATTTGCAGTGGATGTTACGACTTGAACTGCACCTTAAAAAGGTGTAAGAAAAGTGAGTGTGTGTGTGAAGCCCAGAAGCAGGAAAAGTCAAAGCGACAGGGGGAAAATTGGTTGTGACCTTTATTTTGACATTCATGACCTCAGAAACACACGTGTACAAGCATGTGTTCTACTTTGGGGGACATATTTTAACAGAATGACACACACAACAGGATAAATATGGCTGCTCTCTGTAGCACACATAATGCCAACTTTGGGGGAAAAATCCTATTTTTTAGATGTTAACAATTCCACATTTTTATAGACTTAGATGATGTGAAAACAATCATCTGAAACAAACTTTACAATGATTCGGGAACTGATGATTGATATATTTATTGAATTTGTTTATATTCAAATGTTCACCTAACTTTATTCAGTTATCAAATGTTAATCAAGGATCTGTTCAGAAATATGACTGAATCATGGTTAGGGTTAGGGGTGTCTGTTGCAGTTGCAACTGATAGAAATAAAGTCATAAATAAGGGTGTAACAAACAGGAGTTTTGTTGCAATTTCACAGTGGAATGGCAGTTGCCGTATGTTTTGTTTCTGTGATGTAATATAATAAATCAGTAGAGGAATATGCAGAGGCAGGGTTGTGGTGGCGTGCACAAAATAACTGAAATATAGAGCTGTAGAACTGGTTAGCTCAACCTTTACTTTCATTTGTGAAATTGGATAAATAATTGGAAATATAAATGTATAAATAAAAAGGTTTTCCAGCTGCATTTGAAATACACACGTCACTGAGACTATACGACCATTAGCTGCGTCGACTGACAAGCTAACGGTCAAGTGCTCATTAAGCTTTATGTCAGCTTTATATCCATGACTGAGGGAAGAGTCATTAAACGTAAGTGATTAAAAAAAACATAAAAAAAGAGGTATTTTAGTGTAAAGAATATACTATACTTTATAGTTGAATTGTATCTGAACCCAGTGACCTTAAAAAAATGACATTTTAAAAGCAAAAAAACATTTTCTTCAGATTTTTAACTCTTGTGAGTCGTGTAATGTGTTTTTTCAGTTCGTGGTATATATTGGCTGTGCTGCGGTATGTTCAATTCATTGGGGTTCTATGGGAGTTTTTCTGACAAACACATTTTTTGTGAAGTGGTCCAAAGCCTTGTGTGTGGTGACAAAAGCTTGTAGTGATGGAGACAAAGACGGTAACCCAAAGGGAATGTTGTCCCCTCTAGATAGGAATGTGTCCCCTTCCCTAAGTCACAATGCCGGGCCCCCGGCAGAAAAACATGCCATTCTGAAATTCCAGGTGACGCTTTTTGTGAGCCCGGCATTATACATATTACATATCAGCATCACAAGTCTGTCAGCTTATTCAAAACTGTCAGACGAACAGACCTGGGGTTCCTGGTCGGGGCCTCTCTGATTGTTTCCAAAGCAATGAATCACACCCACTCATTGTCCTTCGCGAAATGGCTTAGTTCATGGTAATTACATTTAATCATAGTTATTTCAGCTGAGAGTGCTCTGTAAGGACTCACTTTGAGATAGGAAAGTTAACTTTCAAAAAAAGTCAATTACATGGCATCTACCTGGAAATGTCGGTCATGTTTTTGTGTCCTTTTCACCCACAGGTTCAGCCTACTACGACAATGTGCGGCCTCTGGCGTATCCTGATGCGGACGCTGTGCTCATCTGCTTCGATATCAGCCGTCCAGAAACACTGGACAGCGTGCTGAAAAAGGTCAGTGTCACATTAAGAGAAGGGAACAGAGTGTGACAGATTTCAAGGTACATTCTGTCTCCTGTCAGGACGTCAGACAACAGGAGCCTTAAAGAATGGATTTTGCTATTTGAAGTCCTACTTATTACATAACTCAAATGCAATGTGTACGCTAAAGGTCACTGAAATCATTTTTCTGCTCTATGCTGGCCAAGAGACATTTTTGTTAAAGCATAACCACATTTAAAGAAAGTGTACAATATCTACAGCTCTTGTTCTGTATCAAAACGTCGCCTCTTATAACAATTGATTTCTTTGGCCTCATGCAAACAATATATAAACATAATTCACATAGCAACTTTAAAGTTATGCACGAGCTCCTATATGCTAATGTTAGTCGTTAAAGAACAGTATTCACAATCTTAAGCTCCGTTTTTATTGTCAAGAAGTTCCAGTTTAAATCTAGCTCTTTACCTGGTAATGCTAGATGCTAACTTTTTGCCAATTATATTTGGGTCTTATCAAAAAGCAGATCTCCTAGCATGCCAAAAACAATGCTTTAAAAATAAATGACACTATGAGAGCTTTGATAGTGAATCATAAGATAACATGTCTAGCAGGATAGCTAAATAATAACCTTAAATCAAATGTATCTTAAAGTTCTCCAAGGTTGTGGGCAGCTTAACATTTGGTTAATGATACGTTTTGCCAAAGCTGCAGCAGTCTGAGTTAGCCAAATAAAGTCTGTATGTTTGTCCTGTTTGCTCTGTGTAAGTTTGTTGCTGGAGCTTTGTTCTGACAATGGAACCACCAGGACTTAGACTTTTACTATCTCCTACAACATAACATGGTTTATTGAAACACAAACAAGGAATAATCTGCTAAACAGTCATTTAGCATAACTAAGAATGGTGAAGCCTCATATTAGCTTTGGCTAAAAGACATTTTTGCACAAAAAAAGGACAGTGGATATTAATCCATTAAACAATCAATTTTCATACATTTATCCCCAAAACACAAATAAAGTTTTCTCACATCAGTTCACACAAAAAGAAGGTCTAGACTGTATTCTAAGTGTTATTGTAACATAAAGGAAGTGTTTATGGCATATGGAAATGCTATAGCCTGAAGATGGACTTACTAGGATCTGAATTTATTCCCAAAGTCGCGAATGTTTAATAATAAAAACCTTTCCAATGGTTGAGTATTTCGACTTGTTTGGAACTTTTTTTCTTTTTTTTTCAATTGCAGTACCAAAACTGTTGATGAACATCAAAAGTGTTGGGGTGTTTGACCTTTCCGAGTCCACAGACATTCCTGCTGTCGTATCATCATTCATCAATGACATCATCAGCATAAGACAAAACACAAATCTTTCATGGTGGACAAATTCTCACATCTACAGGGGGTCCACTTGAGAACTAACTTGACCGCTGACCTCGTTAGATGACCTTAGGTTCCCTCAGTAATAGTGGTGAATAAACTGTTCACACAATGCATGCACAGGATGCCAAAGTGACATGTTGAATGGGCCCTCTATTCAAAGACAAAACTAACAGCTTATCTTTATCCTGTCTAAGTATTGCAATGTGCCATTTTGTCTTGTTTTAATTTCCGAGTCATGGTTTTATTTTTTTATTTTTTTTGCATATTTTCCATCAGCAAGCTTCTTTTCTCGAATAATTCCCTTGTAGTACACAGCACTTTTACTTTTGCCATTTCTGACAAACTGTCAGACTAACAAGTCCTCGTGTCCTCCAATTTTCTTTTGAGAAGGAATATTCTTTTCACAGCACGACTAAGCTACAAAAACACCTCTTGAAGTCCTTATTTTTCCCTTTTCCCTTTTTGTATCCTTTGTTCTCTTCAAATGCTCATCAAATCTCCTACGTCAGAGCATTACCCAACGTAAGATGTTATCCTGCGGCTATCACTTTTTTTGAAACGCTTCAACACTTGCTTTGCCACGAGTGACATTTTCTCACCTTTTTCTTTCTTTTTTTTTTTTAACTTTCTGACTGGAGGACTGAAAACACCCTAACACCCCCATCTTGCTATTTTTTTTCCCTGTCTCTTTCCATTCTGATGCCCTTTTGGATTGAAGAATCACTTTATTTGTGAACAAAATGATGAAAGCTACAATAATGCTTTATGTTTTGTATCTATCCTTAAAGACTGCAAAATACATCATGCACAGATACCAACAGACAACAAGAAAGCACTGTCTGTAAGTGTCTTTAATTGTGATCACACCACCGTCTCTGAGAAGTGGAATATGTCAGCATAAGGTCAGCCGGTAAAAAACAAAACAATTTTTTTCATGAAACTAGAAACCGTCTGCAAGGTGCACAGGTTTACCTCAGCTGTTAGAGAGCACCAACTATACAGAGGCTATAGCCCTTGTCACAGCAGCCGCAAGTTTGAATCTGACCTCGGCCAATTGCTGTCATCCCCCAACCTCTCCTTCCAATGTTATCTGTTTCTCTGCAGGTGTACTATCAAGTAAAGGCAAAAACTGGCCCAAAAAAAATGACATTAAAGAAACAAGCTGCTAGAGCTGTTGCCAATATTTCAAAAACATTTCACATTTTTCCTGATTTAACTCAATTTGACTCAGATGTTGAACAAAATGTCAAAGATTGAACAAATTACTATTTTCTACAGTGCACATATAATTGCAGCAAAGAACAATACAAGATTTGGGCTAAATGCTAAAACATAAGCACGCTAGCATGTTCCACAAAGCAAACGTTTAACAGGTATAGTGTAACCGCGCACACCCCATGCCCTTTCTTCGGTTAGCATAAAAACACTTTTTAGAGCCATAAAGCCATTGTTTTAGTTTTTACATTTCATCCTGAGAACTTGGAGGTCTGCATCAAGTTTCAGAACAACCCAACCTAAATTTCAATTAAAGCTACAACTGTTAAGCTCATGATGTGCATAAACTAAGTCATTTAGAATTATGGTTTGTAAACCAGTAATGTGTGTAAATTAATGTTAATGCCTCAAACGTCTTTAAACATCCCTTAATTTGTAGAAATATTACTGCAGGCATGAACTCAGTCTTCTCAATGATAGCTTCCGCATTTCAGAGTGGTTTTGATAAGTATATTTAAATATGCAGTTAAAAATTCAGCTGTTATTAAACTGCAGCCTTATTTTCCTCTTGATAAACCAGACTCTTAGCTCCGACAGCTCTCATTCTGCTCTTCATTCTGGACAAAACTCTCACTTATTCTGAACATTAACACAAACAATAAACCACTCTTCCCATGGCTCCTTTGTGACTCATCTAAATTGGTGCTTATTAACAGTTGCATACTGTTCGGCGGACTGGCCTATTGAAAGGCAACGGCTCACTCTGCACAACAGCATAACACTCTGGAGCCCCCGACAGCAGAGACACATCCAGCTTTAAAAAAAAAAAGAAAGATGTCTTTGTCAAGGGGAACAAATGAAGCAAGTGTGCGAAGTGGTTGCCTGTGCCATGTCGTGAGGAGATAATCACTGGAGTTGCAGAGACAAAGCGTTAAATAGTTTGAGTAATGTCAGTCAAATATAATCACTGTTGTCTGTCTATTTACATTTTCACTGTCTGACCAGAAGCAGCATTAGCTAAAGTGGCAAATGTATTTTATTTTTCTGTGCTTTTGCCCTGCTTGTCTTGTCAGACTAGTTGTTGTTTTGTAATGTTATCTTGTCAAGATGTAATGTGCCTTTATTTCAGATCTGAGGCCCTCGAGGAAGAGGCAAAAAGTTTTTGTAAGGTTCTTGGTGAAAAAAAATTCAGTTTAAATTTATAGATTAAAAAGACTTTGTTAAACTAAATGTTTCAAGTTTATAACAAGAGCTGAGTGTCCAAATACCAAATGTGCAACATGGTGTAATGAACATAATACTTGTATCTGATTAGTTACACCAGCTTAATACAGACATGCTTTTTTATCAAAACTTTCTTTTTAAATGTTTGAACCTCTTCAGCTAAGGCTCTCAACTTGTTTCGATTCTAAATAAAATATGAATTCTTCTTCAAGCAATAATCCAAATGTTTGTACCTGTTAATAAAACACTTTCCAGGTTGAGGGATCTTAAATGAAAAGTTGAATGAATAAAGGCTGTAGTCACACTCTATATTTATTTAATCTATGTTCTGTGTTTACTGCCAGAAATACGTGTAACAACATGTTCAAGTATTTAGAGGAGGAATTTATACACAGTTCAAAGTAGAAGAACTTGATTATCCTGACATGGAACATCAGACTCTGACTCAATAATGTCCATGCTCTTTGGATGAGATGGAAAACAGAAAGGTATAAATGTTAATTTCATTGTCTCTGTGGTGTCTGTGGACTGACATGTATTTGTCTTTTGATACACAGTGGCAGGGCGAGACGCAGGAGTTCTGTCCTAATGCCAAAGTGGTGCTGGTCGGCTGCAAGTTGGACATGAGGACGGACCTCAACGTCTTAAGAGAGCTTTCCAAACACAGACTCATTCCTGTCACTCACGAACAGGTTAGATAAAATGCCATTCATATTTTTATATATGTTTCTTTTTGTTTCCATGGAACCCAAACCAGCATCTGCAATCATCAGAGTCAAACCCAGCTTGAAATGAACGACAGCTGAGCAGTCTTTTATCAGCTTATCTGACAGTATATATATTTGGAACAGGCTTAACATACGGTTTTAAACAATTACTGCTCTACAACTTTCCCTGCATATTCATTTGCCTAACACAAATAATACAAATCTCAAAGTATTATTGAGACAAATGACAACAATTACTTTCATCCCTTGTGCACATAAACAAAACTTTTGAAAATGAATTTTGAGAGTGACATTTGCTTCAGATCATAACTTCAACAAATATGGCAACACAAGGAGGATAAAAGAGCCAGGACTGAACAAAGATAGAGACAAACAGGCGGATGTGCGATAATACTATTGTTTTGTTTGTGTCTTGAAGCGATGAACAGTGGCATGCATGAATTTTAATAGCCTATTTTCATGTAAATTTGAATTCCTGCTTCTTGGCACCCTTTTGTCAACATATTAATATTTTCCCATACCTCCGACAAAGCAAATGTAACCACTCTCATTTTCCTGTCAGTAATGACATCAAAATTGGTCTATCACGATCCCAGATGAGTTTCTCTGCATAAAGTTACTCATTTCCATTCTAACAGAAACATTTGATCACAGCAAAAAACTCTGTCTGAAATTATTTGAGAAACTTTCAAACTTCCAGCCATCCAACTTGCACAAACTGAAATACTCACATTGGGGTCTTACTTGGCTAAATGAATCCTAAATAAAGAACGCACAAACAATATTGATACTAGAGCGAATGTTTTTAGAGCATTTTGATATATATGCAACTAAGCTGTATCAAAACTGGGAAATCCATTCAACATAATTTTATATGGTGGCTGTTTTAAGTTATGAGTAGGGTTGAGCTCAAATAGTGTTATGAAGTGATGTTGTTTATGTACAATAACTTGATCAGCAGATAAAAATACAATGCATTGAGAAAAAATTGAGGTACTTTAGTACATAGTTGAGGTAAAACATCATTTAATAACTTATTAACAAAGTAATAACAGCTAACATCACCATTCAGCCTTCTTAGAAAACATTACCTGATCTAACAACATGAGCTAGCTAACATGAGCTAGCTAACATGAGCTAGCTTATGTGTGCTAGCTCACAGAATTCTAGCTAGCTAACATTCGTGTTAGGTATAAATGTACACCTGTATTCTCATATCCTGTAACACTATCATACAGTAATTGTAGCTTGGACAAGGAGGAATACTTACAGTAAGTAAGCAGTTATGCTATGGTTGCTAACAGGTTGTTTTTTCTTGAAATGCATCCCTTCTGATTTTCATTTTCATTTTTCACCATAAAGTCTTTGCATTATGGTAAATGGCATTTCCTTATGTTATTAGTTGTGTATGATTAAATGTGTGATTACAGAGTGAAACAGTGAAAAGATGTTTAGCCTTAATAAGTGTACATTGGCTTTTAAGCATTGAACAAAGAGCCCTAAGTCTTGTCCAAAAAGTAAGCACACAAACATGGAAAATAGAAGTGGTGTTGAAAATGGCTGAAGTTGAAAATAAAACCATAGTATTCCTAATTGGCCTATTTAAACAAAGTAATGAAATGCAAACAGCTAAAAAGCTGGGGGTTGTAGCCACTTGACCAAGTGATGTGATCCCGAGGGGGTAAGTGCCTCCACCAGAACAAAACCTCTCATTAACTGTGTGACTGTACTGCTCTAATCACCCTACGGTCTTCAGAGAGAGGCATAAAGTGTTGGAACGTTTCCATTAATGCAGAAATAATACAGCCTCCCTGGAAGCACATCTCAAGCCTTTCATATTTTTAAAGAGAAGTACTATTGCTACCACCACCTGCTAGCATCACTAACACTAAGAGCTGAACACCTACGCTGTCAGACAGCCTAGAAATGCCATTGCCAACAAAGTAAATGAAAACAAACAAAAATCCCAAGAAAAAGGTGCCCAAGACAGTGTACATCATAGTGCCAGACAGCACAAGAGTTAACGTTACATTTGTATGACCTAGTGTTGATTAAAGTTTTCTTTTGTCTTTTTACACAACACACAAAACAAAAGCCTAGAGTCTGATTTCCGAGAACAGATCCGCAGAATAACGGCACCAGATGCAAGTCCAACCAGTCCAGATTGAAGATGCTGCCACCACTACTGGGAATAAGCAGAGCTTTTACGCCCGAGTTTTACAGCTGCTCCGATAGGCCTTGAATATTTCATAGCTTTGTGAAGTATCTTAGCTTTCTGGATGCCCTAGCTAGCGATCGTGCCTCCGAGATCACAGGCTGTTATTAAGTGGGGCTCTTTGATCTTTAAAGAATAAGGTAGCATGAAGTAATAAATGGTGATCATAAAATAAACTTCTGAGAATGTTTAAAAGAGGGCTGGGGTTGCACTCGCAATACTTTAGGGCTTGCAGCAATCACATGTTTTGATAGGAGGAAGCCTATTTTTCACTCGTTTTAGGAACAAGAGGCATCAAGCAGTATTCAAGAGGTTCAACATGGTTTAAGGACATGCAAAAGCATCATTTCCACCGCATGACCTCTCTGTCTCTTATAAACACACAAACACAATTATCATGACATAGCTCTAAGTAACGCCACTCAGCAGCTTTGTGGCTGAGTTACTTGCTTTTAGACAACAAAGGCAAAAAGAGGCATACAGCTGGATGAATGTTTATATTTTAAAGCTGCAAGACTAATTTTTTTTTTTTTAATACCTACCTGAAACTAAATCGATGGCCAAAAAGATTTTTTTCCTGTCTTTCACAGACAGGAAAAAGATCTTTTTGGCCATCTTTTAATGAACATTTTTAGTTGTGTTTCAGACTCATGGCTGTACATGATTATTCAAATGGTTTCAGTGGTGTTTTTTATTTACTTGTTGTGTACTGTGATGTACTGTCGATATTGTTTGTTGTCTGTATGAACTGACCAGGTGACAAATGAGTTTCCCTGCTGGGGATCAATAAAGTTATCTAATCTAATCTAAAGACCCACAATAACATACTCTTCAACTGCAGTTTCTTACATCATTTTTAGGGTTATTAAATTTATTCATTTGATCTAGTAGCCGGCACATTAACAGGTTTTGGTTAAGTCTCTGTATCTGCACCATCATATTCAAAGCAGAAGCTGCAGCAAATGTTTACCACATGGCTCACACCAAATGGCAGATAAAGTTACCAAATATCTGTAGACTTGGTGGAGATTTTACAACTGAAGAGCCAGATATGTCTCTTATTAATGGGCCCCAAAAGAGAGCAAAAAAGGAGGGTACATATTAGAATAACAATCATCACAAGAGCAGCTCTTAAATATTCACTGTTAGAATTAGAACTCTTTCATATTTCTCCTAACAGACCCATATGTTTTTCTGTGTTTTTAGGGAACTCATTTGGCGAGGCAGATCGGTGCCGTGGCCTACGCAGAGTGCACCTCGAAGTACTCTGAGAACAGCGTCCGCGATGTTTTCCACGTCACCACACTGTCGTCCGTGTTTCGCATTCACCGGCCTCAGCTCAAACGTGCTGGATCACGTCGCGGCCTGAAGCGGGTCTCCCAGCAGCCGCCTCGGACTGAAATTCACGAGCAGACTCCCCCCGTCAGAAAGGACCGGGCCAAAAGCTGCACACTCATGTAGGACCAGCAACCTGACCCGTGTGCACTGATGGACATGCAGCCATACTGCACATGAACTTAATTTATTGGTGAATTCTTGTCAGATCTTTGCACTGCATAAAGGAAGATACAAGAACGATTGCTTTCCCCGTGGAGTTCTTTTGAGGAGTTGTTTGTCAAGTCTTTCCTTGTTATCTTTCTCTGTGGCCGTGTTCTTATCAGGGGGAGTTCCACTTTTACTTGAACAATTTAACAATGAGGACAGACCAAAAGTGAGTGTGCATATGAAATGAAAAATTAACGATAAGAAATATCAACTTGAAGGTCTTGACCTCTTTTGTGTTGCTTCCTTTTTTTTTAAAAATGCTATTCTTTCTTTAAGTGTTTAAGTAAACGAAGCACAAATACGATGCACGCAAACTTTTAAGAGTCATTCACAAATGTCTCGAATGATCTCTGCTGTTTCACTTCATGACTAATTGAAAAGAACATTTGGACAGACAAAAAAAAAGAAAACTTACAAAGAAACTGTGGGCTGAGATCACACTAATTTTCTTAAACCACAAGTGCTTTTAATATTGAGCTCTGAATCATCACTGACCACATAATACTGAAGTGTTGTGAAATTAATACTGTTATAATAATGCACACTGGAGGGACGAGTCATTCAAAGGGAGTAAAGGTGACTGTTACAGTATGTTGTACATGTGATAATGAAATAAAAAAAAAACTTGCTCTGCTGAGTGTTGGAACAGCTTTAATACCAAACGTTTTGAATAATAATGCTCTGAAAACTGGAGAGTACAGTGGGAAATCTTTGAGTTATAATACTTGTGTCTTGGCCGGAATATTTCTCACAGCACATCAGTTCATTGGAGCAGAAAGCTCAGTAGTTTCCAGCTCTCTACGGAAGAGAAAACATTTTCTTCAAGAAAAAGCTTCTTCTCTTTGGGAGGAGAACTTTAAAAGGATTTATAAAATGAATCAACAGCACAGAAGTAAAGGCAAATAAGTTTCCTGACAATGAAAAACAACATTAAGTCCCAAAACTGGAGATTGAATTCTATATTATCATGAGTGAATTAAAGGGAAAATTCACACATCTGGAACAGCTATGATTCCTACATGTTAATAAGCTTGTCTTTATTAAGACAGGCTTCGGCATGGCTTACATCTGTTTGAGGTACTTAGGCACAGTGTTTCTTTAAGCTCAATGCTAATATACATGCAAACAAAAGCTATCGATCCCGCAACAGTGCTGTCAAAGAAAATTGCCCCCCTGCCTTTAGTTACCAATTTACAGAAATACTTAATATTATTCAGCAAAAAGCTCTAAAATGAGTATTTTGCCCTAACATTTCAATTTGATACAGGGGGTCTGGACTGTATCCATGAATCTTGCGGTCTGACCTTTAACAGTGACTCTTGTTCCACTTGTTTCCCACCATCATTGATGAGGCCCTGCAGCAAGGCGCTGTATCTGTGAGCAACAGCGAAGTGACATTTCACAGCATCACAGCCATGTTGTCGTGCAGGGAGCGTGAGGTCACCCCACAAGCCAGGGGCGAGACCAGGGACCGGCCTGTAGTTGTGGTAGAGAGGATGTCCACACAACTATCCTGCATGCATACAGTGTATGACAATGTTTGCATTGTAATTTAGTCACAAGGGCTACAGGGGGTTAATATTAGATGGACACTAAGGACAATGATTTCCTGAAGTGGATCATTTGAAAGTAGTGTACAAAATACTAGCATGTAAAAAGTCTTGTTCTCTTTTTTTATTATCATGTGAAAAATAAGCCTTCCTGGTTAAGGTTGTCTAAAATATTATTACCTAATCTCCAAGTCTCCAAGAGTAGTATGGGACGTAGAGCCTTCAGTTCCTGTGGAATCATCTATGAGTCAGGGTCCAGGAGGCAGACACCCTCTCTACTTTAAACAGTAAGCTTTAACCTTTCCTTCATTGATAGAGCTTAGCAAGAGCATTCTTTATAAGGGGCTTTTAAATGTTTATTTTTTAGGGGTTTTATACCTTTATTTTAGAGATAGGTCAGTGGGTAGAGTCTGAAATCCTGGAGAGAGAGAGAGAGAGAGAGTTGGGAATGACATGGGGTAAAAGAGCCACAGGTTGGGTTCTTGGAAACTTCGGCTGCACACTTTGAGGACTGTAGCCTTTGTACACGGGGCACGAAAAATAACCACTAGGCCAATGGTGCCCCAGGACAGGCTCATTCATGATTTTGACCAGCCATCTGTCTCTCCCGCTCTCTTTCTGTATGCATTCATGTCCCATTAATGCATGCCACTAACTTGATATATATTTCCTAGTTTCCGCAGGTTTCTCTGGATTGTTGTCGCCAATTACAATACTTATCTATCTTCCTTATTTTAGGTGTTATTGCTAAGACTACCATATTTTACATTATCAGTTTGTCTCCTTGTCTGGCTTTCTGTCTGTTTGATTGTCTCGTTCCATCTCTCCCTATTTCCTACGTTCTCTGTCCATCCAGTAGTGGCAGATGCTCGAGGTTTCTGCCTGTTTAAAAATGTTTTTCCTGCAATTGTTGCTCAGTACTTGAATTAATGTTGGGTAAATAAATGTACAGAATGCAGTTTAGACAGTTAAGGAAGTACAGACACTGGAGAATGATCTATAAAATCACTGAAGGTTAGAACTCGTTGGCCGGTGTGACATCAGCCTGAGGCACCGGGTCAGCCTCTGCTTTGGTGGCAGAAATGTATGTTGTTGCTACAGCGACTGTGAAAAATGTCACTTTTCGGTCTCTTAGGCCTTCAGCTAATGTAAGCAACCATATTTAGTAAACACTTATCCCTCATGTCTTTTCAGGCCCGTCTGGCTCACTAAAATCCCATTCAACAGCTGAGTAGTACCGTTAAATGACGAGTTTCTAAAGATGCTTCATTTTTATGGTAGCATTTTTTCCAGCTACTCTCAGATGCTTCCCACTTAGCCGAGAGGATTTGTGTGAGAAAAAGCTGAAGTGAGAAGAGGAAAAATGAACTCCAAATGGCCCAGAAGCTTAAGATTTGTAAAGTCGCAGACAGGAAAAGGGCTATAAGACTCTCCATCGGACAATGTTGTAATCCAGAGGTGCTCACAATGAGTAGAATATTATGCAGTTCCTGGAATTAGAGCAGACATGGATGAGTCCTTGGTGCAGGAGCAGAGTGAGATTCAACACAAGAGCAAGCAGAGGAGGAAGAGAAAACAGAGGACATGTTGAAACTGAAGTTAACAGGACGTAGTTCTTTAAGAGTTTTTGTTCAACAAAAGAAGATCAGAGGCTGATATCATGTAACTGTTTAAAGTGAGGGAACATTACAAACACCTCGGGCCTTGGAGGTATGAAACAGTTTCTTTTACAAGCTGAGGTTGTTGTAGTTGTCAAGATGAACCTACTGTAGCTTCCAGTGACTGAGTTATATGAGAATAGGCAGTACTCATTTCTGGAAAGAGTTTTTGGAGTTCTGGTTGATAATCTCATGTGTTGTATGGCTGGCAATTAATTATTTTTGCAGATGTTTTTTTTTCTTCCCCAGGTTGGATTGAGATCAACTTTTTGACCTCTTGACCTTTCATTCAACAACATCAAATGGTCAAGTTTTTGAATTGTCCAGAATTTTTTAAAATATGAATCACAATAATCACAGTTTTAATTGAGATACTTCACGGAAAAAACTAAAAACATAAACGTTGCTCTTGTGTTGCTGCAAAGAATTTCCTATATGTGCGGCCATAGAGCTTGAATCTCTGAAAATTCTGCGTCTCACAGATAAGATTACGCGTGAGGCAGTATGTTTGACTTTGAATATCAGCTGAGCACGAAGAGATACAAGCCTCAATCTCAATTTCAATGTGGAGAAAACTAAAATGTTAAGTGTCATAAGAAATTAAAAAAATAAAAAATAAGCAGAAAAAAAGTTGGCACTGTTGGAATAACAGGATGAAACCATTGTGCTGTTTTATTAAAGATAGACAAATCAGAGAAGTAAAGAGCTGCAGATCATTTATTTCAATATGTTTTAAAGGAATGCACAACAAAATTGTGTACCAACAAAGGTTGTATGACGGTCTGAATACATTCAGAAACCGCTGTGTAACCTTGTACATCATGCATGAAATATGCAGAAACATCTTTGCGATTAACGCACATGAATGTATTTGTCTTTTTCCCCCGAGGGGCGTGTTCTATTTTAAGCCTGTGATCGGGATGTAGACCTAGACTTTAGTAGATTTCAAAGGGACATCTGAAGAATAATGGCTTCAGTAGTATTGATTATAAAGACGATGCTTTAGACCTGTAGTTCACAACCTGGAACCAATGTTTGCTCTGAGGTTGTCAAAATTTCAATCGCACATATGAATTTAAAACCCTGTAAACAACAAACTTACTAGATAGTTAATTCAAAAGTCTGCAGATAAAACAGTTTAAATATGAATTTGTCCTCACCCACAAGTATCAGGTTACTTAGCCAGCCACATCTGTTATTCAGGTTCTAATGAAATATGCTTTTCTAAGATACAATGGGGGGGGGGGGAGGGTTGTGAACCACTAGCTTAGGCAACTGGACAAGTGATTCTTGTTCCTCAGGATTCAGAGAGCAGCTTTGTTTCAATCTAACCATCTCATCACGCAGCATTTAACTGGAATGAGAGCTAAACGTGTTCCAGAGGAGCAACAATCGACTTTAACAACAACTCTGGGTTTCAAATCCAGCCCACCACCCGCATAATAAGTCCCTTGTTAGATGAGGCAGCCATTTGTACACAATGAGAAGTAATTGTGTGAAGTGATTCTTAAATGTCCACATGTATTTATATTAAATTTCAGATGTCAAATTAATAAGTGTACTACTGCAAATGAAGGTAGTTTGCTTAAACTTCAGAGACAGACAGAGGAGTCTATCCGACTGAATTGTTTTTCTGGCATTATTATTGCTCCATTATCTCGGCGCAAACACACTTTGCAGGGGGTCCGTTTTTCATTTTAATTCCACTATAAAGCAGCGGTGATCAGTGACCGCCGAGGCTCAACCCTTCTGCATCTTTAATGTCTTTCCTGCTTGCACAGTGTCAGTAGATATAAAACGACCCCCTAATGCTCCGAGGGGGGGAAGATGGACGACAAAACTGCTCTATTATCCGTTCAGTTTTACTCAAATCCCCAATTCAACATTACAAGAAAGGGAATTAGGTGAAATAAGGCCAGCAACAAGAAATCCAAGTAGCACAATAGCAGTGCCAAAGTAATGGTTGCCGTGTCAGTGGGGGCGAGTGATGCATTAAAAATGCAGGACCCATTTAAACAGTATGTAAAATCGAGCAGATTAAAAATATATGCGCTCCGTGTCCACGAGGGCTGAGGCATTTCCTTCTGTTTTCTCTGTGCAACAATGAAAGTGGCAACTTGGTTGAGTCAGAACGAGTGAAAGCACACGCACAAAATAAATCCCCCAAAAGCTGCACAAATAAGCGTTTTTACAGCACGCACACACAAAACATTTGGGAAAAAAAAGAAGAAGCGATTTTTCTGAAAGTGGAATTTTACTTGCAAATTTAACCAGGAGTAAACAAAGCTTCAGTGACCTTCTTTTCAACAAGGGAGAAAGTTTTCAAGTATCCAGCGAGCAAAGGCAACCAAACCGGTTGGCTTTCTACATATTTTTCCGGTCCATGACCCTGGTTGTGTGAACTTTGTTGTAGAGAGGCTTGACAGTGTTTGGTTTGCAGCTAAAGGGGACAACCAAAATAGTGTTAGGATAGTTTTAAAGGCTTAAGGTCAGCAACTAATGAGGATCACAGCAGCAAAGTGTGAGAGCAGTCAGGGTCATCATAGACAAGTACATTCATTATTCACAGCAGCTTGACTACACAGGGATTACACGGGTGAGTACATCAAGTACACAGTCATTTAGAAAAAGTGAGCTTACAAAAACACAGAAGCAAAGCATGTTTTTTGCTAGATTTAATGTTGTGACAAATTGTGTGTCCAACACAGCTGGTGCCTACTAATTGTTCAGCTTTACCAGGTGTTATCTTGGAGGATAAACACATGATTCTAGAACATATTTGATCCACATGTGCACCACTGACCCAGGGTGACCCTGACATGAAAACATTTGAAGCTTTTAACTCATCGCAACAAGAAAATGTACTCTTAAGAGTTTGACTTTGAGGCTGTAACTGTTTTCTATTATCAATCAATCCAACATGATTTGCGTTCTTTCCAATAAAAAGTCCAGAAAAATTGGAAATAAAAAGCATCACAATTTCTCAGAGCCAAAGAAGATGTTGTTTGCTGGACTGTCTGAAAAACAGTGTAAAAAGCCAAAGATTCCTGTGACAGAATGTAAATAAAAGAAACACAATCATTACATCACAGAAGCAGGGACCAGGGAGTTACTGGGCTTTTTTTGCCTGAAGCTATGCTAGCAGCTTTGTAAGGCTGACAGGCACAGCAGAACTCTGAGTTTAATATCAGCAGAGCAAGATCGGAATCGAACTAATTGACAAGTTGCTTTACACATAAGGAATGTGTCCTGAGTTTTTTGTTATTGGTGCGAGCACAATGAACATAAAAATAAACTGCACAAGAATAAAGCCTGTAAACAGTGCTTCTAATGTTATGGGACTTACACTGAATAAGATAAACAGTGAAGAATTAAAAATATAAGCCCCACACACAAAGAATCTCTGTACAATTAACTTTCTATAATTATGGAAAATACAGGTAAAATGGCAAACATCCCTCCCTCAATTAAGTATACTAAATCAATTTGAACCGTATCTCTAATCCTTATTTTTGCCTTAGAATCTACCTCTTGTTGCCCCTTTTTTTTGGCACCACTGGAAAGGATGACAAAAAGGATGACGTGCCTGCACCAATCAAACTGTACAAACTGTCCTCTGCTGGAGCCCTCAGTCTGCTGTGCTTTTATCCATTTATTTATTAAATAACTTGTTTTTGCAGTTTCATGGCTAAATTTAAGAATTGACTTTCAGCCCCTGTCTGTTTTATTTCGAGGAGGAAGTATTTTTACAAGTATGAAAATTCAGTTGGTAGATGAGGACAGAATAGAAAAGAGTGACAGGGATATGGATATGCTTAATATTGTCAGCACATAATGCAGATTCCCGCTTTACTCTTTATCCCTTTTCATAATTCAATGAAAATATTCTTTAGGGCAAAAAAAAGTATAAAATCCATTGCTAACAAGACATTTGTGTCTTTCCAGTGGTTGTTCTTGTTCTTTCCCTTCATCCCCTGTCGGGGCCTGATGTTTTACCTCGTGAAGGAGATGCACAACAACCCCATGCAAACACATATTCATGTGTCACTGGGAAAAACAGGAAAAATCACTCTGCTTATGCCAAATTTAGCTGGGAGGCAAAGTACTACCCTCAGGTGTTTGAAGCCAATCTGGCTATACATGTTTGCATACACGTACACAGATGTGCAGCTTCAGAAACAAACAAGCTCCCTGAAACGTTCCAGATGGCCGAGCAGATTGTTTTGTGCTAATTTCCCCTGTGCAACGTTTGAACGGAAATATCATCCATGCTGGGATTCCCAATAGTCAATGCTGGAGATGTTTTAAAAGCAACTGACTCTACACATGGACGGACACACACACACACACACACACACACACACACACACACACACACACACACACACACACACACACACACACACACACACACACACACACACACACACACACACACACACACACACACACACACACACACACACACGCACACAGGTAAAACTCAGTGAGTGTGTCAAGGTGGAACAGACCTGTCTCTAAAGAGAGAATCTACACCCAGTGACCAACAAATGATTTAATTGGTTCACTCTTCAGACAATTCTCTAACAGACAATTCCGCGTTCTTTAGAATCTGATGAAATATATCATTACATTTTTCTGCCATAAGTCTACAATTATCAGTCTTAAAGTTTAACACTGTGGACATATACAGTGTAGTTTCTTTGTTTTAAGTAAAATGTCTTTCTATTTCCATTACATTTGATGCATAAAATATTTCTCACTTCAAGTTGAAGTGAGAAATATTGGTACTTTTTTATTTTGAGCACTTGGTTTTTATCAAAATACTTGCAAAACTACAAACATTCCCATCAGCCTCGGGCATACAATGTATCAGTGCTAATTAGCGAATGGTGCCTTTGACACGCTGTGGTGAGCATAGTAAACAAAACCATGTTGCAATTGTTATTGTTATTGTGAGAATTAGCATTTAGCGCAAATTCAAAGTGCAAAGGCTCATGGCGGTTAACATATGCTCGGTCTTATACGGACTTACAGCGTAGACTCAAACGCTGAATGCTCACGGCGATGCTAACACAGCTGTGGACTGAGAGTATTGGGGGGTCTTACATGGATTATAGACATGAAATAAGGATAGATGTATTGTCCTGTGCACGTTTGTCTAATTAAAAGTGATAAAATCTCTCTTACATCATGTAGAGCATTAAAGTGAGTTGTCATGTGACTGCTGGTAATTAGAATTGGCCCGCAGAAGGTCACCAACCCTTGTTTCTATGTCTATTAAACAAAAACAAAAAAATACATTCTTACTAAATCCATTCAGTTGAGCGTACAGTAAGAGAAAGCACAGAGCTGCATTGTGAGCCTCTGCGCCGTATCACACTGTAACACATACAGAGAAACAGAGTGTATGCCCCCGCCGCAGCACAGCGCTGGAAAAATCAGCTGACTGGAGGAAAGCAGCGTCCTGGCGCTGTGGCGTCTGGCACCGAACATCTGGCATTCAAAAGGCCTCGAAGCGAACGTGCTGACATTACTGTTTCGTGCGGGCTCTCTCTCTATTTTCAGCCACCTGGGTTGTTGTCTTCATAATGAATGACACCGAATGCAGCGTTTGTATTCATGCTTGCCTCCAACACAAAACACAGAGCAGATTATGATGATCATTTATAGATAATGTTAGGAACTTGCTTTTGGAGGCCAACTTCATCAAATCTGCAGTATAAGAACAGATTTGGAAGATATTGTCTCGATGTTGCTCGAGGTTTATTTTGTACCCTTTTTATACACTTTTTTTCAAACCAAGACAACTTTTTTTTTTGGCACTAGAAGACTTTACAGATACACTGAATATACTGACCACGTGCGCCTTCAAGTCTATGTCTCCACAGAGTCCATGTGGAGTAGTAGAGTCATGTCCTGGAGGCATAATTGTTCTAAGCTCCTTCTACTTGAACAGTTGGTATTAGCTGCAGGATTAATGTGTTTTCCTGCACTTGCTCTGCCCTTTAAACATTCTCTCTTTCCCTCATTTCCACAGTGTCTTTGTGGGTTACGGTTTCAGGGATATGATTTCCCCACAACATTAGCTCTGCATAGATTATAACCACAACTGTACGAACCACAAACACATCCTGAGGGATGTTGACTTAGTGCTATAAGTAGAAACATACATTATTAATGGGCATGTTTTCCATATGCAGAGAAACATTGTCAACATGTTGTACGCGGTCTCATTTGTCATGTATGCAAAACAAGAGAACTGAATTTCTGAATGAAACTTGAAACAGTTGCAGAAATTGGAACATACAGGATTTGTTTGAGATTGTAGGAAATATTAGGTGTTATATAAAAATTCTGCTTTTAAATTTGCTGTTGCTTTCATTATTGCAATATGTATAGATATATAAGTCCAGATAGGGTGTATTGGGGGGGGGGGGGGGGTAAGTTGTGGATCACAATAGCATAAAACAAAAGAATTGTTTCTGTAATGTCATCACAAACCTGTCAACCCACCTATCAAAGTCACACTCACTTAAAAATGAGTGGCTCAACGTAACAGCTCTATTAGATTTGCGATAAAACGAAGGCCAGACACACTCAAGCTGTGTTTAAGAATGCTGTGCACCTCACTGAGATCTAGACGGGCAAATAAACAGCCGAGAATGTGGCTGTGTAAAAACGAGGTCAGACCAAGAAGCTTCATTGACTGCAGCGTTTGAATTCACTTTGTCTATTTGTGTACTTTAGGGACACTAACAGCATTAAGATGTTACACTTAACTCAAGCTTCGGCTTTCCAATGGTGTTAGAAAGTCTGAGTTGTCACATATCGTGATACGCTGGAACATTTCGTCTTGAAGCACCAGTGGACGTTACTTAAGCGATATCTCCAAATATAAATGTTTCCAGACAGTGTGACAGTGTGTTTGTCTTGTGGTTGTACTTTTGTATAGAGTAGACTACATGTACTGATGATTGTGACGGTCACTGCCTTGGCTTAATACCAGGCTAACTGGTTCTGTCTCTCTTATTCCTAAAGGACTGGACTGGTAACAACTTAGAAAGCCTGAGCCTGTTGCATAAAAGCCCGACCCCAGGGTGTCTCTCTCTCTCTCTTTCTCATGCCACATGGACTCACATCGATCACCAATTGCACCATTCAGACTTTGTTCAACTTTGCTTCACAACATCCACATTCACACTACTGACCTTACTGAAAGCTTAAAGTTGCATATAATGACTCCCTGAGAATACTGTTTTAAAAAACCTCCATGGACTATAACAAGTGAGTTATTTTGTAATGCAGGAGTTAACACTTTTCAGGCTCTTATGAGAAACTTAATGTTCAAATGTATCTGACGATTGAAGGATTCTCAGAATTCCATCATTATGCTGTTGACTAATCCCAGTCATAGTTCTGTGCGATGCCAGTCATCCTTGTGGCGACACTGGTACAGTTGTCTTTTATAATATTGGTGATGTTTTGTCTGTCTGTATGTGTTTTTATTTTGCTTGTTTTTTATGTCTTCTAATGGACTCCTGAGTCTGGCAATAAAGATGATGATGATGATGATGATGACAGACACACTCCATGTTTGTAGTTCTCATGTCATTAGTTGACTTTCTTACAATTAATCAGTGTTGTTTGCAGTTATTTGGTGTCCTTTCTCATTTTAGTCATGGCCGTCGAGTCGGGTGATGACAATGATCAATGTGCATCTGTGCTGACTGCTACCTTAAATCTCATCCGGATCTTAAACGTGTAAGTGAATACTTAATTTATCAGTCAGTCAAAAGAGAGAAAAGTCTTCGGCCTTGTTTCATCATTTTAATTTTGATATTTTTCATCTTCTCTTTGTTGTATGTCAAAGTCAACTAAATATCTTGAGGGCTTTTTGGTCTTTGGTTTAATAACACAAGGAGAAGACATCACCAAATAATTAACAGATTTACAGAGGATACAATCAACCAAAAATAATGTCATATTAACATTATATTGAATTCACATAAGAGGATTTCAATCTATTTTTGCAAAGGGGGAAAACCTCTTAGATGCATTATACCTATCACATACATTTTATCCACACAAACAAGTCTTAGTGCTGCACCATCTTCTCTACTTGAATTGTTTTTATTTGACAAACCTGACAAGCACATTGTATCTTCTCAAATCTCATTCTCCTGTAAGCTGGTGCAGAGCACACACAGAGGGGTCAGGTTTCAGCCCACTCCTGTAAATCTCCCCTGTCTCATTTGATTCCCACACAATGGCTGTTCAATTATTCAAGACGACTCTGTGCAGCGCATGTCGCCACATCCAGGACACGTTCAGGAACTCTACAGGCTCTCCGCCCCGACCAGAAAGCTGCGATACACCGAGGATTTGTAAACAACAGTTGCGCAATCAACAAACAGGAATGACAAGAGCTTATTAAAGTGCATCGCATCCGACAGGAGACACCGGGAGTGGATCTTTTAAAATCCCAAAGTGAGATATTGAGCATGGTGAAAAGGATTCCATTTTGCATGACCTTTGTTTGCTCTTTAAGGAAGCTTACCTCAGCAAGATCTGCACCCCCTAAATTCATTTAAATATACCCTCTTTTATAGACTCTTAATGTTACTATACCATCCATTATTGAACATTTCTAAGGAGGTGAAACCTTCTCACATTTCTTGCACAACTATTTCAGCACTCAAACAACTATAGGCTTACAAATCCCTTAAGGATCACATGTTTGTAGTGTTTAAACATACATTCATCAGTGTTTGACTTTACCTGTTGGTGTATTTGGAAGTATAAAGCATTTTAAACTGAACTTTATTATTAGCAGTAAAGCTTTTCTGCTGATTTAGGCATCGTGTTATCAGGGTTTTTATAACTATGATAGTGCATTTTTTTAGCTGTGTGTACTTCAGTTCATAGAACAAATAAAAACAATAAGAGACTCAAGGGTCTTTTCATAGATTATACTTTATATACAATATGTCATGCACACACACACACACACACACACACACACACACAATACACATAGTTTTAAGTGATCAACACAGATGGATGACTGTTTAATCACAGTGTTATACATTAAAAAAGAAGTTGTAAAAAATGTAAGATGAGAAGATGTTTGGCTGCTGGTACGATGAATTTGCTTCCCAGCTCATGTTATATACTTGTTGTAGTTTTGGAGGGTGTAGGTTGCCACGGTATCCAACAACCAACCACGTGTTACAACTGCAGCTCGTCTGGAGAGACCTGTTGAACAGACACGAAAGTTTTTTTTTTTTAAATATAGCTGCCAATGGGTCAAATGTTACAATCAATATTAATCACTGAATTTCAACAGTCATGATTAATTACTGTATTTGAACAGTTAATCGTAATTAATCAGTTCAAAGTTCATTGCTATTAATTGCATGTTTGAAATTCCATTATTTTGCATTTCAAAATATTTTTTAGGCTTTTCTTTTGAATTTTTGTCCTGTCTTGTCATTTTTCATCCATTTCTTTTGCCAATTCAAGATTTTGATTTTTTTTTTTATTTCACTATAAAAGTTCCACTTTAAAATAGGGATGTGGGCAATTAGCCGACCAAACGATTACACAACAACATCTTTGCTGGTCGGTTAAACTAATTATTAAAACTTTAATAATTCAGGTCCTCAAGGATGGTTGTTGTGTCTAAGCTGTAACGCAGCTATCCACCACTAGCTGGGGCAGTAGCTGGATGTAAACTAGGATACTGGACGAATGGCATCTGGTAGCATGGGGCAATTTAATGTGAAAATTGAAATGGAGATAAAGTTGTGTGTGGGCTGTGTCAGGTTAAAAAGGCAGACAACTACTTTACTGGAGTAACTCTGAAACAGCACAGGAATGAGGATTAATACCAAAGGCTGGCAGTAATAGCTATGCTAACATTAGCAACAATCAGCAAACCAATTTGTCATTGTTTAGCCGCTGACTCTGTGATCCCATGTGTGTCTTTGTTAACCACTCGACTGGATAAACAAATTGTGCTCATTTTGATTGTTTTCTTAACAGTAGATTGGTTGCCAAGTCTGATTTTAAATTGCTTTTAAACAACAGGGAAATTAGTCAATAGGAACATCCCTACTTTATCACCTACAAACCAGATTTTGAAGCTGGTGAAGCTTGACGTTCTTCCAGCCCACTAACCACATCAAATCCCATCCAAAGTAACAGGAAGATACAACGTTAAGAGCTTTAAGTTCCAAACCAGGTGCACAAACATTTTATTTCATTTTCATTCAAACAAACAAACAAACAAACAAACAGATCTTGGCCTATCAGTAGAATTCACAGAAATCAGCATAGTGCGCTAAGGTTAAAACCCAAACCAACATGTCCACAATATTTCTTACACAAGCTAGAGAGTGCACAAAAAAGTCACACGTTTCGATTTCATCAGAAAACAGTTGAAAGAGAAACAGAGCTGTGTGTGATTTCAATCAATGGTTCAGAAGAAAATGATAAGGGCGGCTAGAGAAGGAGGGAGGGGGTGACGGGCTTCTCGATTACCTGTGCCGAAGGACGTGGAAAAGCTTCATTAAATATGTAGCAGTGCAAATTGGGATGCCAGGAGGAGGTTGGAGGAGGGGGTGAGACTCAGAGCCACTTTCTCTCGCTTTGTTTCAAACTGTCAGCTATCCTTGTGGCTACGGCAGCCTCTTCTTTCTGTGGCCAACGTGTTCTGACATTTCCCCCTCGCTCTACTTTGACATTTTCTCTCGGCCATTTCTCCGCTGCAACACTTCTTTCACACTCGTTTTCTCTGCGAGTCACTCCCCTTCTCCGCTCATGCTGAGGTACCTGTCTGATTTTGGCTGGCAGCATCTGCCATTTCACTGCTGTGTCACTTCCCAATTGGTCCTCAGAAGAACAAACGCATTCAAATCTGAGAACTCATGGAAAGACATGTGCAGAGACACATGCACACCAGACAGAATATCTATGCTTGTGGGGACCGTGTATTCATGTATGGTTTATTTATAAAAGAAGTCTGAACTTAAACAATGCATCAACCAGTTAGAGTAAAATGATTCATTACTTTATTAAAAAAAAGGACGTCACTGATATTAGCTTGTGGATAAAGTGAAGATATTTTGAGGTTACAGAATTGATTTTTATGATATTGAATTGAAGTAGTCTCTAAGAATGAATCATCTTAACACTAGCCTGGAGCTTCACCTTTTAATAGCTTAACCAATTTCAAACTATCAAAAAAATTGTGCTGCTTTGGCTAATGATTGTTAGCCTCAGGCCTTGTGTCCACCTAGCGTTTTTTTCTGAGCGCCAGTGTGGTTGCAGCAGCAGGCGGCTGCCCGAAGAAAAAGCGCAGCATCCAGCCTTTTTGTGTAGTTCCTCCGAGGGTTTTGAGTTGAAAATATTTCTACTTTTCAGAAGTGTATTGTTGACGTCACCTGCGCTCCCCCCCCCCCCAAATGTATGATATTCCTCGTATTTTTGTCTACCACGGATCGTGTCTTGTACCCACATCCCCATTGCTCAATGTCTGCTTGGGTAAATACGATCCCAAATAAAAAAAACATACAGTTCAAAGCGTCAGAGCAGTGTCTGGCATACAGGATATCATCAACAGACTGTTGTCATGGAAACAGGACGAACGTTCATAGTTTTTCTTCTCAGTGCACAAACCTCCATCATGCAAGCGCTCCTGAGCGCACACTCTGTGCTTTTCTGCCCGTGCCAGACTCAAACCTCGGGTGAAACCTTTCATGAAGTGAGCAATCAGCCTCTGCTGCTCCTGTCACTCTCATCTCTATATTTATAAACTCTGTATGAGCTCGTTTGTGTGTGTGTGTGTGTGTGTGTGTGTGTGTGTGTGTGTGTGTGTGTGTGTGTGTGTGTGTGTGTGTGTGTGTGTGTGTGTGTGTGTGTGTGTGTGTGTGTGTTAACATAGAAGCAGTTGAATTTGATATTGTACGTTCAGACAAGACTCACTGCTGTATGAAGATGACGACGAGTCTGATCCAGGCTGCACAATGATCATCTGATGAGACCTCTGTGCAACAAAAAGGTGAAAATGATGGATTAATTAACGTTACAAGTGTAGCTGTACGACATACTTTATGCTTATATCTAGCACGGCCTGTCAGATGATATTTTCCTATAATCTCTTGGCTGAAACTTGGTGGTTAATGGGTTTTAGTTACCTTGTTTGTGATTGGAATAGGGGGATTTGTGCTGCTTTTTTTCAATGTCTATAACTGTAACCGGGGGATACAAATCTAACTATGAATAGAAGTTATTTGTTCAATTTCCTTCTAATCACAGTAATGACGCGGACTTGATTTACAAATCCGGAGTCCACCTAGACTGAGACAGAGACAAGGCCGAGTAAAAAGATAGATACAAGTCCGAGACCTTCAAAAAGTAGTCTCTAGACCGGTCTTGAGACCAAGACACCGATTTCAAGTACAACTAAACTAGTCTGACAGATCACAGGCAGACCAGGATTGCCAAGTCCATGACTTTGTATCATTGGTGGGCTAAACCCTATCATGAGAAAGAGTTTCATGAGAAGGACTCTCTGTTTTTTTTAATTTCTCACTTCCAAACTCTTTAAATACCACCAATCTCTTCAAGCATGACACATAAATGACACTTTTACGACTTTTCATGTTGGAGAGGCTCGATTCTCTTACCTGTTTACTGTCGAGCTGAAGAGGATCTTTGACCACAGCTGCTCCACAGAGCTCCACCATCCACTCCATTTCATCTGCAACACACACATGCACATGATGGTTGGCATTGAGTGGTGACCGTCTCTTCTCCACTTTCATCCCTTTAACCCGAGGGAATACGTGGCAGCAGACTCGTTTTATACGCAGACTTCCTTTTGATCGTTCGGATGGAAAACAGGTCAATAAACAAGTCCAGTCACATCAATATGTCCATTTTACTCCATCAGTCAGCACATGTTTAACTCGGTTTGGAGTAAATGTGTTCATAGTTGTGTCTCATTTCATATCAGACACGCTACACACCTTAACATTTTCTCAAATCAGCATCTTCCCTCGCCATGAACACGAGAACTCTGGAGTCAGGAAAACCTCAATCCTCTCGCGGTATTTTCTGTGCAACTCCAAAACCTCATCAATTTATATACAACAATGTGAGCAATTCAATGATGGATGAATCGTGTTGGGCTGAAGAAAAACAGACTCCATCCTAATGTTTATGCCACGTAAGAAAAAAAAAAAGTCTTTAAAATTCCTCACGCTAAGCTAGCAGATGTCGAGCCATTAGCAAAGCTTCATCGATCGAGCGGGCAGCGGGAGGATGCTGCTGCAGGAGCACTTTTAAGAGCTCCAGGAAGAAGGAAACCGAAGACTGCTGCCTCGAGGGTTTTCAAGCGATGGCTCCCATGAGACCTTCACACATGATCTATACGTCTAGTCATTCATGAAGGATAAAGTAATGAAGAATTTTGCATAAAGGGCAACTTTTAAATTTCTACTTTAGTCTTTTGCAGTTTAAATATCAGGACTGAGTCAGTGCAGAAGCTATAGGACCAGAGATCTAGATCAGCTGATATCATCAGTATCAATGCGAGCCTATCACAGATATGTTGGTATCAGCTCATGTACCCTGATGCTTTTTAAAGAAAAGGTAATGTATGAGAAAAGGCTCAAGGTGATTTTGAAACTTGATCCAAAAGGCAACTGGACTTGGTTGAAGATCTTGCAGATGTTCCACCTCTCCTCTGAGAGGCTTCTTCAGTTCTAAACTAACTGGTGGGCGGAGCTATGAAATGTAAGCCACATTAGCATGTTTAATGATTGAGCTCAAGCTGATTTAGAAACTCTGTAATAATGCAACTTTTCCAGACGGGCATGCTGCAAGTCGATGGTTTATTTAGGAGGTGAAATAAAGTGAGCCAGTTGTTATAGCAAAGGAATCCATACAGTGCGAGTTAAGACCCTAACCAATAGCTTTATTAACGGTTAACAAAATATTTCCACTGATTGTGAAGCGAGACGAGGTGAACGGGTCCACATGGATCAGTGCAGCTCCTGACTGACTCTTTACGTCAGCTCACTGGAGGAGCCTGTTGACTATTTCTTTTCCATTCAACAGTCTCTAAACGTCCCCGTATCCCATACCATGTTCAGTTAAATGTTTCATTCATTTACATGCAGTTTTATAGATTTCTCGACCATTATCATCGCTGTATTCTTCTCTTTTCTCTTTTCCCTCAAAGTAATCACGCTGACGTTAAACGAACAAGGTTTCTTTCCTCAGATGGAAATGATTACACTTAGTCCTCAAGATGCTGTGATTAGAACTGTGTCCCTAGCAATCGTCTGCTCTGCATAGAGATGGTTTATTCTTCTTAAGCATGATTATTCTGTTAGGCCAATCAGAATCAAGTATTCAATTCAGCTGTATAATGAAAAACTCTGCAGCACATGTGGCAGAGCGTCACCCCTGAGCAGTCAGTGGTAGACACTGCACACCAGCTAGGTAACATGATATGACATGACATGATAGAGGACTCCCTCCACCCCCCCCCCCCCTCCACCCCTTCAATCTGAAGACCTCTGAGAACCCTTTGAAGGTCGACGCACAATCCAAACAGAAAAGCTCCAGAAGGAACTTTCAGTTTGTGGGGATTTTGAACAACCCGTTAGTGAAATGAAGAATGAATGCGAATGCTCCTTAAACACAGCAAATGTAAATTCATGTTACCGTATTTTCCGCACTATAAGGCGCACTTAAAAGCCTTTAATTTTCTCAAAAAACGACAGTGCGCCTTATAATCCGGAGCGCCTTATATATGGATCAATTGGTTAATTGGTTGATCCATACTGGTTGTACACGGCGCTCAGCGACGCTGACTCGGATAATGACGAGAGGGAGCCGGGCATGTTGGATGCCGTACTCGCCCAACTGTTCAATTCGGACACTGAAGAAGAATTCGAGGGATTCGTGGACGGGGAATGAACTGAAAAAGTGAGCTTTACGTGTTATACGTAACTGAACAATGTTGAGTTACGCACTAACGTTTGAATTAGCGGTATCAGACTGTGTTTCTTTTACGTGTTTACAACTGAACAAGGCTGGGAGATATTGTGAATGCACTAATGAATGAACAATTTCGAGAGTTACTATATTGTGAATGCACTAACGTTTGATTTAGTGGTGTCAGACTGTTTCTTTTACTACGTGTTTACTGAATCAGGGAAAAGTTCCCCTCCACGTTTGGGAGAAGAGTGAACAAGGCTGGGAGATATTGTTAATATGCACATTAACGTTTGAACATCGTTACCATGGGAGTGAACGGAGTTGTCAGAACGCTTAATAAAGTTTGACTTTATCTGACTGTTTTGTTGACATTCCCTTTAGCACAGCTCCAACTAGTGGATGCATAACGCAACCCCAGTCAAACGTTTGACTGCAGTATCTTCTATTCTATGCGCCTTATAATCCGGTGCGCCCTATATATGAAAACAGTTCTAAAATAGGCCATTCATTGAAGGTGCGCTTTATAATCCGGTGCGCCTTATAGTGCGGAAAATACGGTATTCAGGTAGTGTTTGAGTCTTGCTAAGAGAGAGAGAGAGAGAGAGAGACAGAGAACAGGGTGAGAGACAGTGAGAGGAAAAATACACAAACTGGCAGCTCATTGGAAGAAACATAACAATATTGTAACGCAACATAAACTCTATCAATATAAATTCTTACTGTATATCCTGGTTTATTGGCCAGTCCTTATTTCAGTCTGTTTAATAAGCAGCTACCTAACGCCACACGAGGATTACATCTGCACTCCAGTTCAAAGATGTAATGTAATGGTTCCAACATACTGGTAAAAAGTGTTTATTCCCCCCCTTTCTTAATAGTTTTTTTTTTTTAACTGTCTCAAAATCTGATATTGATCTTTTTTTGACAACAGCAAGAGCACTTTGGTAATCACTGAAGGTCCATTTCTTCTGTTTTACAAGAAAAAAAATCATCCCAGCTAACTGACACCATAGCAACCGCTGTGCGATATGACAAAACCTCACCAAAAAATGTCTCACACAACTCCTTAATCTGTATTCAATGCACCCACACTCTGGAAACACCTGTCATCGTTCTCTAGTGCTGAAATGACAGGGGTTAAAAAAATAAAAAAAACAGCACAGGTTTCAAGCTGTGTCAGTCAAAACCTCTGTGAAGTGCCCTTCTTTTTTTTTCTTTATTGTTGTTTTCTCTTTTAAATGGACGTCTAACAGAGTCCTGCAGGAAACCGACATCAATAAAAGTGAATAAGTGTTTATTCTGAAAAGTCCTTTTTGATGGAGAAAGCAGAATAGGGCAAACAGCCTGAGAGGAATCGTAGTCGGGTATTTGAAAACATGCGCACACAAAGAAGGAACATTTCTTGTTTTTTTTTGTGTAGTGATCAAAGACAATATCCAAATTTTTTTAATTTCTGTTCAGTGCGACACAAACAAGAAAAACACACATGATAGAAAAATTAAACTGTGGCTGTAGAGGGTGAGAGCTTTATCTTTTTTTCTTTGTAACACTATTCTGAATAAAAACTTCAGAAGAGGAAACTAATAGATTTTTATATTTTGCAAAAGAAATAGAAATACTACATGTTACGTCTCTATTTCACAGAACTCCCCAGACCTCACAGTTGTTTTTTTACAGAGCTCAATAGAGAGTGTAAATTCCCGATGCTCAGATAATTGAAACACATTTAAAAAAAAAAAAAAAAAAAAAAAACAGCTCACTGACTGGTGTCACTGCAGGACGCCTGTGTGCTTATCTTAATGAGATCAATATCTACACTTTAAATGCTGACTTCACTGCATGAACCGGGAACTGATGTCAGGACTTTGCAACACATTAGCAAAGTGTGCTGGAGATCTGGGGAAAATCTGTCCAGTTTAAAAGGATCCTTCATATTTTCATGAATCAAAAAGGAGAACCTCACCTCAAAATATGAGCTGTTTTATTATGTGTAATTTAACTATAAATGTACAAACTTCAACATTCAGTTTATAAAACTTTTACATCTTGGGGCTTAATATGAAGCTACATGCAGGTTCAGGTTAGCTTAGCATTAGGAATCTAAGCCGTCTTCACATGTGCACTCCTGAAAAGATAACTTCATCAGGACTGCTGAAGATAAGCTCTTGACCTGGCTGTTCATATATGCACCTCACACCCTGTCAGACAGGAGGGGGGGTGGAGGGGGGGGGGGGGTCCCCTGAGGTAAGACATGACATAAGAAAACAGACGCGGAAGTAGCGGATCAAGCAACAGAGTCCCCAATATGATTTGCCTGGAATCACACTATCAACAAAAGAGCGGAGGAGAACATCGTGACGAACAGAAAACGGAATGAAACCTTTTAATAACGTGCACTGAGATCACAGCTTACACTTTTTATACCGAGTCCCAGTCCCATTGGCTGGAGGTGAATTCTCCGGAGAATATCCTGCTGCGTTTTCACATCAGCGTTATTGGACTCGCTACGGAAAAAATACTAGGGCGACCTTGGCAGGAGAAACTCCAAGTGAAGTCCGAGCGAAACATTCAGCTGTTTGTGTTCGCACATACAGCTACTCCTGGAAATATTAGATTTTTAGGACATTTCTGGAAGTGTGAAAGCCCTATTAATGTAACTAAATCCACCGACCAGTTTCTCCAAAGAGCACAAACTGAATCGTCATATATTTGTTTCATACATATAAAATGCTGAAATTTTAAGCCTTGTTTTAAGCCCTCCCCCCCATTGCAGTAACACGCCACATTATGAAAGCAAGTAAGTCTTTAAACCAAAACAATCTCTTAAATCACCAAATCTAATCAATTCAAATCTCAGTTTTCAACAGAATCAACATCAAACCTTAAGATTTGTCCGGTTTTGGTTGCGATAATGGAATCATGTCTCTCTTACCAACTTCTCTGTCATAACATTTTCATTAAATCTGATGTGTTTACCTGTGGTCATGTCCGTAAAAGTGCCCTGGATGCAGATCTTGTAGCCGTTCATGAGCAGCTAAAAAAGACGAGAAAAGAAAGAAAAAGGTTCAAATGATTTTATGTGCGATGTTGATCAAAAAGGATGTTCCTTCAGTAGACTTAACCCTCAGAAAATAGTTCAATAATACAGTTCTATGAAACAGCTTTGACAACACAGCACTGTATTGTTCCTGAACTCTTTCACTCTGAAGGGTTACACCGATACGTCACCAAGTACATCTTGCAGTTCATTGCAGGTTCTCCTCACTAAAGTGTGTTAAAAACATCCACAAGCCTCGTGCAAAACAGTAAATTCAGTGATGAGTTGAACAGTAAGAGCAACCACCGAGGTAATAGTCGTCCCGCTTGTAGTGCTCTAAGAAAAACGACCCGCCCTGGCACACAGACACATTGTTTTATTGCACTCAGGGTCAATAACACGGCTTGAAATGGGAATGTAAAGTTCTTTCCTTGAACTGTGGTAACTACCCAAAAGGAAAAGTGCATCTCACCTCACAGTCTCATATAGCGAGGGCGGCTGGATGGAAGTGTTTGGAAGATAAATGTCCAAGCAGCTGGAGAGAGAAATACTAATTTCTCACACCTCCATAACGATCGTTAGCCAGAGGTGCTTGCTGAGATGAAAAAGTGTTTCTGTTACTGATTTTTAATTTAGACAACACCTAATGTCCTTCGGGGGGGGGGGGGGGGGGTATTAAAGTGTGTGATAACGTGCATACACACACACACACTGCCTCTTTGACAGATTTCTTGTGCATCAACATTCAGGTGACAGAGTCCTGGCTCCTCATTTTTAACCTCCGAGTCTGTTTGTCAGAGCAGAGCAGATGACGGAGAGCGAGTACGAACGGGACAATCTGTCTGCCTCCATCGGAGTGCTGTGAATGTGTTGAAGCCGTTTAAAGGAGCCTGAAATGACAGACTAATTCAATTAGCAGAGCTCCTTCAAAAGGCAGGGATACAGCCGACATGACATCCAGCCATTTCTAATTTTCCCCATCAGTGGGAACAGAACTGGAGCTGCTGGCCTTACACCAGGAGCGAACTTACAATTAGCTTTTTCTTTTTTTTCTTTTTTTTTTTACAACATGGCCTGAGCTAAGAAGAGGATGAGAGGATGGTGCAATAGGAAGAAATAGGTATATGTGCTGTTCGTTATTGGGGCACTTTATTTGATTTTCTTCACAGAGTAAGACTTCTATTTGGGGTCAGACACTGAACAGGAAGTTAGTGTTGTTATGTATTTCATTTCAGATCTTTTCTTCCACTAAAAGGTTCTATGTTTAGACGATTGTTTCTGGATCTTTTTATAATTTAAAGCTCCTGTGAGGAGTATTTGACTCCTATTTATTCAGATGGTTGTTTTCAGAAACATGAGTATGAAAACATTCACATAAAACAGAATTACACTTACAAAATCATCCCTAGACTAATGTCTGTTAAGTTTTTAGACCCTTTTGTTGTTTGTTTATGATTAATCTTGACATTCATGCTATAAAAGAAGGTTAGAATAATCTGACAGAATGGACTAATATTTAACAGTCAATTAGAAAACAATGTCAAGCAAACAGCTTGAATTCACTTCAAAACATTAGAAAAAGAAGAGCTTCTTCAGTAAATGTATGGCTCGGTTTTTATTCTTTAAAAAGGGAATGATCTTAGTTTGGGGATTGACAAGGAAAAGTATAATTGTGTTTCTCTGTGTATGACTCTGGACAGAAACCTGATGTATCATTAAGCCTCACAATACGATCTGTCTTTTAATGGCTATAACTTCAATGTCTCTTTCATTTAAGGACTTTGGTTTTTTAGCACTGTATAACGTTTCTAAGGCAATGAGTTTAAAAATACTGCTCTTATATACTCCCATCGTATTCAGCAGCTTGCCTTGCCAAGCAACAATTTCTCTTCTCTCATTGAGCTCTTGCTCGCTGCATGACGGATGAACGGAACATGAACTCTTAATGCACCTGATCGTGTTTACCTGCCCACAGACACAGACGGTCACAAGCTAGAACATAAAACTTTAACGCTTCAGATTCATATTTATACAAATAAATGTGAAAATGAAGAATTGATGTCACAGTGATCAGTACTAAAAAGTCAGTACTTGATGGACTAAAGTTAACCAGACTTAAGGCTATGTACCTTTTTTTCCCTCCATCAGCCAGCAGGGTAATTAATGAGTGCAACATTCTCCGCTATTGACAGAAATAAATGGATTTTTACTCCGTGGTAAGCATTCATTTTTGATTTTTCTGCAGTTGAGAATTAGTCAGGGTTGATTTGTTTCTGAACTTTAACTTTCATTCATGCTGATTTAGTTGGTATTCCTTAAAAAATACTTCAGGAAACAAAATTAATTCTGTTCTGTTATTTTCCATAATTTATTTAAATGTATCTCAGACATGTTTGAAAAAGTTAAAAGGTAAAATATTACAGCTTTAATTAAACTTCATGTACCTCCCACCCCTTCTTTGTTGTGTTGATGTGTCTCTTCGTGTGTTAACGGTGTAAATAATGTCAAACTAGAAGTCAAAACCCTTTAAGTTGCATGCAGGTGAAAGAAAAGAGCCTCTTTGATTTTGGTTTTTAACTTTTATATTGCCGCTTTGATATTTGGTCCCACCCTTAATAGATACTGTAGATGTTAGATACAGTGTGGAGGAGACTCACATTATTGTTGTCAGTGGTACGAGCTCTCATGGGGCCCTGGTGGTTCGGCCCGTTCACGACGTCACCTCTGACTTCATAGACGCTCTGTCAGCAAACAAAGCAAACGACTTCAGTATCTGTACATTAAGCAGAAGAGCATTAATCCCAAAGGTATGCAACTGTGGATGCTATTTACTTTTAAATCATTGAAGCAATTATTTACTGTAATCTAATTTATTTCCGAGGGCCTAAAAATGCTCTCATGAGTACACAGAGCATCCTTCAGTCTGACAGTTTATTATTATTGTATGGCTTCCTTCTCTACATACACGATACGATGCTTCTAAATGCTAATAACTAACCTGAGAAAAAGTTTTAGAATGAATAGAGATATTAAACAAAATCTGGAGAGGGATTATACTTTGCACAGCTCAGAACAAGTTGCAGGGATTACTCAAGCAAATGGATGTCAAATAATTGATGAGTTATCACAGCGAACCACATGGAGAGATTCATCATGCAGCCTTAATTCAACATGGAGACACACAGAGTGAAGACAACAGGCGAGCGTACCTCGTCTAAGAGTTTCTTTTGCTTGAAGCACTCTGAAATCCCTGCAGAGAGGAACAAGAGCTCATGAGCTTATTGTCAGAAACACATACCCTCTTCTGCCGGGGAGAGTATTATGTAACACTGCTTTTATTCCAGACCATGCCTCCACTTCATGCCGTTCTGTGTTTAGACTTAGTGTTGTATGGGAGTCAGGAGGACTTACACTGGAAGCTCACAACCCACTTCCTGCCTGCGATGCCGAGGAAGTACTTCAGTGTGCGCTCGCAAACCAGTTGTTCGTCTGGAGGAGAAAGGAAGGAGTGTGAAAAGATGTTGAATAGTACGAGAATGCATGTAAAGCTTTTAATTAAAGTGAATTAGACAAAGAAGAATGGCTTCACTTAACGACTATTTTCCATGAATGTAAATAAAGTTTACTGTCAGGAGAACAAACTTGAGTTTATCCTTGTTTAGAATGTTTATAAAAAAAAGTGTCGTTATCTAGTGAGCAGATAGAACCAGACTGTGATCCGGACAGTATGAATGTAATACTTCATAAAAAGCTGTTCATAAGGTTGTAACTTCTGCTCACTCTTCCCAGAAATTACTTTTTTACTATGCTGTCATTTCTAGTTACAGTTAAACCACTTGTGTAAATCTTGCTCATAATACTGTCAAAAAAAAAAAGAGTTATGTGATGTTCCACACTGACGACCTTTACAGTTAATCTGGAAACCAGAGGAAACTGTAACATCCTGTTTCATCCGCTCTGGCAGGTAAGTCTGGTCCTCCTGAAACCTTCAGACAGATTTTAAACGCAGCAAGAGCACATCTAATAGTGACCAGGTTTTAACATGAGCCCCTTTCACACATGCACTTCACTCTGGGAAATAAAATAAGAAAAAATCTAGTAGTGAGCTGCATGTGTGAACTTAAACATGGAACTGTTGTAAAACCAATGAGATCTTCACGGAACAGTTCAGCTGCTTCCTACTCTGACTGCCAGTACGTTCTTTTGTTTATACTGTGATTATGTCCAATGACATGTAGCAGTGATATAAAGACTCTGTTGCTTCATCAGCCATCTTGGATATGTTGTAGGCATTCCAATGTTGGTGCTTTCACACATGCACAAAACTTTTGAAAACTGCCCAAAATTTTCGGGGTGAGCTGCATGTGTGAACCCAAACAGCCACATTTTTTACTCCCACTTTACTCAGAATTATTCTTCAAATTCACTGCAAGTGAGTGGTCGGGTGAAGGTGTTGTTTCTTTAATGCGGCCAACAAAGGACCATAAACTGCATGCCCGATGCTATCTCTGTGCACGTTATGAAACTGCCTCATAATGATTTGAAATATATGTAGCAATGATATTATTGGACCAAGGGCATAAATTATCCTCATAGCATCAGACTCTGCTGCTTCTTCCACCACAGCAGCGTTTTTTGTTTTTTTTTACATCATGCACTTCCTCCTAAAACTCCCCCTCCCGTCTGACAGGGATATTCTCCTGCTGTGAGGTGCATGTGTGAACAAGCTAGTGAAGAGGATATCAGGGGCAGCCTGCCTGAAATATTTTATAGAAAATGCATATGTGAAAGCGACTTTTCTTGCAAACAATGACAATCTCTCACTGTGAGGGACATGTGTAAAAGAGCAACTCTGGGAAAGTGCATGTGTGAAAAGGGCTATTTTCATGAGCAATAAAGATGACTGTCCAACTAGGAAACATAGAGAATCTGCTTATGAGTCAGTATTTAAAAAAGAACAACTCAATTAAGTTACGGCAAACCTACAGTTCAAGTTTAATGAGTTACAAATAAAATCCCTAAAATTGGATGTTGGAACTCAAAACCCAGCCTCATATATAGACTACGGCTAACTTGATTGTTGCTTTCAGTGGCATCTTGGTCTGTGCTGTTGACACTCCCTGGTCATGGGAAATGTACTGAGATTCCTTGACATTGAAAGAAATATTTGCTGGCATCCACAAGTACAAACGAACCATTAAAATACCCAGCGGATAAGAAGTTGTATGTTAACATATAGTCCATCATTTTTAAACATAATTCTAGACTGTCTGAAATGATCACAGACTGTGAGGAGCTTCACAGACATAAATCACAGTTGATCACTGGGGTTATTCTTCCCTCAGGAAATACACTCGTTATCATTGATTTGTATTCCAGGCAAGAGTCAAGTGCACTGTATCGATATTTCTTTATTTGAAATGATTTTTTTCTTTCTGCTCACGGTAAGAAAGTGAAAACTCCTGCTCCTCTCCAACCCCTCACCACAAAGATCAACAGGCGCAATGTTCCTGTTTTTTTTTTTAAGTTACCCAGCAAACAGCTGCTCAATAAATTTAAAACAAGTCCTAAACAGTGAGTTAATATGGTGCTTTGGAGACAGCGAGCTCTGAAATTAAAAATAATCTATCAGAGAGGGTAATTAGCACCGAGCAGACGATTGGAGGAGAGCGCGAGTGGGTGAGAGAGAAACAAAGAGCTTATCTCTGAGGAGCGCTTTTACAAAGACGCACAAAACAAGCTGGAACTTCATGTTCAAAGAACAATGTACTTCTTGAAATTTAAATGTTCCTGCTGAAGAAAATATTTAAAAACAGGACCTCAAAAGACCTTAAGTGGAATATTTAAAAGCCGATTTAATTGTCATATATCAAACATGAATTAAAAACCTGTTGGATGGATGAACACTAATACTGACCTGTGTGCATGACGATGTGAGTCACCTCTGGTGTTACCTGGGAAACCACGAGGGCACCAACTCTCTTGGCAAACTTTTTCACCATTATCTGTCGGAGGCAACTTTTGATTGGTTAATTTACCCAAGCATGCAAAGCTCTTAAAAGAAACAAAAACACATTTATTGAGTTGATTCAAACCTGCTCGTTGGAGCTCAACCCAGACGACACCAGAACCATCGCGGCTTTACTCCTTTCTCTCGGAGGAGTGCTGTTCTCTTTGTCTTCTGACGGAGACACGTTGTTCTTTAATGTTTTGGTCGCTGAACTTGTAATAGGAGTGTTGGAAGCTCCAGTGCCTTTAACACTCGGCAGTGTGTGTGTGGAGGGCTGCACTGCTGAACAGAGAGAGGAGACAAAATAAATGAAAATACGATCCTGATTCTTCTCAGAGAAAAAGTAAATTTCTAGTTATCTGTTACACAAAGTAATACTTTCAATGTTTGTGTCCATCCATATTAAAATTTTGACTTCAACTTTTTAAGGATGTATGTTTTGTGCAACAGCGTCATGGCTGTCCTCACTGCAGCAGCCGTGAGTTTCTAACATGGCCGATAGTATAAGCTGGCTGCTAAATTGGTCGGGCCCCCTAAGGGACAACATATTGTATCATACTGTATCGTATCAGTAACTAGCATAGTCTCCAATGTGCACCTGACCAACAAAATATCGCTGGCTGTATATGTGTATGTGGCAAATTTGAAGTGAATGGTATGGAATCAAAAGCTTGTCATAAAAGAAAAAGTTTGCTTAATAGAAAGGTTGTTAAAATGTTTCTTTTCTGCTTTGTTCTTCTAAAAGACACTGTCAGTTCCTGACACTGTGTCAGTAGTCTCACCAGTCTCTACAGTGCTGCTGTGCTCTGACACTTCGGGCTTGATCACAACTTTGTCACCAGATGATCTTGTTGTGGGCTCTGGTTCTGCTTCAAGATGACTTTTCCTGCAAATAGAGGCAGTTAGTGTGAGGACATCCTGTATTGTTTTGAAAGGATAGAATTTATGGATTTTGCAGTGTTTGCATTTGCAGGTGCATCATTGCTTTAAAGTACAAACAGCTGAATAATAACTTTCATTTCAATTTTGTTCAAGCTGGAGATAAAGAATGATGGATCAAATCATATCAAAACATTCCTGGGAGCAGATTGGACGTTACTCTCTTAATAGAATAGAACAGACACTATAATACACATATAGAGACAAAGAAGCATACTAGAGAGGACTGATGAGTCTCCAGCTCCTTTTTAAAAAAAATCACACTCACAGAGTCTCACTATCAGGGCTCCTACTGCAGGAACATGTGCTCAAGACTGAGAACTTCTACAGATTACAAAAGGACGACAAGCAGTGCAACAACAATGTCTGCATCTCTTCCAGTTTAACTGAACTACTTAAATACAGTTAAATACCTCCATATCACCTCACACCCATCATCCCCCCACCACTCCTCCTGGTCACACACACACATCTCTCATCCATCTGTATTATTGTATTATAGTATGTTCATATTCTTTAAATTATCTGTAAACTTGTATAACATGCTCACTGCATCTTAATCTGTATATTATAATCCTAAGAACACACTTATTTACTTATTTTGTAGCATTACATATTTATAGCATTTATTTATATTTATTGCATCCCATTAATCCAGCCATCCAGATTTACCTAATAATTCACTTTTTTTTTGTCCACATCTGTAAATTTTGCAATTACTGTACATAGCACAGAATTACTGTACATAGCACAGACTCTTGCACTTTCTGCTTATTTGCACTTCTGGTGAGATGCCAAACCTCATTTCGTTACTCTATACTTGTATATGTGTAATGACAATAAAGTTGAATCTCATCTCATCTCATCTCACATGCACGGCACGCCTCTCTAAAATCTGATTTCAGGTCACCTCAGTGCAGAGGTGAGAAGGTCATTCGAAAGTATGAATCAAAGCTTGTCACCTGCACGGCAAGATGTCTGCTTTAAGTATTCTCGGGTTTCGCAAACCGAGAGAGATATATAATCTCACTGAAGCAAAAAAAAAAAAAGTCCTCTTAAAAGTCAAATGTATCCATAAAACTATTGATGTCTGAAGTCTCCAATCTATATATTCTACATGGGTATATTTTAACGTGTGGGTTCTTCTTCTGTTTAACTCAAAAGTATGTGGTTAGTAAAGTTGTGTTCTCTGAATCAAAACAGTTTTCACTTTGATTCAAGTCACTGATGCAGCCATACAGGCAACAAGACACTGGATTAGTTTATCTGTACGTGCGTCATGATGAACATCTTCAGCTGAGCAGCAGCCATTCAAACTTTAACAATTGTTATCGCAAACTAGAATGTGCCCCTTATGGTTGAATTGCAGCTGTGGCTGGAATAGGGAAACTTATTGAAAATGAAAATAATTGGGAGAAAAATACAGAACACTAAAATAAACAAAGAAACAGCACAAGCTGAGGCTAACATTAAACAGGAGAGTTTGCAAACACAATTATTTACAAAGGGACTTAACACCAGAGAACGTCTCTCACTCTCTCTCTCCACAAAATGAAAGGCAAAGTGAGAGGAGATTATCCACTCATCATTTCAAATTAGTACAAAAACAAACTATAATGGGGCGCCAGAAAGCCTGGCAGTTAAGTTGCGCGGCCCGTGTACAGAGAAGGGCCAGACCGGTGCAGGATATTTGGGGCGGATGCCGATATTAGGGAGACGGGAAAAAAAACCTGATACCGATCTATCAGCCGATATCTTTCTGAGATCTGTAGAGATAAATAGATTTTTAAATTTACACATGTATTGCTTTGATCCCTCAAACAAAGTTATCACTTGTGGGAAAGATACAGTATAAAGAGCTGAATAATTCAACTGTGTAATTAACTGTGCATGTACATGCATCACCGCTTCACACTCTGGAGAGTGATGATGTTTGTTGTAATCCACATAGCGCCCTCTGCTGGTGACAGACAACTGCTAGTGTAATACAATGAAACTCGGATTAAATGCTATTTGACTGGTTAATAAATCTCGTACTATCGGCGCATATCTGCGATAAAATTAGCCGATACCGATAGTCACTGGGTTTTTATTTATTTTATTTTAAGCTGGCCAATATATCAGTCGGGCCTTTAGTACACCCATAAACCTCACTGTTCAGCTCTTTGCTGAATGTCATCCCCCACTCTCTCCTCCCAACATTTACTGTCTCTCTTCAGCTTTCCTATCCAATAAAGGGAAAAAAAAAATGTCCAATTGTTTTTTCAAACAAACAAAACTAACTAAAAGCAGGTATTTCTCTGGGCTTTGCTGAGATAAAGTATTCAACATCACGAGGTCTGGAATGGACGTGACCTTAACCTTTGATTCATCTGATCAGGTGACTTCTGAGACATTTTTAAAGAGACATAATCAAAACATGCTGGAGAAGAACTAAACCACTGAAGACACAAAACTGTCAGTGCACTATGCTATTTTGTTAAGTGTGAAGATGTTTTACCAAAAGTCATTATCGAGCATTAACTTGATCTCAAATTAATCAAGTCTTTTATTTCCAATGGACTACAAGACAGTTAATACTCATTTGCAGGTGATTTTATTTCCTTTGTTGTGTTTTGGGTAAATTTCCAGACAACTGGCAGAGGGCCTACACCTAAACAACCAGCATTGATGTAATAAAGGCTCATTGAAAACTGTTGTCAGCGCTAACTTCTTCCTCCAACTTCTCCCTTTCCCTCATGGAGCATATCCTTTTTTTTTTTTTAATTTGGAACTTGTCTAACTAAGACCCTCTGTGCTTTCATCTGTCATCTATTTCCATTTGTTCCCTCTCTCTTGCCTGAAGGAGTGCACTTAGTTCCCTGCAAGGCGAGAGGTTGGGGGGGTGGAGCAGTCAAGCAGGAGAGATAAATGACTGTGGCAACACAAGTTTCCCCTTTAAGTGCTCTAAATGACACATAAGATGCAGTCTGTAATGACTTTCTTATTCTCCACAGCATAAGCAGATTCTGGGTTCATTAGTGAGATTATCCGCCTGTCCTCTCCAGATGCATCACCCTCTGAGAACCAAGCTAGCAACACACACACACGCACGCACGCACGCACGCACGCACGCACGCACGCACGCACGCACGCACGCACGCACGCACGCACGCACGCACGCACGCACGCACGCATACAGTCACACACAGACACACACACAGACACTTCCTAACTTTCTCCTTCAGTTAAAGACTCAAAGAGACCAATTACATGCCACTTGCTCCAGTTATTGTTCTGCTTAATATGTAGCTCCATTTAAGATGTATTAACAATGTATAAGGGCCTCTGAGGAGAGAAATACATTGCACGATGATATTTCATTCATTCCGTTTGTTATTGAAATCAGCTTTGACTGGAAGGTGTTCACAGCTGATCGGCCTAGTGACCACCAACAAAACCTTTCCGCTAGTCAGGCTAGCTGTTTTCACCTGTTTACAGTCTTCATGCTAAGCTAAGCTAAGCTCAGAAAATGATGGTAGTAGCTTCATATAAAAGAGAATTACAGAACCATATTTCCCCAAAAGGTTAGTTGTTGCCTTTAAAGTTTGATCGAATTCAATTCAAAGTGTACTTTTTATGGAAAAAATACTATGGGGCTGGCAGGAGAAGAAACTCTGTATAAAGTCTAAAAACTTTTCTGGAGTTTTCTGCAAGTGTGAAAGCCCTACTAAAGATTTAGCCATTAATGCTATGTATTGACAATGATTTTGTATAAACATTAAGAGAAACTTGATTGTAATTTCATATTATTTACTTTCATTAAGAAGGCAGGAACAGTTTTTTTGCGGTTAAGTGCCTTGAACTCAAATCAGGAGAGAGTGACGGAGTCTGAGCAGAAACAGAAATGTCTTGGTATTGATACTCAAAGTTCATTTCGTCGTGTTTACTTACTGGTCTGAACCTTGGTCTGTGTTCTGGTCAGATGGAAGGGGTCTGTGTGCGTTAGGACCTGATGGGAAAAAAAACACTTCCATAAACTCTCAGTACTTGCAACAAACTCCGACATGACTTCAAACAAATCAAAAGGAGAGACTCTGTTTAGAGGCTTCACTAAGATAATATTCTATTTACAATCAAATAACTTTTCCCTGATCTGTGCCTTATTCAATCTTTACAAATTGGGCAAACTTTCATATTTACCCTACATGTTTATTTTAATGTTCCAAAATTGTCGGCTTTGGGTTTGAAGCTGTTACTGCATCATTATTTAAATTCCTGGATCAACTGGTTTGTCCATTAAAGTAGTAAAAAATGACTACTACTGTTTCCTAGAGCCCAGAATGACATCTTTAAAACGTCTGACAAAATGTTCAAAGTCCAAAGATATTGAGTTCATAATCTATAACACTTGCACTAGCATATATCTAATCTTAGAGAGAAAACGGAAAAAGATCAAATAAATACATTTAATCTTAAACAAGAATTAATCTATTAGCCAAATCAGCGCTTTATCATTTCAGCTATAAGTAAAATATGTGGTTTGTGCTAACCTGTGGTTTGGCTGCTCTGATGATCTTCTTTTACAGGACTGCCCTCTTTCTCCTGAAGCACCTCTGACACCAGAGCCATCAACTTCTCCAACCGCACCAGCTCCTTCTGCATCTCGATCTTTTGCTGGAGGAGAGGGAAACAGGAATCAAGAAGGGCATTTTATAATTATGACACTTCAATAAATGTAAGGCAGGGAATAGGAGGAAAAGAAAAGCAGCAATGCAACATTTAAAGGGACACATAGTAGCTGCAGATTAATTGTATGCAAACTATGACGGCTGTCAATCAGTGACACAGCTAAAGCCAGTTTGTCAGAAAGAGTGAGTCGGTTATCATATCAGACCTTAGATTTGTAAACATATTTTCCAACTTGTGCAGGTTTGCAAAAACAAAATCTATACATTTGAAATGGTTTCAATGCTTCACTGGGCTAATACTTTGTTATTTCATCCTTTGAGTTTACCCCTCAAGTACACCCATTGATTATTTACACAGACACACAACACAAGCACCAAATCTCTGTATTCTCAGATGTTTTTAATCCTGGGCTCTTTCTAAAGCCCGGGGTGTGAAACTCGAACTCGCAGTCAAATACAGTCGACAGATAAAAGTGAGAGTGCGGGAAGATGGATGAGGTAGAAAACAAGAATCATCTCATAGGCGGTGTTTTCCGCTAACGTAAATGAAATGCAATTTAGAAAGCTGCTGAGGGGGACATTTTTTACAGAGCGGGGTAGTCTGTCATCTGGGAAGCTGACAGTTTGGTTCGGGGGAAATGTGGTGGCTGCCCTCTCTGGGGCGTAATGTGACAGTGCATCAGCAGGAGCACAATGCAGGCAGGTAGAGCTGAACAGGCAAAGATATGGACTTAACATTTTGTGACATTTTGTAACATTCAATATAATGGAATATCTAATCACTTCATACACTTTTTTTTCCATAACAGATGCTGTTTTTAAGTGCAAACTTAATCATATTTACCTGTGTCACAAGAACTTCGCTCGAAAATTGTGACGATTCCACAGAAACAATGTGGTCATTTACCGGAACATCACCTGCAGAGAGGAAATTGTGAAATTGTTTTGTGTTGAAATCCATGAGAATCACTTCTTTTCCGACGAACATATAAATTAGAACAATGGGAAAGAGCAAGCACATAATCTGGCAGATTTGTGAGAAAATAAAATACCTTTGAAGACAGATTTCACTAAGGAGTCAACTCACATTCTTCTGGGGTCCCAAATAAGTCCTCCGATCCTTGACTGGAATTAACATGATCAGGGCTGACGCAGGCAGGTGGATGGCTCAGCTGTTCTGGTTCTTCAGCTGGAACATCCTCCAGTTTGCTAGCTTCATTTGAGGCCTTAGTCAGAGCACAGGGGGGAGCTGATGTTCCTAAGATATCTTTCAACGTTGGCAATTCCTCTTCACTGCAGTCTGACTCGGATGAAGAGTTAAGCCTCTGGGCCCTTCTCCTCTTCCTGCTCTTGTTGGAAGGATGGTCGCTGAATTGTCCACTTCCATTTAAACTGTTTGCCTTTGTATCGGGGTCAGTCTGAGCAACCGGTAGTCCAAGACTGTCAGGAGTTAAAGATGATTGCGCATTTAAAAAATGATCCGCGCTACTGTTTGATTCTTCCCTTCCAGCATCTGAATCCCTGTTTTTTATCTCAACAACTTCTCCGATGTTCCCTGTGGTACATTCGATCTGATTCTCAGGGATTTGAGATTTCTTTGAGGCTTCGTTGAGCTTCTCATGTTCAATCCCCGCGAAGCAGAGCCCAGAATCCACGACAGGGGGCACAACAGCAAGACTCGAACCTTCTATTTCATGTTTGGACACTTTATTAGGAGTAAGGTCACTATTAACGGAGACATGTTGTTGTCCTGAACACATACTATCAGGGATTGAGGCTTGAAGCACCGCTTGATCTGTTTTTCTTGTGTGACCAGGTGAGTAAGAAGGGGGAATCAAATCGCCAAAAGACAAGTTTTCATTGTCTCTTAATGTCTCTGGTTTGGTGTTTTCTGACTTCTTGGCATGGCTTACATTTCTTTCAGATTCTACTCCAGCACAATTTTGCTTGCTCTCCTCTGTTTGAGCTCCTACAAGAGTTCCCTGATTTAAACTACGGCTTCTTTTCACATTTGGGCCGCCGAGATGAAAAGACTTCCTCTTAGTGGCTTTGAAGCTTCTGAGAAGTTGCTCTGTGTCCAGTTCGCTGTCGTTCTTGTCATCTTCATATTCCATTTCAGCACATTTAGACTCGTTAGCTGAGGACTCCACCTGAACAGTGTTTGGAAAATGATGTGTTGGATTGTCTATTTCAGGTGTTGGACCGACCACAGATGCTTCAGCTGGACTTGTAGATGTTGGGACCACATGGACACAACAAGCAGCACTGGATTGGGACAAGGTTCCAGTGTTTGGTAATTCTTCTGTTGATCTCAAATTGGAAGTCCCACCATCCGTCTCCATGTTTTCTATGCCACCTAAATCTTGATCGTAAATACATCCATTTATTTCAGCCACCTTTGTTATGTTACCATTCTTAGGTGATAACTTATCATCCAATGTTTCGACTGAAGCTCCATCAGATTCTACATTGCTCTGTTTTTGGGGAACTATGGCTTTCAGGTTTGCTCTCTTGTGGCCTTCCTGGACTTCCTCAACGAACACTTGAAGTCTTCTACTTTTTCTTGTACTCCTTGTGAGAGGAACTTCTTGGTCCTCGCTGCTTGGATAGTTCTCAATATGAACTTGAACATCCTCTGCCCTTGGCCTAGCCATGGGACTGGTTTCTCCATTTTGGACTCCAACCAGATCAAGTGGTTTTGACACTCTAGTAAGCCTCCCATCTTTTTTCCTCTTACCAGTTTTCTTTTGCTCCGGGACTTCCTGCTTATCTCCTTCTTGTAAATCACTGTCGACCTGCTCTACAGGGTTAGTAGTCTTTTTCTTTAAATTTCTTTCCTGTCTGGTTTCAGGCACAAGGCAGGAAACCTCATTTACACTACAATATTTGTCACTTTCTGGCAAATTGTCCAACTTTTCCTCATTTTTATTGACATCATTTTTTCCCTGTTTGACTTCAATAAAGTCTGAGTTTTCAAAAAAGTTACTGCTTGTGTCCTTTACTTCCTCCGTCATTTGTTGCTCTTCCTCAGTATTGCTTTCAGTTGTTTTTTCTGAGCTTGTTTTTTGATCACAATCAGCATAGATTTCAGTCTTTTTCTTCCCTCTTCTGGAAACTTTTCTGGTTAGCTCACTGTCTTCAGTTTTTGGTGGTTCTGCGAAAACATTGCACAAAGGAGAGCTAAATCTGTTCCCTCGTTTGTACACGGTCCCAAACACCTGCTCCTCAAGAGATTTAGCACGATCCTCTCTCCTAGCATACACATCACTATAATGTTGCTTGACATCGATTGTTGAAGTGGAAGAGCAGCTGTCTGAGTCATCTGCGTCTTGGTGTGGCTGTTCAAATTCAATACTTCCTTCAGCTGGAACTTTCATGAGCCACTCGGCCACTTTCTCCAGACTTTTCTTTTGTTTGTCATCAATAATCTTTTCAGGCTCCTCATCCGTTTTCTTCTTCTTCCTCCTTAAGGACTTTCTTAAAGGTTGTTGTTGAGTCTGCTCTGGAATTCTGGAAGTGGCTTTTTCTGATTCAGGAACTCTTATTTTACCTTTTGTTTTGTGTGTTGATTTTATATTTTCCACATCGTTCGCTATTTCTGTTAGAGCTGGTTCGAAGTCACCTGTAATTTTCTCGTCAGAAGTTGGTGGAGCTCCACCAAGGCCACTGTCCAGGCCTTCGTTTTCTGTCGTAAAAGGACTCGAGTCTTGAAGACCCATTAGTCTAGCAAAATCATTCTGAGCTAAAAAAAAAGAAATAAAATGTGAAATGGCATTAATAATTATTCTGTAGAAAAAAAAAAGTATTTTTTAAATAAATAATAAGACAAACCCATGATTTATTACCTCAATTGCCATCTACTCTTTCAGAGTAATAGCTCTAAAATAAAACAAACCTGACCCTCTATATTAGGCTGCAAAATTGTACCTGCTATTGTTGAGGAGGGAGACTTTGGAACATCATCATTGTTTTCCACATTTTCCAGGTCAGTTCCTGTTGTTTCTTCAGATGACATATCTTGACTGTATTTAGTAGCTTCAACATATTTGACCCTGGAAACAGGATAGTACAGGAGGAAATAAAAGTTATGCAACCACTTTAAATAAACTAGAATTTGTTTATTGCTAGTAAGGGAGGTTTAAAAGTCTTACCCTGGTTGTTCTGTTTGCTGGGACATCCCAGTAAAGTCTGAAAACATAAAAAGGTAAGTTTTTCAATAATGAATTTAAAGCTTATTTTTTAAACTTAGTATTACTTAAAAGTCCGATATGTATTCTTACAGTTTGTGCCAGTGTCATGTTCATACGCCTGTATCATGTCCTGCAATCCACCAACAAGTCTCTGAAATCCAGGACTCTCCTGTAAGCTCCTGTGCAGGTAAAGAAATACACACTTGTTAGGATAAAGTTAATATCAAAAAATAATGAATGTTCTTCTACTGTCATATTGTTACTATTGTCCAACCTTTTGGTTATCTTGGCTTTACACACTGGACAGCTTGCCTGATTTTGTTTTTTATTGTCCAAAAGTTTCATCATACAAAATCTGGTTTAAAAAAAAAAGAAAAAAGAAAAACACTAGATTAATTAATGCATTAAAAAATAATTAAACTTTTTTTTAAGCAGAATTAAACATTACTTACTTGCAAAACTGATGGTCACACTTGGTTGATACAGGTTGAGTCATTAAATCCAAGCTACAAATGAGAAAAGGCAAAAAGTAAGTATTAAAGTGACTAAATGAATCTCTTAATTCACCAAAATAATGTAAATTCAGAAGAAGTGAACTCACCATATGGGACATTGAAGAGTCTCCCAAAGGACAGAAATCCCCTTTTTTACATCTGCTGCCTTTGGAGTTGTCATGGTGATTTCTATCACTAATAAACAAAACTATAAGTGACATGGTATTTGATGCATTTTAGTATTACTGAGAAATACATTGAATGTGTTTATGGGAAATAAAGCAGCATGGATACAGCATGCGAGTCCGTTGAGCCTTAAAAATATTCTGTACTGTTCTGCAGTGTGTCAGCTTCAAACAGAATACATGTTTTGCTGTGGTTGTATTATAATTTACTTTCTTGTGGTTTATTGGAAAGTAAAAAACCTCGGGCTCACCCAAAAGTCTCACCATATCAGTGATTTATACAACCTCATGTTGCTGCAGCAGTCAAGTTATGACAATTGATTATCTTTGTGTACTTTGATCAGGTCATCTTTGTTGTACATATAGACTCTATTCTGCCCTACAAAGGCAAAAGACCTTAACTCGCCAGAGTGTAGAACTGAGAAAAATTACGTTAAAGTCTTTTTGTTGTCCAGCCAAATGAGTCGCAGGCAGAATATTGGAAATGTGGCAATTCTTTGTCTTTTAATGAGGTTATTAACGTTCATAAAAAATCTTTAGCTCAAACATGACCTTTGACCCTTATTTGGAAGTTAAGGTACTCTGCCTTTGCATTGCCTGTATAATAATAACGGGTCATGCCAAGGCAAAAGGCAGTAACTTCCATTTGATACTGTATTTCACTTGGTTGCATGGTTAAAATAACGCAACCAACACTATTTCTTTTCCACACTTTATTCAAGCTACTGTGTGTGTCAGAAGTGCTTGATGACAGATATTAAAACAAAGGCATAACGCCTTAACTCCACTGCAGGAAAACAGTAACTTCACTTTGACTCGCAGCAATACAAAAGGCAGAAGACCTTAACTCAGTTTGAGGCAAAGACCCTTATGAGTGAAGTTACTGCACTCTGCCTTGGTTTCTCGAGGGCTTTTGGAAGTTAAGGCAAATACAAAAAAAACAAAACACAATTGACTCAAGATATCTGTCCACATAATAAAGCACATCTGTAATGTTCCAAAAATGACAAAAACTCATTTTTTTTAAAAATGAAGTTACTGCCTTTTGCCTTTGTAGGGCAGTATTGTTATCCAGGTAGTCATCTTTGTTGTACATATAGACTCTATTGTTATCCAGGTAGTCATCTTTGTTGTACATATAGACTCTATTGTTATCCAGGTAGTCATCTTTGTTGTATATATAGACTCTATTATTATCCAGGTAGTCATTTTTGTTGTACATATAGACTCTATTGTTATCCAGGTAGTCATCTTTGTTGTACATATAGACTCTATTGTTATCCAGGTAGTCATCTTTGTTGTACATATAGACTCTATTGTTATCCAGGTAGTCATCTTTGTTGTACATATAGACTCTATTGTTATCCAGGTAGTCATTTTTGTTGTATATATAGACTCTATTATTATCCAGGTAGTCATTTTTGTTGTACATATAGACTCTATTGTTATCCAGGTAGTCATCTTTGTTGTACATATAGACTCTATTGTCATCTTTGTTGAGTTATCTGTAAGGCACTGGCACATTTTCATAAACCACCTGAAACCAAACTTGCTCTGCTGTGTATTCAATGTACGTCAGCATCGACTGAAATGAGTTCAATAATGTCGACATATTCTGAATAAAGTGTCAAAAATCATTAAATGTACACATAAATTAAGGTGTTTCCTTTTCTGTACATTATGAAAACGTCAGTCGTGTCTACTGAGAATCATAATGGGGTTTTTTTTTTAAAGGTGATAAGAGCAGAATACGGTTTTAACATGTGATGAAACAACTCTAATACCAGATGAGTTAGATGAAGTGTAACATAAAATAACAGTTTCATGAACATAAACAGTATCCTAAGCTTAATCATCCGGCTGGCTAGCTGCTATGATTTGTTTTGAGAGGTTACACAACTTAACACACCTTCACCTCAGAACTTTTCAGATTATGACATTTCACCAGAACGGATCGGCGAACTAACTTATGAGTAGAAAAGTAATTTACAGTTTTTGAAATGTCACTGACACTTTTAACATTATATATTTCTTGGTTTACCTTGTTTTGCTACAGTGTGGAGGAGAAAACATCCGCTTCAGTTTTCCCGCAACTATTGTCTTCTTCTGATTATGTTTAATGGCGGTTCGCCATTGTGTCAAAGCGCCGCCTACTGGTCCGGAGGGGGAAAGCATACAATACACAGCAATGTGTAATATTTACAGTCTATGGTAGAACCTACGGTGGCTGGGAAGTGCAAAGCAAACTCACAAAGTGTTAAACACTTTCACAAAATGTGAGACAAATTTACATTTTGAAAAACATTTTTACATTTTTATGAAACAAAATTACAAAACCAAAAACACTTACCAAGGACAAAACACATTTACAAGATGTGAAACACTTTTAGACTTTTTTTTTTTTTTACCACTTACCAAGGACAAAACACATTTACAAGATGTGAAACACTTTTACAATCGCTGAGACAAATTTACAAGAGGCAGAACACTTTTACCAGTCCCCCAAACAAATTTACAAACGACAGAATCTTGACAGAAAGGGAATGTACCGCGACATAAACAAAACAAACAAAAATTACCCCTCACTCCATCACTTCCGGGTCACTTCCGACATTTGGTACGTTTCCATTTTGTCAAAATTCTGTCGTTTGTAAATTTGTCTCATCAATTTTAGAAGTGTTTCACATCTTGTAAATTTGTTTTATAAAATGTAAATGTATCACGATACGCTGGTTGAAACCAACCCCCCTCCCACTTACAATATATGGATCCAGAAAGTTTGGGACATTTACCAAATGGAACAAATTACATACCAATTAAGACTCCAAAAAAGAAATGTTCACAACAAGATGACGACCTGTACTGGCTTTACTAATGCAATAGAGAGTGATGTTTAATTTGGCCGCAGACCAAGACCATGCACCATATTTCCCTGGGGTTGACTTCGCACCTGTACTTTGACACGTGATATCTTTGAGTGGATTAGAATTTATTTCTTTATGATTATAACTTTTATTTAGGATTTTCATTTCTCCTCTACTTTTATGAACATTTATTTATGTACTTGTTTGTTTATGTGTATTATTGTGTTTATGTATATTCTTTGGAGTGGACATTTTGATTTGTATCTTACTTTTGTAATCTATTTCTGCTGGCTTGATATCCGAATGTAACTAAACAGCTGGAAAAAGGAAAAGTAAAGTAAAAAAAAAAAAAAATGTAAATGTGTTTTTCAAAATGTAAATTTGTCTCACATTTGTAATTTTGCTTTGCACTTCCCAGCCACCGTATAGAACCAAAGGCTGTAAAAAAAAATTAAAAAAAAGAGTAGAAACACTGATACTTTAATCTAGATTAAAGGAGAGGCTGAAAAGTTTTTTATTCAAAGAGACAGTTCTAAGCTTGCATTTGTCCAAACAGACACAAACATTGAGATTCATACTCTATTACAGCTGATTTAAATTTAAATTTTTTTTATTTTTTTAAGTCACACACTTTTCAGTAAATGTATTCCATACACTAATAAAGTCATTTGGTAAGACTTTTTTGCTGTATCTAGCAGCAGCGGTTAGTTAGTTAGTTTACAATATATTCATCCAACACATTTAAGTCTGACGTCACGTCCGCCGTAAACAACAATACGGAAGTGGAAAGATAAGTCCCGAGGTGTAAAATGCAACAGTCACGCTAGATACAATAGAGCGACTTTTTTTTATCCCTCGGTATGTACAAGCCAGGATTATAATGCAATATTGTTGACTCTTCACGCACCACAGTGAGTCCATCGTACGTGTTTTGACGTTGTTACGCTCTGGTTCGCTGCGCAGCTACAATTAGCAACCTAGCCGTGTGGCTGTTCAGCAAACAGAGTTTAATTGTTTGAAAGATATTCAGCGTTTCAGTAACTTCTAAAATTCCATTGGTAATAATAATTCCAAGCTGCTAGTGGTGTCACTCATCCAGTCTTCACACAGTGTGCTCTGTGTTCTCATGTGTTTTCTTGTAGTTAACGATGGAGGGCTCTAAGTCGTCGAGCACAACCATGCAGGTCAGCTTCGTGTGTCAGCGCTGCTGTCAGCCGCTAAAACTGGACACATCCTTCAATGTGCTCGACCGGGTTACAATCCAGGAGCTCATTGGTTTGTATAATCCCAAGAGTCAACCATCGCTGCTGTAAAACATGTGTGACGTTTAGTGTAACTTGTTTGTTGCTGTCTCCTCCTCAGCTCCTTTGGTCACAGTGACCCCCAGCAAACAAGCTGACAGCACTGAGGGTCACACAGCACCAGAGGTAAGTGTAGCAGACGTCCAAAGTCAAGTGCTTAAACTGTTCGATGTTTACAAAACAGAAAACTTGACAGCTCCGTTAGCAACTACAGTACCGTCACCACAGACATTATGAAAATAATATATAACAATGTGTTGTGAATTTTAACAAGTTATATAAATAATCCATCAATAAACTATGGCAAGCCATTCAGGGAATTAATATATGGAATGAAACTGTGAATATATGGACTGAAACTGTGAATATATGGACTGAAACTGAATATATGGAATGAAACTGTGAACATATATTCAAAGTTCCATTCCATATATTCAAAGTTTAATTCCATATATTCAAAGTTCCAGTCCATATATTCAAAGTTCCATTCAGTATATTCAAAGTTTCATTCCATATATTCAAAGTTTCATTCCATATATTCACAATTCCATTCCATATATTCAAAGTTCCATATATTCACAGTTCCATTCCATATATTCAAAGTTCCATTCTATATATTCAAAGTTCCATTCTATATATTCAAAGTTCCATTCCATATATTCAAAGTTCCATTCCATATATTCAAAGTTCCATTCCATATATTCAAAGTTCCATTCAATATATTCAAAGTTTCATTCAATATATTCAAAGTTCCATTCCATATATTCAAAGTTCCATTCCATATATTCACAGTTCCATTCCATATATTCAAAGTTCCATTCCATATATTCAAAGTTCCATTCAATATATTCAAAGTTTCATTCCATATATTCAAAGTTCCATTCCATATATTTAAAGTTCCATTCCATACACACACACACACACACACACACACACACACACACACACATACATATATATATATATATATATATATATATATATATATATAGAGAGAGAAAGTAAACAAATGCTTGCACAATACCATCACGTTAAATAACATAATTAGATGGATTTTTTTATTTTTTTTTACGGCAAGCATTGATTGGCAAGGTTGATTGTCAGAATTATATTTTCCTTTCAGGAGACCTTTGTAGAAAACAAGCAAGATGGAGTTTCAAGAAAATACATCCCTCCTGCCCGGTGAATACTTAAAGATTTTCATTCAGCTGAAAAGGGATCACTTTTTCGTGGTGTCTTTGTTTGCATTTTGAGTGAACTGCTGAATTTTGCTCTGCAGAATGATGTCAACAGAGAGCGCCAATAGCTTTACGCTGATTGGAGAAGCATCTGATGGTGGCACCATGGAAAATCTCAGTCGTAGGCTGAAGGTAAAGCTTTTTTTTTTTTTTAAACCAAAACCACACAACTAACAAACTGTGTCAGTTTATCTGATCCTTTAATTGATCTGATTTTATCACACACAGGTTACCAGCGACCTGTTTGACATCATGTCGGGCCAGACAGACGTTGACCACCCGCTGTGTGAGGAATGTACTGACACCCTGCTGGACCACCTGGACACACAGCTCAACATCACAGAGAACGAATGCCAGAATTACAAGTGAGTTAAGTTAAAATCTGTTAAATAACTGAATCCAAATGTGTATGTTGTAAGTTAAAACTGTATATGTATTTCAGGCAGTGTCTGGAGCTGCTGTCACATCTGCAGGTGGAGGAAGAGGAGACCCTGCTGGCAGAGCTGCAGCAGCTAAATGAGGAGGAGGAGGCACTGGTCCAGGAGCTGGAGTCTGTGGAGGAGCAGAGGGCCGCCGTGGCTCAGGACCTGGCAGAGAGCAGGATCCAGTCTCAGCAGCTGGACACAGAAGAGCTACAGTGAGTTTGTGCAGGGCGGTGCAAACAGGAGATGAACTCCAGGATACAGCAGCTAACTGCTCCGTGTTTGTGCTTAAAGGTACCAAAAGGAGTACAGCGAGTTTAAACGGCAACAGCTGGAGCTGGATGATGAGCTGAAGAGTGTCGACAATCAGATGCGTTACTGCCAGATTCAGCTCGACCGCCTGAAAAAGACCAACGTCTTCAACGCCACATTTCACATCTGGTATGCACCCACACGTACAGACGCAATAGGTGTCATGCATGGGAGGAAGAAATCATTTGTTTTTTCTGTAACTCATCATCTAGCACAAGCAAATATTAAATGCGTATCGCCTCTTGGACATAATTTTATCAAATTAAATTTTCCTTGGAATACGATTCTGAATCGTCTGTTTGCAGGCACAGCGGACAGTTTGGAACCATCAACAACTTCCGTCTGGGTCGACTCCCTAGCGTGCCTGTGGAGTGGAATGAAATCAACGCGGCCTGGGGGCAAACAGTGCTTCTGCTGCACGCTCTGGCTAACAAGATGGGGCTGCGCTTTCAGAGGTACACACACACACACACACACACACCTGTGCTTCCATGCAGCATTGTCTAGGGTGGAGGGGTGGTCTTGGGAGGCAAGACATGATTTAAAAGGACGAGGCAGCAGGACTCTAATGGTATAATGCAAGATTTTGCCTTTACATCAGCGCTACGAGTAATTGGACATATTCACAGAACGAACGAGTTGAATAGAAAATACTGAGTATGAAGCAGCTTCATTACATGCATGACAATCCCACCATTTGCAAAGCTGTCACAGGATATATAAATGTCATCCCCCTGGCAACCCTGCTCATGTGGACTTTTCTTGAATATTACCTGCTGTGACTCGCCCCCCCCCCCCCCCCCCCCCCCCCCCCGTGGAAATTTTACTAGACCATCAGGAAAAAGTTGGGCGAAAACATGTGGCTGCTTTGCGTTCACACCTGGAAATTTGAGGAGCTTTGAGCATGTGTGAAAACAGCTAATGAAGGAGTCTATGATTGTCCATAAACGTTTTACTGAGTTTTTAGTTGATTCTTGGGAACTTCCTTACACTTATGAAGGGATTTTTAACTCTCCATTTGTTTCCAGGTCTTGTTTTGCTGCTGGGTCCCCCCCCCCCATAGTATTTTATTCAGATTGAATGTTTTAGGTCAGTTGTAGTTTGCACATAATCCTAAATCCTAATCCTTCTTTTTGTGTTGTTGATGGTTTTACTTTTTACCATCAACTTAGTTTTTTCTGATTATGATTCAACATAAAATAAAGGTTAAACAACCCTTCTCTCTTCAGATACCGCCTCGTCCCGTATGGAAACCACTCGTACTTAGAGTCTCTGACAGACAAGTCCAAGGTAATGACTGTAGTATAATCAAGCTGAGCTCTCTCATATACAATCAGACACTCTCACAGGTCTCAAATGATTTAATTTCACTCTGCCTCGTCTTCTTCCAGGAACTTCCTCTGTACTGCACAGGCGGCCTGAGGTTCTTCTGGGACAATAAATTCGACCACGCCATGGTGGCTTTCCTCGACTGTGTGCAGCAGTTCAAAGAGGAGGTGGAGAAAGGAGACACTGGCTTCTGCCTTCCATACAGGTCAGATCCCCTCAGTCCACGGACGATTTGAACAGTTTCCACCATCCTCATTAAGAAGGGCATCACTGCAGCCATTTAGGATGAAGCTGTGAATATTCATGAAGTTTGAACACAATTTTCTGAACCATTAAGTGTAACGTGCTCTAGAGGGTCTGTAATATTGTGGGCTGTGATGGTGCTATTGAGGAAAATAAGGGACATTTGGGAAAGCTTTGCCTTTATAACTCTTTGAATTATTAAAGCAGGGCCTCCAGTAGGACATTTAGTCAAACACTTAAACCAGCAAATCTACACCACACTCACACTGCACTGGTGCTTCATATTTTATTGTGCATAATTATATTATTTTCATTAAATAATGCAGACAAAGCGGTATAACCTGGGTAAACCCTGTACAGCTGTATGCACTATAGACCTCAGAGCTGGACATAAAAACATGATTATTGTTTAGTTTGTGATGCAGACAGCTGCCTTATAGAGCTCCATGTGCTCATCTGTCTACTGCTCCCCTTTCATGGTGCGTCTGAAGGTTTGATCCGGCTGATTCTGTGTCAGTAAAGAATGCTTAGATTGATCAAATGATATTCCTCTTCAAATAAAGTCGACGCCTACTGATTCCTCTAGAGCCGGAAAGCCATCACAGGCATCCACTTATGTCAAAAATATCACTGAAACAGAACATATGCCTTTAAACACACCCAACCCCTTCATACAACCTTCACATTTTGGACTGTGAACCTTTCTTTTGCTCGACCTACAGGCTTAAATGTCCTCTTAGCACAAATAATGTTATTTTATCTAAGCAGCAAATTAGGCCAACAAATTTCGAGACGTTTTGATGATCCTGTGGTGCCATCCTCAAACACAGGTGGCAATTTTTGTACCACTGCTTGTAAGATAGCAAATGGCTAAACGTGGGGTCTTTATTAAGCATTTCAACCACTGAAGGTGATCAGATAAGTTTGAGGTTTATATCTTTGTTGAAATGTAAGGGATCAGTGCTTGAAACAAAGTCCTCCACGTGTTAAAGGTAGCACTTACATAAGTTGCCACCTCTCTTTAGTTTTTCCTTTACCAACACCTTGTTAGTGTCAGTCATCATCATATACCAGCGTGGTAGCAGATTTTAAATACCTTAGGTGAACAGAGATGGGGGGTAAGGGAACAATTGGTCTGATTTAGAGTTTAAAATTGAAAAATTGTTAACAAAAAGAGGATCACATTGCTGCAAAAAGCCCTCTAGAGTCTCATGTGAATCTTGTTGAGTCAAAAAGTATGAGAGGCAAAGATTTCTCCAGCTTTAACCCCAACATAGAGATTAGCATTTAGCATGTGCACTCATTTCTAAATAATAGCAGATAATGATTTTGACACCAGGAGTATTTTGACTGTAATCAGTGTTTTATTCCTCGTCTCAGGATGGATGTTGAGAAGGGTAAGATCGAGGACACGGGAGGCAGTGGCGGCTCTTACTCCATCAAAACTCAGTTCAACTCAGAGGAGCAGTGGACCAAAGCGCTGAAATTCATGCTCACCAACCTGAAGTGGGGACTGGCCTGGGTGACTTCGCAGTTCTACAACAAATAAGACTGCTGGAAAATAACTCATTCGATCCTGGATGTGATTCAACTCTTATTTGGATACTTTGCCAAAGTAGAATAAATTATGTCTGCACTAGTTTCCCAAAACTTTTCAGTACAGAAAACTACATCCTCAGTCCAGACTGCGTGTGTTTCTACTTGTTACAAAGAGGGGGTTATTGTAACTTTTGCTGTGAAGTGGAGATTTAAAGAAATGTGGAAGTTGAAAGGGCAGGAACAAGCTTGTTGCAATGTCACTAAAAGAAAGCAGCATAAGATAACAGACTTTGTTTCTTTTTATCCTCTGCTTTTTCCACTAATATCTGAAAGTTGCATAAAGATAAAACTTACACTTCCTCTGTCTAGAATGTAATTTTAAAGAAGTCGTCACCAGATTCAGGTCTGATTTATCCCTTAAGAGGGTCCTTTATTTCCTGTTGCACTGTTCATCTTTCAATCACTGTAACTCTCTCCACGGTCAGAGAGAAAGTCTCCTGTTTCTGTTCATAAGCTCTATGATGTGATGTCTTCAAGGTAGGTTTTTATAAAAACAGATTAACAGTTTAGTATTTAACTGGTGTCTGTCAGTATTTCATTCAACTTGATTGCAGTTATCTCATACAAACATGCTTTACAGGCTGTAAACAGATACATGGTATGACCGTTCAGCCTGCAGCATCACAGTTCTGCCAGAGATGTGATGGATGCTCTCATGTCAGGATTTGAATTAATAAAAAAAAAAATTTCGCTGTTAAAATCAAAGTCTGGTGTGGAGAATTTCTACCATGTTCTGAATCATGCATTAATGGTTCAATCAGTAACGTATATGAATGTGCATCACTTTAAAAACATTTTTGTACAACTCAATAAAGGTGTATTGATTAAACCTCTCATTTCCCCCAGAATGGACAGAGACAGCACAGTTAAACAAATGTCTTTTTAATTTCATTGTTATTTCTTTCCACTCTTTAACTCTCATCACAACACTCACTCATAGCCAGTCCCCTCTTTTAATGTTAAAACCATTACAGGGATTACATTTCATGGAAAAATATGGACTGAACAATTAAAATAATACACTGACTTCCAGTTTTCCAGTAAATCTTTAAAATAAGTCAAAAGCAGCCACGCTTTCTAGAATCAACTCTCCTCTGTTTCAAGTTAGTTTTTTATAAACCACTTAATGGTTTCATGTGGACAAGGCCGGCCTTGAACTTTGGTCATCAGTCACTCCTTATTACTTTAACAAGCCCTTCCTTACATCTCGGGTTCAAACCTATAGGGAGACACGTTTCAAAGTGACTGCTGTAGTTATGAAAAATAGTTTGATAGATGATACATCTCGAGCAGAGTGCAATGACACTTCATGAACGCTTTTCCTTCCGCACGTTCCTCAGAGTACAGGCAGATCTTCCACACATGGAGAAGTTCTCAGCCTGTCGGTTGTGCAATTTTTTTTTTTCAGGTGCTCTTACTTTATCAGGTAAAGTAGCCCCTCATAATAAGCCAGAGTTTTTGTGTTGGTGCATGCATATGGGCAACTCTTTCGGTTCTAATAAGCCCACAGCCACAGACCAGCACATCACTTTAACCACTTGGATGATGGAGGTGGTCATGTTTTTTTTGTTTTTTGTTTTTTTTTACTACATCACCACATCCCCCATCATTTTGGTTCCATTCACACTTTTTAGGATCTCTACGACTCATCGTGCTCTCTTTCATAAAGGGAGCAAAGAAGTTTCTTAAAGCGTGTAATGTCTCCACGTGGCTTCATCCTAGGTTGTTTTTTGTTTTTTTGTTTGTTTAGCTTCAGTCAGAGGCACTGCTGCTGAAGACGCTGGAGGTGGAGGGAAGAGGAGGCGGCAACAGTGTGCTGCTGCCCAGCGCTTTGCGAATATGTGGCATGAGGAAGGGGTCGCTGGCCAACTGCAGAACATCCACACGGTCCTCTTTGCGATACGCCAGGCAGCGTCGAATGAAGGCCTGTGGAGGCAGAGAGGGGGCACAAAGTGACTTTTTAATTCTGGACATACTTCATCTCATTTCTGCCTATAACATTTCTTTCATTTTTGTCATAACAAGCTTCAACTTAAATTCAAAAAGCCAAAAATCTAAACTAGCTTTCTACTCATCCATTAAATCAAAAAGCATCTTGAAATTGTTCTCACTTCTGGGTTCAACCACAACGACATTCTTGAGGAGGAATTACATCATGTTCAGGACTAAATGCAGCATTTCAACGGGCTATAACGCATATCTGAGTAAAATGAGTATCACACCTTTGCTTCCGTGGTGACCACAGGTTTGGGGGGAAACTGCACATCAGTAGCTTTTAATATGGTGTTTTCTTGAAGGATGTCCTGCTGCGACTGGTTATGACCGAACGGCTGGAGAAAAAGGGGAAAAGGAGGAAGTGAACAGACTGCTTACTTTTCACATGGATTAATCGAAAGCTGAACAAAACATAACAACTGGTTACCTTGCGTCCATATAAACACTGGTAGAAGATGACCCCTACAGACCAAACGTCCACCTTGTTGGATATTTTGGGCGGCTCCTTGCCCACCACGAAGCACTCAGGGGGCAGGTACCTAGAAACACCACAATCACAACACATTTAAAAAGGCTTTTCTCTTTATACTACATTTCCTCTACAGGTTTTCTGAATGGAGAGGGGGTTCCCAAAAGGGCAACACCTGGCCTACAATCCTGTGAGGCCACATTTGTTGTTTGGTTACTAAAGTGAAACGTGTGTGTGTGTGTGTGTGTGTGTGTGTGTGTGTGTACCAGTAGGTCCCTGCGCCCTGTGACGTCAGATCCATGCCATCTGCAGAGCTGTAGCTGTCGTCATCCATGATCTTAGACAGACCAAAGTCAGTGATCTTAATCTCTCCACAAGCTGTGCCGTTCACCAACAGGATGTTTCCTAAAATCACAACAAGTAAACAGACAGATATCAGTGAAATCCAAAAGAAGAAGGGAAACTAAGCTTTTCTGAGAAATATAAACTCAAACTGTGAGATCACCTGGCTTGAGGTCGTAGTGGATGATTGGCGGGCGGATCTGATTGAGGTACTTGAGTGCGTTGACAATCTGCATGACAATGGAGCGACCCTCCTTCTCAGACATCAGCTTATTCTGCTTCAAGTAGAAGTCCAGATCGTTGCCTTCACAGTACTCCAGCACTGTGCAGAACCTGCCAGGCGTCAAACAACACAAAGAGCGGGAAGGTTTCAGTTACTACTAGACTGAATATCTATAAATGGTCTGTTTTTTTTTCTTCACACGGCACATACACTTGGGTAGTTTGAGCGTCACTTACGAGTCTGTTTCCAGTGAGAAGTAGTCAAACAGTTTGACTATCCTAGGGTGGTCAAGTTCTTTGTGGATTCTATATTCTCGACACGCGTGTCTGAAAAGACATGAGATATTTATTTTCACCTCGTAAAAAAAGAATGTTTTCAAATCACAGTTTAAAGCTTGAGGGTTTTGAACAGGACAAAGTTAGCAGGAGATCAGACTCACTTGTGGTAGTTCTGTTTCTTCTCCTCCCTCCAGTTCTTGTTGAGTTGATGGATTTTAATGGCCACATACCTTTGCTCTGTCAAATCAAAAGCCTGCAAGAAAAATGATATGATCACCAACAACTTCTAAGATTATGAACTGAAACATATAAAGTATGAAAGCAAGCTTAAACCCCACATGCTTACCTTGAAAACTTCACTGAAGCCACCTTTTCCAAGTAAATATAACAGAAGATATCTCTCGTTCAGTGTAGGGTGGTCTTTAAATCTAGAGCAGAACGTATCATGTCTTTTTTTTTAAATCATTATTTCATACAAAAAGCACTCAACAGAACTTTTACAGGGTACATTACACTGATGATGAGATGATACGTACTGTGAGCTGTCTTCGTTATGGATTCTCTTCAGTTCCCTGATGTGCAGGTTTCTAACTCGCTCCAAATGCTCAAGCTCTGATTGGATCTCTGCTTCTTCCTGTAACAATCACACAAATATGTTATCTAAGTAGTGGTAGTTCTTTGGGTCTGGATAGAAACATGCCCCCAGGAACAGACACCAAAAATGAAGAAAAAGCTGCTTTTGTGATCTGGTACCTTCTTCATGTGACCAATGCGAAGTTTGAAGATCTCCTCTTGCTCGTGATATTCTGCTAAAGATAACCTGTGTGGGACAAAGGAACAAAGGTTACAGATGCATTCCAGTTAAACAACACAATTCAAGCATTACTGCTGTTAGTGATTTCTTTCTGCTTTACACCTTGGCCTGGTCAGAGCTGGGAATGCGTCCGTTGATCCGTAGATTAACACTGTTAAACATTTTATGTATTTTAAACATAGACGTTAATGTAAAAAAAACAAAAACTTATCAGAACATTTCACTTCCGTTAATTTTGGTTTCTGTTAAAGTCATTTTCATTACTTGCGATCACTTCCTCCAAAGCAAATTATCCCTCGGGGATAATAAAGTCTACCTTGACTCAAGTCAGCTGACCTCATTTGACTCTTCATGAGACGAGACTGCTGACTCTATTGTTCTCTCTTTTTTTCAGCTGACACATCTGTGTCCTGTGTAACGTAATGCCGATATGTTATAAATGAAAAGTTTAATTTATTTTCATAGCTATTGAACACAGACGTGTGTAATTTAGAGTTTTGTAAGTCATCACAGCTTCTTAAGAACTCACATCCATTGACCTTGTAAAAGACGGATGTTTTTGTTGTTTATTGATGCGACCAGTTCATTTTAGCTTCAGGGAAATAATAACGGAATGAATGGATATCAAAGCTAACGTCTTTGTCTACAGATTAACTGTTAATGGAGTTGAATGTTTGATTAACTGTGCCCACCTCTGGGCCTGGTGTACAACATTCATTATGTGATGTAATGTAGCTGTTGTTTGTGAGCTTACGCCTCATTCTCCTGGCCGTTGCTCCGGCTCTTTCGCTTGTTCTGTTCCAGACTGGGTGGAAGGGTTGAGGCCATGGATGGAGGTTTCCTTTTCCCAAGCAGCTTCCTCTGCCTCTCTATGTCCTCCCTCTGCGAGTTGATTTTCTCCTGCTGCCTGGAGTGTGGAAGAACAATCTCGTGTGAACATTCCCGTATTCTTACAGCCCAAAGAAAAACACACAGATGTTAGAGCGCTGTTTGCATGCTGACTTGATGAGGTTCTGGAAGGCAAATCCATCTGTCCACTGCTCAGTGAAGGAGGCTCCATGCCGGACAGTGGTAAAGTGGCCCAGGCGCAGACGGTCCTGCATGCTCTTGTCCCTGCAGGCCCTTTTCTCCTGCTTTGACTACAAAAAAAAAAGAATGAACAAAAAATGATGTAGGTATTCTTACAAAACGACTTGACTGATATTTAAAGAAAAAAGAAAAACGGAATATGAATGATTTGACATATAGATCACAAAACAAAAAACTCAGATGCATGTTTGTGTTGATTTAAAATGATTGGATAAGTAGAAAAACTAACCAAATTAGCTTTCACAATGTGGGACAAGCTGTCTCTTTCAGGCGAACATGTTTGTATAAACGTGCAGATAAACCCACCTTCTCGATCAGGAGCTTCTTGCTCATGGTCACACACTTGTTAAGCCGTTCCTTGTAGCGCTCCAGCATTTTCTGCTGCTCATCCACCTGCCGCCTCAAGTCACAGTTAGCCTGCCAACACATAAAGACTCAGACATCAAATCGTGGTTACATACAGCTTTCAAGGCTGTGCCCGTCTTAAACTGACTAAATTAAATCTCAATCTAAATTAAGCAACAATGGTATTTGAGAATTAATGAGGACATGGTTCATGATGAGCTGAAACCAGACAGGAGCAGGCTAATTACCCGGGTTGGTGTGACATTTTTCCACAATATTAAGTGATTATAACGATCGATTTTTAATTGATCTATTAAATATATCAAAAGAGTAATACGTACAAGTTGCATTTCTAAGTATGAGAACTTAAACTGAGTCCTACTTCACACCCCCTTACCCTCAGCAGATCGTCTATCCTCCCCTCCTTCTTCTCCAGGTCAGAGTTCTTGTCCTTCTCCAGAGCGCTCAGCTTCAGCAGCGTCAGTTCTGACTGGACATGGAGGGAACAACAGATTGACAGTTCACATCTCGTCCTGATTAAATTATACAGACACCCTTTGGGCCTGACAGAATTTAACAAACCATCACTTTAAATGTATTAAAATAAGTCATTGGTGTTTTGGTTATTACCCCAGAATTCAAAATGCTGACCTTTGATTAGGCCAATTAGTGTAATATGCAGGGGATGGATGTGTGTTGTATGTCGGATTATCTGCAGTGTGGGTGGCAAAGCCTTTTAAAGTTTGACCTTTACTTTTTGCGTGCTCGGCTTAGAAACAAGTGGTACTTTATAAATAGTTGAAAAGGGTACATGGCTGTGTCATGAATACAAGTTCAGCCAAACTCGACTAATGCTGCTAAAGCGACTTTTATCAAAGAAGGCACACTTTATGCAACAAAAGACACTTTTACAATTGAACACTCAGAGGACAAAATACAGTTGAGCCAGATGAAAAGTTTCCCTAAAATGTGACTAAGAATAAACTTTAAAAAAAAAACAGAAAAAGATATGGAGATCCATTTGTGGGTTTATTACCTGGATGGCCTTGTGTGAGCATGAGTATGTGGGGGCTGTTTTAACTGAGCTGCAAGAGGAAGAGTCAGTGTGTACCGAGCCTGTGGACGAAGGACTGCCGTGCTGAAACTGCAATCCAGAGAGACAGAAAGGGAGAAAGATAGAGAGAAAAAAACAGTAATAAATGTCATGGTAACATATCACAGATATTATAGGGGGATGAAAGAAAAGGATCAAATACTTGAGCTATTACAGGAGATACATTTCTGGTAAGACTGAAGGATTATAACAACATGTTTTGCTTTAGGAGACCTGAATGATCAGGAAAGGGTCAGCACCGTGTGAAACACATCATATATTGACACGATAACTGTGTTGGCCCTCACTCTTTAGCCTTAGCTAACAAATGTTGGGTTGTGAAAACGTTGAACCTGGATCTTGAACCGGTCTTTTTTTTGTAGTTATTATTCATGCTGTGCAGTCAACAGTGTCTTGGCATAATATGGCAAGCTTTCAACCCCATGTTGCTTCCTCTGTCTCACCTCTACTCAAAGCAAAACATCTACACCAAACCAGCTCCTTGGAATCTTTAATAAAATGGTCCTGTTTTCTGATTGGAGTCAAATTAACAAATGAAATGGTTTTATAAGTTTGGGCAGAGACCTTGAACCAGAACAAACGTTTTTAAAAAGCCAAAAACTGAAATGAATCTAACTTAGATTTTGGTTGATACAGTAGTCAAACATATTGATGAACAGCCCCAGACAGTGGCCACACATTTGAATAGTCCTTTTACCCAGTGGTACACTGTAAGTCACTGATCGCACATGTTTATTAGCCACAACACAGACGGTGTACTTTCCCGTCCCTCTCTCATAAGATAATAAAGACACTCTGAGTTGACAAAAAAATACAAATGAATTTGAATCTAACTGAAGAATTATCAGATGGTAAATTAGTAAACAAAAAAAAAAGAAGTGAGAAAGGACAGACAAAGAAGAACAACAAGAAGAAAGCTATGGAGATGGATGCTGGTGCTCACCAAAGGATTAGACAGTGAATGTTGGGGAGAGGAGCGCACCAGCATGGAAATGCCCCGAGCAGGACTGGTGCCAGAGCCGCTGCTACCAGCAAACTGGCCACAGGGACATGAGTAACAAAGAATGCAAACAAGACAGAAAATAAGCACAAATAGATGTTATTCAAAAAGGTAAGGATAAGGACTCAGAAAGTCAGAAAGTGAGGGTTAAGAGATTACATCAAGTTTGAGAGTGATTTGAAACAAGGCAAAGCAAAGTGTTTAAAGCCAAACATTTTTACAAACAAAATGAATATGGGGTCAATATAAGTTTTTACTCACCTCAAAATAATCACTTATTTTTTGCCCTCTCAGTTTTCCTGGAAAAAAAACAGCACAGATGTAAGGAACGACACTGAATATGACTTGTATCTTTAGAATTGTTTTCTACATGAAAAACCATGCATATAGAGAGCCAATATGAAACCATGTGATCTGAATAATACAGAATAAAAAGGGGAGCTGTTTCTTTTGGAAACCCCGACCAGTAAGTATTACGACTTACCCTGGCTGTTGCTGTCATAGATGTCTCCTTTTCTCTTCCTGATTCTCTGCTCATTGCCCTTCTTCTCTGGTGTCTGACACGAGTAGAAAAGAAGCACAGCTTTAATAAACAAACATTGTGAAATTTTCCACATCATCGTCAGTGGCAGGTAGGTGAAAAAGTTCATTTCCAACCTTGATTTGTTATAAAGATTTTTTTTTAAATCCCACTATACCAACCTCCAGTTCCTTGTCACTGAGTGATCCTGCACTGCATAGAGACTGGTTGGATGATTCACTATTGGCTGAACTCTGGAAAGTAAAAAACAATGCATTAGACCTGACAGAAGATCTGTGTTGTGCTCTGTTTGAAGTAGATACACACATTTCAGAATGATATTTATAAATGGAAAAGTCAAGTGAAACATTATGATCTCTGTCCAATAATTCCAGTGTCCTACATTTACTAAATGTTTGTTTTTTTGTTGAGCTCTGTTGACATCCACTTACAAGAAAACTCAAATATCAAGGTTCAGATCTTCACAACTTTCTAAGTTTTCAAATTATTGGCTTAAGATTTGACATTGGATTTAAGACTTGATAAGTATATTATTTTCCCCCACCCTGGACCTTGTTTTTGCAGGAATTTCAGCACGTGCTTTAACCACCTAAGATGTAACTTTCCTGATAAAGCAGAGCCAATAAGCAAGGACACCACAGAAGGAGAATAATGTATCTCCTTGTTAATCTGCAAATCTTCAGTTAACATCCACTAGGTGGAATCAGTTTGAGTCATGCATGCTGTTCACGGCCAGCTGCACAGCCTGATGAGACTTAGAAGAAACAGCAGGCTAATTGGAGCAGGAGGCTAATGCTTTTAGGCCCTGCTGGCTTTCTGCTGCTCAAGGTCACACATACGGCCAGAAATGCTCTTTTTCTCTTAACATGTAAAAAAAAACATATTTATCGAATGGTACTTCAATAAAACATTTCCTATATTTTTCATACCCCAAGTCTTCGATCATTCACACAGTTGTTATCTCACGGCAAGCAGGCCTAACACTTCATTTCAAAGCAGCACTACAGGTCGAAGCATGAACAAGAGTGATTGCTTTCTCAGGGGTTGCCATTTTCTAACACTCAGTTCAACAGCAGGGTTGCAGCATCACACGCAGCCTGTGCTGTGAGCTTCAGCCTCGGTGCCATTTCAGTGTCACTAGTCTCAACTGAAACAAAGAGCTGCTGGCTGGCTCCCATGTCAGCCGAGACAGAGATCGTCTTGTTTAGCTTTAGCTCAGGGAGACACCATCATTCCACAGGGGAAACTCAGAACACAGGGCATCAGTCAATACTGGAAATAGAGAATACTCCCAAGCTGAAGGGCTTGCATACAAGGGAGAAAATATGATGCCCATGTTTAGAGTCACACTTAAACAAAAAGGGCTAGGGAGGATTTTCTGCATGAAAACTGGGAGCTTTTCGTTTGCATTTTAACATGTACCTAAGCACTGCCTAAAAATGGAACCCTCATTAGATTTAAGAATAAAATCAGCAGCTCAAATATTTTTTATTTAAATCGTTATTTAGAAATGCGAACCTTGGTCACACCAACTCCAGTAAAGCGGGCCTCTAGCAGCTCCTGCCTGCGTGGGTCCAGGCTAATAGCCTGACTGTGAAGTCCCTCCATCATGCCTAGAATAACACAGACACACACAAATATTAAAAATGTTATAATGTGCACTAGCTGGGTTTGGTTACCGTCTGAATAGAGAAATCTGGCACATATGAACAGGCGTTAGTTTACTGTAGCTAAAATCATTTAAAAAAAAAAAAAACATATTTCATTAGCTGTAAAAAAAAAAAAAAAAAAAAAAGGATTATAAAACATTTTTTATAAAATCCATCTGCTTCTTTAAACAACATTTGACAGTCACAGACGGCTCAAGTTTTAAGCTTTATCGTAGCAGATTAATTTAATTTAACCAGCTGTACTGACAATATAATGTGATGGTGATGATGATGTTGAACCAAAGCAAAATTATATTCTCAGATTCTGACTGAAACAGTTCACAGGCAGATAATGTATTATTATTATTATTATTATATAGTATTTCCTCTGAAGAGAGCATCGTGATCTGACCAGCAGTGACAGTAAAACTCCTGCATGTTCAGATGCAGGTCCTGGGATACTTTGACAAATTGGACATTCAATTTGTCAAATCAGCAAGTGAACAAGAAGGGAAACCAAGCAAATTGTACATCGGGCGTGGAGAGGTAATTACGTCATTGTCATCATTTCATAACCAATTTAAAGTCATCAACACGCTGAGACAACAGACCAACAAAATTATTTTAACTTCTCCTCGATTTCTTCTACTATATTTTATAACATTTACATGAAATACAAGGCTTTGACTTGCTTTCTTAGTCGGGAACTCCTACCTGGACAGAGTCCATCAACTAGTGTCGGATTTTTAATAGCAAAATGTTTATTTAAAGATGTTGACAGTCAGACAAAAACATAAACATGAACTAGTATGTTATAAAACAACAAATGTTTTCAGTATTTTAACCGAACAATCAAATGTAAACGATGCAACTAAATGATACTTAGGAGTTACAGCTTCAAAACCTTCAGACAAACCTTCAATCTTTCAGACAAATTGACTTTGTAGGAGGTTAGTGAAACAACCATTTCAACACTTTTATTGACTAACACAAAAGGTGCTACACTTGGCTAATGCTAATTGGGCTAGTTACATGTTATTATGCTTCTCAAAATCGGGGAAAAAAAGGAGAAAAACGCGAAAGGATTACGCACTGTGATTCTGTATCGAATAAAAGTGGATGTCAAATCAGTGTTTCCAGTAGCAAGGCTGTTGCTTTATAAACCTTTTAATCGCTTAACTACGTGGTATTCTTAGTTACCATTACGAGCTAATGTTAACATCGGCTGCGTTAAGCTCTCACCTGAAGACCCCTCCGCAGTTTTTACTCACGGTCCTGAAATCGATGTTGTCCGTCCATCCGGTTATAGCGACCTCCTTAACAACTCTCACCCGTAAACACCTCAACTAAAACTTTTGAATACAGTTATCCATTTGCAATTATGTCGAATTAAGGGAAGGCATTTGATAGCCTGGCTAATGCTAGCTCAGGAGGGGATTGTGGCTGGCTCTTGCTGGTGTCATCCGGACAGGAGGCCCTGATCCTCGGGGTTTCCTTGTGCGTCTTGGAGCCCCGCACGGGCCAAAAACCTAGAGCTGTCAATGCTCTGAAGCCTCCCGACAACTGTTGTTACATTTCTGCTTACTCGGTCTTTGTACTGTCATTGTGGAGCGATGTTAAGGTTCACACTGGGAGGAGAAGTTCAGCCACCTCGTTAGTGTCCATTCTGCAACTGTTAATAAAAAAGATCATTACCCCCTGCAGTGAGGCCACACTGGGCTCCAGAGAGGGCTTTTAATAAGTGATGCTTCCCATGCGCTTATTAACCAGATAAATATGAGCGATGCTCAGGTCAGAGCCTCCCCGAAAACAGTCCGCCAAATCCAGTCATGGCTTTTGTGGGAGTGCCAGGCAGCTGTCCGGAGCCACAGACCTTCAAGGACTCCAGAAGTGTCTGGTACATTTTTAAATTTTCATTTCTGTTGGGGGGGGGGGGGATTACCACCCCTAATGCTGTAGAATGCATGGATCAAAAATGTCCATTCCTACAGCTGAACTTCAACTCACTTGGTGGCATATTGTAAATGACTGGGTGAGGTAAGGGTGTTTTACAACCACCTGTTTTAAAATGACAAAATCTCCATCGTTTGAATGATCGATAGTGTAGAAAAGTAGGCTACAGAGGCTTTTAAAAAAAAAACTACAGATCTTAAAATAATATTTTTAACCAACCTAGGACTTCAATTTTTTCTTGTATTGTGCTCAGGTAATGATACAGACATCAATATGTATCATATCTAAGTTTAAAATTCTCGTATGATGACAACTTTAGTCTTATTTTTTTTTTTTAGCATTTGCAGGTATTGTTATTGTCTTGTTATGCCCATTAAGTTTAAATAGCATAGATCATTTTTTGATGAATGTTTAATTAGAGAAGAGGAAGAGGACATAGGGCCCGCTCCTTAATGCAGCTGTAGGTTTACAGTAAAGGACCTTCTTCCTCCTCCACACACAAAAAAACATCTGCAGTATATGGCACGTTTTGGTTTCACATCATCCTCCGGATACTGGTCCATAAACAATTCGGAGAACACAAAAATAAGAATTTGCACTCCTTTGTTTGGTTTTGCCTCTACTTTGCATTGTATTGTTCCTCTTAATTCAAATCTTATTGTCATTTTTATGTGAATCACTTTGCACATGTTGGAAAGACCAGTGATCTACACTTGCAGCTTAAATCCAGGAGATGGAGGCAGAGCATTGCGGCCCCTGCGCACTAAGGTCAAATTTAGTTGGGATGTCCCTTTCTCATCTTTAGTGACTGAATTTGTGGTTTTGGATAACTAAATTGGAGCATTTCCTTCAAGATACTAATTACTATTAAACCACATCATGTTTCAATCATTTTCACCCACCACAGAGTGATGTCAGCCGAAGCACACTAGTTCTTTGTCGTGGTGTATTTTTTTTGGTGAAATTGAGTTTCAGAAGGCTTAGACTCAACTTCAAGAAGGCATTGCTGAATAATGCTCCTTATTTAGTCAACACAAAATAAATGCACCATTTTTTATTTTTTTTTGTAAATTCTAACTTTTACTTTAAACCACACTGTATGTCCGGCTCGTCATTTGACCAAAAGACAGATTATCAGCCAATGCCACGATCCAAATGAAAACCACAAACACCAAATCCACAAATCATGAACAGAAAATAAATGCTGTTGTGTAAGATGACTCAATTTGTTCTCCCCCTGACTTCAATGATTCAATAAATAAACTGCATCACTTTACAAAAGTTGTATTAAGTTGTTTCATACTAATGGTAAAAGAAATACTTTTCACAGCAAAGTCTATGGGTTTCCTAAAGTATTGACAACTGAAAACAGTTGCAGTTGTGTGAAAAACTAACATTTACAGCCTTTTGGGGGTGGGGGGGGGGCTGTGTAAAAGCAGCGCAAACAAAAACTACAAACATGGCTGGGATGTGTATAGGTAGAAGTCTCATTTATCAGGGTACAAGTGGGTGTTTATGACAAATGCCCGACAAATTGTGTCCAAAAAAAATCATTTTTCTACATATTTACAAACACATATAATTATTCATTGTTATCTTGGGACAGTAGAGGCCTGCACATGATTGGGTGCCTTTCCACAAAGGACAGCAAATGTCTGTTCTTTTGTCCTTGTTCAGCTGCGTCAGTCTTTCCCTCTGTATGTGATGTTTGTGAAGGTAGATGTGGCTCCTTTGTAGAGCGGGTTGTGTCCCTGTTGTGAAAATACACATTAAGATACATGAGTTAAGGGGAAACAAATTAATGAATGAGAGAGAACATTAATACAAAGAATGCCTACTCCATGTCAGCATGTATTCAGTACACCTATCCTGGGATTTAGACACGAGTATACACTTTAAAGTGTGGCTGATGGATTTGGTTTCTGTCACTATTAAAGCACTCTGATAGTGTTCGGCCTTATGGGATTTCTTTTCTTTTTCTTCAGGCCACAAAGATGCCTGTTACCAGTAAATCGCTAATTAGCGTTAGCTAATTTAAACCCAGCCCTTCCGGTGGCTGCCTTTTGTTCTGCTGGGAGTTACAACATGCCACAAAAATAATAAAAAACATCTTCAGCCAAGGAGCGAGAGGCTGCGTGTGTGGCCTTTAGTGAGTGAATGTGTGTGTAGAAAGGGTGCCTGCAGGACTGCAAGACCGAAGAAATGAGTGGCATCATTGCTCAGTGTTTCTTTTTTAATTAAAGACCATGAACATTGGGGTCTATCTGGGTCGACCTGAACAAACTGCATTGAACACGTGCTGAATTTACTGACCGTGTCCCATTTGGCACGAGCGCGTTCTTCCTCAAATTTGGCGAACTCCCGTCTGTCATGGATTGTGACAAGTAGTTTCCAGATAAGCAGAGCCGCCAGCCCGAGAAAGAGGATGGCTCCAGCCACAGATAGAAGCACCACCAAAACGTCTGGACCCTTGGGGCAGTCTGGGTGGAAGAGGAAGAGAAAAAGCAGAAGAAGAAGAGATAAAGAGATGAGTCACGTGGGCACACAGGAGAAGATAAGCCAGGAAGGACAGGAGAAGTCTGCTTTCATAACACTGTTTCCTCCTTGTCTCCTTCACTTATATGGATTTTATGTTGCGTGTGCTGCTGTCCTCTCTGTCCTACGTCCTTCCTCGTAACTTCTTGCTGTGCTCTCCTTGGTCATTTTCCCCCCAACATTAGCTGCTCTGGAGAACTTTGCTCTAAATTTACCACCAAAAAATCTTTCTTTTTGAGATCAGGTTTTTTATTTTTATAATTATTTGTCCTATTCCGCAGCTCAAATTCCCTTCAGATGGAATGAGGTAGAAACACGAAACTTGGCACAGTTACTGGAAATGATGATTAGCTTCCCAATTGGCCAGATGGTGGCGCTGTACTTAAGGACACAGAACTCAATAGTTCAACGCCCCTCACACCGTAACTCAGATTTAATTGAAATTTGACACACAAGTCCAGCTCATTGTGCTCTACAGAAAAGCCTCTTGGACCAAATTCCCCCATGATGGATTTTCTGCATTTTTCATTTTTTCGAAAATCAAATTTTTGACACCTCCTAAACTGTTGTACCTAATTTGCTGTGGATGCTCATTGGACAAAGATCATTATATGTTTTACAAAGGTTGTTAATATCTTTAGTTTAAAATATATTTACCAATACATTTCACAAGGGCTTATAAGAGAAATGGCCATGACTAGTAATAATTCGGCCAGTCATTATTGGCCTCTAATCCAATCCTAACTCATAGGGGTTACCAAAAATGTGTATTTTGGTATTTTGGTTTTGTTGCGTGCCCCATGTATGGAGGCTATAAACCTTGAAGCGGCTGTGCTTTGATGCATGTTATCTCCCACTCCTCCAAATGTTTTCTGTAGCTGTCCTAGCCTTACTGGAAAAAATGGCCTGAAGATAACTTAAAAAAAAATGTGTGTCCCAAAATTGGGTTGGCAGATTTTCTTCCAAATTGGTTTGCTTGCTCTGTGGGTGTGTTTGAATGAAACATCTGAAGTGTCATACTGATTGATGAAAGTGAACATACACACTGAGTTTCATTCAAATCTGGAAGGATGGACACATGTTGAATCATTGAGTTTTGTTGAATGTTGAATTGCTGCAGGCTTTGTGATGATTAAATGACTAATTCATTGTTCTCCCTCTTTCTTTAAACAGATTTAAACCAGCTGAAAGTGACATTTTTTAACTTGTTGTGGTTGTTGCTTCACAAAACGGTCTGGAACCCCCCCCACCGGCTATTAATTATTTTTTCTTCATTTCAGTGTTTTTTCTTCATTTGCACCAGAAGGCAGTAAAAACAAGCTGTGAACACTGACATTTTATCACTGTACCAGAGTGGGTGGGGCCATCTCTCCTCCTACACATACAGGCATGGGGATGTTTAGAGAGGGAGGGATTTATGCGAGAAAAAAAAATACATGTACATGTATGTAACATGTATGCCCCTCTACGTGACAACATGAACGAGCTGCATCTGGAAAGAGAAGCAGCCCTGTCGCTAAAAACACACATAAACACAGAGCCGAGAGCAACAAACCCAGAGAGAGTTAAACTTATATTTGATATTTGCTGATGTACAGAATGTTGCAAATTCGTCCTTTAAGTTGACATTTCAAACTTGACAGCGAACAGTTTCTTTTTGACACGAGCAGCATTCGCATTTATTTGGAGTTGTCCTTTGTGCTACCTCATGTATGTTATGTCTGATATCAATTCCTGTAAGCTTTAATTTAGCTCCACTTTGCTCACACGCTTGTCTGTCACTATCTTTGCCCTTTTATTGTTCGTTGTTCCACAGTGGCCTTCAGAGGTTGGTTTTAGAGCACAACTGCCTGCTGTTGCCGAATAAGAAGAGTAATGAGAATGAGCCAAAACAGTAAAGTTTAGGACGGCAAACTAAAGCAATTAGCGGACGGTGACTATTAAGCTAACTGTAGGGCTTGGAGGGTCTTCATTGGTGGGTCACTATAAAGCACTTCTTTTGTACCTCTTTCACCTGAGTTGTCATCTTATGTGAAGAAGGAGAATATACAACTAATCCGTATAGCGGCTTTACTTTTATTTATTTTTTTTCATGATTTATTTTTGGGCTTTTTTGTGCCTTTAACGGAGAGGTAGGACAGTGGATCGAGTCAGAAATCAGGGAGAGAGAGAGAGAGGGGAATGACATGCGGGAAAGGAGCTACAGGTGGGACGGCTTTCCTTTGAATTGTTCATTTTTCAAGTAATGAATACCAATGTTATGGACAAAACGGTATGATTTGATTCAAAGCAAAAAATGTTACTCGCTGCATTTGTTTTCATGGTCACAGGAGGCAATGAGGGAAGTCTGGTAGGGATTTTCATCTTTATTGCAAAATTGTCTGAAGTTTAAACTTCTATCCACCAGTGTTAAGATCTATCTGGTCTCCATATGTGTTTGTTTGCCGGTCTGGATCTCTGTCGTCAAGCCATTTTTCTACATGTTTGTACTTACTTTCACATAATGTATGTGCAAAGTAAGCCAAGTGGATAGATGGTAGCTGGGTTAACGTAAAGGGGCAACCAGGGTGAACGTTTACAACCGACATCAAAGCTTTCTGCCTCTTCCTCTCTCCTTATAGCTTTCAGTATTTCCTCTATTTCCTGCTCTTAAACTGGCCCTTTTGATCCCTATAGATGCTACCAATAAGGCAAAAGCACACATTATGTCAGGTTAGAACTCATGACTATTTATAAACCTATACAAATTGACAGCTATAAAATGAGAGAATGCTTTATATTTTACTTTCCCATTTTCCCCATCCTCTCTTCTCTTTATCCTTAGTTACCAAGCCTCGTTCTTCCTTTAAAAATGTTTTCCATCCCTTTCTTTTTCTTAAAAAGTCTCCTCGACTTCTCCCTCTCCCTCTGCTTTCCTCTAGAGGATTTGTGGAGTCAGCGGGTTCCAGGAGGACCTGGCCAGCTGTTTACGACCCTCTTTGACACGACGGGGTGCACTGTGTTCAAGGCAAATTTTGGTTTACTTCTCTGCTACCCAGTTGTGTCTTAATTAAACACACACATTCATTAAAGGCAGACCCTGGGACAGACTTTCTCTGCGGGCACTACTGGTCATTAAAGGCTGTTTTACCGCCCCACGCTCTTTCTATTTGGCCACTTAACAAGCAGATGAAGGGCATGCAGAGGGAAGTGACAACTTGTTCTTGGGTAAAGAGAAAACACAGGTTTCACAAAGGAGAGGATATTCTTATTCAACTAATATAGCTTGTATGTTGATTTTTCCTTGGCGGGTTTAGATTTAATAGTCCATTTTCTGTGCAGTGCTTGCTTTTCAGTCTATGCATCAACTGTGCTTTGATCGTATATATACAGAAAATCCGAACCATATTTTATATACTGTCCTTTAGCCAGTATTGAATAATTTTTTTCGGACATATGAGGGCAGCTAAACAACATTTAAACACTACATTGAAAACCATGTGTCCAATAAATATCTGACTAGGTAGCTGCTAAATGCTAATTTATGTTCAACAACTAATTTCTACAGTTTTCTGAGAGTTTTCTGATATTGTTCAACGAATGTACCCAAATCAAACCTTTTTTTAAAGCAGCTGTAAAGAAGGTTTCACAGAGCTTTAAGTCCAAAACAACGAGCTGAATTAAGATAAATAACTGAAGGAAGAGAACAGCAGAGCTTAGAGCTTAGATAATCTCATTTGGGTTCCTCACAAAGAGCAACCCCATTCACATAATTGTTTTTATATAAGTCATTGTTAAAATATTACATATTAGTGCAGCTTTAATTTTCTGCAGTTACTAAAGGTTTCAATAAAGGATGGATTTGTCTTACCTGGTTCTTTGACGACAAACAATATAGACTTGCCACTGGTGTCCTCATAATACTGGAAACGCTCCAGGCAATCATCCTCATCCTTGTAAGTGCAGTTCACAGCATTTGTATCATGGAGCACTGCATGGAGAGAAAATAGTTCAAATGAGTTGCTCTAGGTGTTTCTCTCCTCTTCTTTTTGGTTTACTGAATCTTTTTAAACAAGAAATTCATTTCTTTGGTCTTTTTTTTTTTTTAGATATAACTTTTTTTTGCTAGTACTGTTTACAAGTTGTAAGTAATGGCTTTATGGGTTGGTAATTGTTCAGATTGGTCTCACCTAATTCGTCCACCAGCCTAATTTCGTCCTTGCAGATTCTAGAGCAGGTGTTATCCTCAAACAGCCTTCCCCTCTTGAAGTGCTTACACTCCACACACTCTCTTCATAAAGAAAAACAGACATCCGGTTGTCACTTCATCCTGAAAGCAGACATTTAATTCGTCCATTGTTTTTGTGTCGACTCACTTCTTCATGGTGCAGGCATCAGGGCAGGTGGGGCATTTGTCACATGTGGCTCCATAAGCACCCGGTTGTGTGCACTCACAAGCCCCACATACACACTGGCCCCTCCCGCTGCACAGCAGACCCACGTTGGACATGCAGGTGTCAGTGCGTCTGGAGCAGTTACAGTTCTCACCCTGCCAGTCTGGTGCACACTGGCAGAAGCCACAGTTACAGACGCCATGGCCTGGTACGGAAGGGAAGGTAGAGGAATCGAGAACACATCCATTTATTATTTGCCCACTTTGCCGTTGCATTTTTTGCACAGCATGAGTAGGCCTATGTAGTGACAAAACCACCAAAATGTCAGTGGGTTGCAGAGGCTTTTCAAAGCCACTACAAAATTGTTTACTGGTAACATTTCCTTTCCAAAGAGACAGCCAATAAATGATTAAGGAGAGGAGGACAGTGCGAGTAAAATGAATTCCGGGCTAAAACGAGGGTGTGGTAGGAGTTAGGAAACAAAGAGGAAAGGCTTGGACTGCTTTGTGGTGGTTGACAGGACTATATTTTAAATTGTTGTGGATTATTTGTTTTGAAGAGTCAGTTTGATAGGCTAATATTATATGTTGTTATTTTTAGCCACGTTAACAAGCATTAACTTATTGTCTCTATCTTTTTCATGTTATTACCCAATAAAGCTCATGTACCTTAAGTCGGAGCATTGTCATCCTTTTTTTCACTCTATCAACATATTGTGAGTTTGCAGCTCTAAAAATGAGTACTACATTTATATCATGTTTACAAAGAAAAGCCCCGTTTTCATGAATTCATCTAATGCCTAATATTAGACTCCGTTTTCGACATTTTCTAGGAAACAAGTTTCTTTAGAAATCTTGGGAACTCCACTAGAATTACAAAGTTCTGTGGGTTTCAACTTTTGTCAGGTCAGCATGAGTGTGTAATGACTTGTCCTAGCTTGTTAAGTGGTTTTGAGTGCATTTACCACAAGCCTGTGTCAGAACTTTGTGTATTTTCCCGTTTGATGACATGCTTTAACTTTGTGTAAGAAATTACAAAATAGCTTTTGAAAATATCCACCACTCTGTCCATAAGACAAAACACATGCAAGCTCACACGAGATAGCTGAAACATGCTAGCTGAGGTAGTGGTACACACTACATTGTTTTTTTTTTTGTTGTTTTTTTAACAAATGTAGTTGTTTACACCTACTACAAATGTTTCAAGTATAATTTTTCCAGTATAAACAATCACTGTAACATCTTGGTTAGACATTTTTACATACAGTATGTTAGCATAACAACCTCTGTTTGATTTCAAACACTTGGAAACAGAAGTGATTAGTCATGTTTGTTAAGAAACTCAAACCCCATTTGTTATCGTGTGGAGAGCTTTTACTTTTGGATACATGATTCAGTGTGTGTCCACTTTTGTTTGTTGTTATTCCATGTATCTATGTGTGTATGTGCATACCAATATAAAAAGAGTGACAATGCAGAAAACAGTGTGGCCTATATCAACACAACAATGCCACTTTAAACAAAGAGACAGGAAGCTTCTTGGAACAGTCTGACTAAATAAAAAGTGAACCATAACCAAACTATCATTACCACTTGACCACAGGACCGCTTACTTTTAATTACATCCCTCTGTGGGGCTGAACATAGACTGTGTTCCTCATCTTGAACAAGGTATTTTCAGACAAAAGCAGACCATGTTTTACACCATGTTTTACACAAACGCACACACGCACGCACGCACACACGCACGCACGCACACACGCACGCACACACACACACACGCACACGCACACACTCACTGATCATTTCCAGTTCTCTCAATCTTGGCCCTTTTCTGCCCAAACATGGGTTTATTTTTAGCCTCATTACACCACATGAGCCAATATGTAAGCAGAAAGGTATTTTTCATGTTAATCTATGGGCACTGGGGAATAAAGGAAAACATTTCTCTGTGAGGGGAGCAGATGGGGGGGTAGAGTGATATGAGATCGTATAGTTAGCTATAGGCAGGAGTGCAGTGTAATCGACAATGCTATATGAAGATTTCCTCTTAGTAATTCAATTACCAGTTAATGTACTAACTACTATGCAATGAATAAGAGCACTTGTAATAGATAACTGTGGAATTTGTAGAAAGCAGGCGTAGAAGCGGGAGCAATTTGGGGTTCAGTGACTTGCCCAAGGGCACCTCAGCATGTGAATTGAACCCAAAACCTTCCGTTGCGAGACAACAAGGAAACTAATTGCGATTAGAAAAATATTAAAAGCTATTACGCAATATAGTTTTATGTTTCTCCCAGACTGAAAAGAAGTGACAAACATCCTCTGGATAGCATCATTTCTTTTGACTGAATGACATACTGTCTTTTTTAAAATCACTAGAAAACAGAAGGATTATGAGGCTCTGGCTTAAAGCTCTTAACAATTACCAAATACAAACTCGTCCTCACTATTTCAAAACCACAACCACATTTCAGACTCTCCTCTGACCGAAGCAAGCTACTGTCAAACTTGAGAAATCTTCTCTATACATCAATCCTGATGAACTCTGTTGTACAAAATCTCAGCCTCACTGACATAAACATACAACCATACATTCACACGCATGCACACATCACACCATATGTTTATTGTGAATGGAGCCCGTGTCCCGGGCAGAGGGGAGGATTGTTATTGTAAGTAATGCTTCCCAGATTGGGTGGGTGGCAAGCCAGTGTGGTGAAGGGGGACCGCAAACCCCCAATGGCCAAGAGACATACATTCTCTGAAACTCTACACACTATGTTTATGAAAGTCAGAGGGACACTTAAACCTACCTCATCTTTCAGTTTCACCAATATTGTTTGGTTCATGATCATTTCACGGAATGGTTTAACAGTTTGAGAAATAAGCTGAATCTGAACGTAAAGACAGCAGTAGGTTAGCTTAGTATTGATTTAGCATGAAGTATTATAAGAAATTAAATTATTACAATATATATATTATAATATTTGGAATTACTTTTACACCAAAAACATTTTGAGCAATTTTGTAATCACTAAAAGTTAAATATTCATTCAACCATTCCAGCCTCCCCAATGTGAGGAACTGAAGCTTTCTTGAACCATTAACTGAAATCTTAAGATTTTAGACTTATGGTTAGATATAATGAGACATCGCGCTCTGGGTGATTACAGAAAGATGGGGTTGTTTTTCTCTATCTTCTAGACAACAACTACAGCAACAACAAACAAAAACTGCAGTCACAATACATCTGAAAACCATTTGACCTATCTATTATTCATGCTATTATTCATTTGAAAGGTAATTCATATTCCTATTTTGGCTCATTAGCTCTTACCTGAGCATAGTTCCCCCTTGTAGCGAAGGCAGTTGAAGTCGTCACACTCACACAGCTTTCCCCACACCTTTCCAAAGTCGCTGCTGTGGCACACACACTGGCCGCACACACAGTCTCCACGGCCACTGCAGATGGCAGACTGAGGACCTCCGGAGCCCGCAGGTCCGCTGCAGCGGTCCTGCTCTGTGGGGTTATAATCCCCCTCTGCACACTCGCAGTGCGGCCCCAAGCGGCCCGGGTGGCATTGGCAGATGCCGCACTCGTAGGTGCCATTTCCGTGGTTACACTTAGGGCTGTCGGGCTGGGCTTTGCTCTGACACTTACAGTCGCACTCAAAGGTGACAGTGATGGAGAGGGAATCCTTAAAGCCCACAGGTTTAATGATGAAGGTTTTTTTCTTCTGTTTGGGGCAGCCACGAGCTCTGGCTTCCACGCTGAAAGAGACCTGAGAGGGAATTGAAATTGTGACCAAAAAATGTGTATAAAAGAAATATTTGTTTTTTTCTTAAATCTTACAGCAGATTTTGTACCTAGATTATCCTTTCTCTGTAACACCCATTGTAAATGAGGTAACAAATTACAGCAGTTAAGTAAATGTTGTTTTAATAGGCCCTTAAACCGTGAGCATTGTCTAAGCATTGGGTGGAAACAACACAAAAATGTCAGACAGGAATGCCTCCATATGTATTTAGTAAAAGTAACTGTTCATTCAGCATTACATCCCAATCTGGTAAATGTCCAAAAGTGGGCAGATTTCAAATCTGGAGAGAAAGCCATATATGGTGAAAACAAGAGGCGCCAAGGCAGAAAGAGGGAAATGTGTGAAGGCCAAAAAATGTCACCTGCAGTGAGGAGAGAGCGGGGAAAAGAGCCAAAGAAGCTGTGATAGAGAAAAAATGCAAAATAAAAAAAAGAATAAGAATAACTCTTTGTGTTGTCAGATTGCTGTGAATGAAGTAGCTAGAAGGAGAATAAGAAAACATTAAACTCTGAGACAGCTCTGATCAACTTTTTTCCATCATCTTCTCTCTGACTCCATGAGGGAAAATCCTACTTTTAAACATGTTAACAGCAGCAAAAGGGGAAATGGAAAGAAACCAAAAATAACTTGTTTTGAACTAAAATATGTTATTTTAATGCCATTTAGTCATGACAAATGTCAGTCATCCTGTGTGATTTTCCTTCCATATTGATAGAATGTAATGGCTGGTGGTGAAGAAGTATAGACATGAATGTTGATAATATTTTTTCTCATAATCACTTCTTTAATGCATGTAATAAATCTGTTCAAGGGGATACTGCTACTGCAACTTTTATATAGTATGAGATGTGTCTTATGGAGAAGAGACGGCCTATCCTATTCTACCTATCCCTACTTAACCTGACCTAACCCAGCCTAACTTAACCTAAGCTAACATAACCTAACCTAACCAAGCTAACCTAAACTAACCTAACCTAACCTATGATCTAACCTAACTTAACCTAAGCTAATCTTACCTAATGTTATCTAAACTAAGCTAAGATAACCTAACCTAAGATTCATTTACCCAATTTAACCTAACCCAACATAACCTAACGTATGTGTCATTGGTAAGGGTTTGTTGATTCAAACTTTCATCCTATTTCGCCTTTTTCTTGTTAAAATGAATCCTCCTAATGGAATAATAATAATAATTGTTTCTTTGAACAGCTTTCCATTACTTTTAACAGTGATGCCATGACGTTTTTAGAGAGCGTCAAAAGTAGACATGACTTAATTTTATGCAATGGGCAAGAAACCAAAGGAGGGGTTGCATGAACTAACCGTGTCTCCTATCTTGATTCCAGAGCAGGATTTAAGGCCAGGGATGAGCTCTCCATTCAGACATGTGGCATTGAAGGACAGGGACAGCTCCTCAGGAACTCCTTGAAGCTCCAACTCCACCTTGGAACGGATTTTCTGACAACACCAGTGATGCAAATTTTTTAAAAAACAACAGGAAACACATGGAAGGCTTAGAATGGAGATGATGTCGAATCTGCTTAAGTTAGTGATAGTGTTACAGAAAACTAAATGCAAACAATTAATCAACAATCTTTTTTTTAACAAATCAAAACTCGTATTTTTTCCTTCTATTCTCCCAAATCATTGATTTGTATGAGGAAAATACAAGAGCAAAGATGAACACTAAAGCTCATATGCACGTGTACACATATTACAAAGTTAAAGCCAAAGATAAAGCTAGATTTAATTTCCACCTGCTCCGTGCCTTTATGCCCAAATAATCACACAGCCAGGAGTCTGCTACATTTGGTCAGCTTCACACTTCGGCCACTGTGGAAGTTCAGCTGAGACTCTGGCTCAACTGTGTGTATGACTCAGACGCTATGGGTGTGTGTCAGCAAACACATGTCAATCCCTAAAACACTGTCTAGTCTAAGGTCTGTGCATGTGTATGAGTGTGTGTGTGTGTGCGTGTGTGTGTGTGTGTGTGTGTGTGTGTGTGTGTGTGTGTGTATGTAACACTTACAGCGTAGGCCTTCAGTATGAGCTGAATAACATTGCCAGAGTCGTTTGACAGTATTCCGACTGTGGTGCCAGGAATCAGCTCACTGTAGTTCTACAAGACAGAAAAACACAGAATGGACGACTGCTTCAGAATACACCGTCAGGGAAACTATTCATCAACATTTTTTAATAACTTATACTACTTATTAGTTCATACGTATAAAACCTGTTTGTGTCACATAAACAATGAAATGAATGGTTATTAAGATTTTCTCAATATTACATATTACAATAATGTAATTACTTTTAACACTATTACACCTTACAACACCTACTACTACTGACTACTAAATAATCAGAATCAATGCATTTGTGTCAATACATTTTTTTTACCACATTTGACATTATCAGTTCAAAGTCATTTATTTATGTCTTATTTTGCATTCAAACATTTAAAAACATACAATTTATTTTTCCTTCATTTAAATAGTATGGCAGGAAAAGGCCGAACAAATGCACCAAGAGGAAGCTTATTGGAAACACTCTGACCCTTATGCTACACTGGTTTTATTGGTTTCATGGTATGACGTAGTTGCGAAAGCTGTACCAAACCCTTACTGTTGTAAGGGCAACAAATATTTGTGTGAAAATCTCTTAAAAAGCAGTACTTTCTAACACTCTTAACCTGCCTCTTATGTCCTTAAATTCCTAACCTGATGGTTTTTCTGAATGATAAATAAGATAATCATCCTCTGTAATTCCTGCAAATACTCAGTTAGTTCTGACAGTGCTCCATTTTGGAAAAATGAGTTTGTATCCTGTGTCTGTCATAAAAAAGTGATTCATTTTGAGTTTTCCAGTCTTCCAATGCAGGGTCCAAGAATCTCAGTTCAAACCAGTGAGGTTTGGAGGACTTGGGCTAAAAGGTTCTGTGTTCAACATGAGATGAAAACAGACTTGGATTTGTCTTTATCTCAGTTTCCCTCCAAAAACATGTGCTTAAAATATTTTGTTGTGTATTTTTCTGTTGCGGCTGACCTGGTACAGAGGAACTACAGGGTTGGTGACGGCAAAGATGAGGTTGATGTTGTTCTCTGACATCTTCTCTGTGATCAGAGCGAGAGACGGGTAATCCTGCGGGGTCAAACCAGGTGGTATAGTAAGGACATGCACACATAAACACACATGTTCCATTTCACACTTTTACAGTTTCAAACAAAGCCTCTTATCCTTTTCTTCCTGTGCAACTAACACACACTTACAATATACACTAACCATGATGGTGGACATGTTATACATATTGTCAGAGTTGAGGTGACACTTTCCATCGTGGGGCTGTACGATTCCAGACAGACGACCGTCCAGAGCTTGGTGGGTCTTAGCATCAGAGGTGAAGATCAGTAGGTGGGATGCACCGGGACGCCAACCAATCTGTTCCTGGTTAACATCCACACATGTAGAAAGATAGGAAGGAAAATTAAACTTTTTTTAACTCAGATTCTGAATGTGGATGAGAGGTTATATTCAGTTTAAGACTCTTGACTTAAAGGCTTTATATGCGATTTTTTGATCCAGCAGATGTCGCCCTTGAGCACCAGCATGAAACCAAAACAACTCGCGGTGCATTGTTGTGTTAGCATGCTAATGCTAGCGATCTTTATTATGCTCGTATCTTCACACTGCATGTAAATTTACCCGAAATGAGTGTGATCTAGAAACGCAGTTAAGCAGTGAGTACAATACGTTAATTTTCTTTTCTCTGGTCCCTCAATTAAACAACTTTTATTTGCGAGGGGAGGAGTCAGCCGCCGTCCCGGCAATGTCAACAAACAGAAAATATGACTCGGAAAACTCGGATAACATCACAGACAGTGGGACTCGGGTGTTACACCCATTGTAGACAGTCATGACTCAGAGTTATTTTCAGAGGATATACTTGATTTCTATTATATTTAAGTGCATTTAAAGCCTTTAAGCAGAAATTCTTATATTAACCTTATATTGTTTGTTTACTTAAACTCTAGTTCATGTTTGCAAATCCTGATTTATTTGCGTGTGTACATCTGTTACAGAAGTGTGAAAGACTGTTAAACAACATCTGAGTTACGTGTTTTAGTATGCGTACACACCTTGCACACAGCGGCCTGGATGATGGCATCAAAGCCTCCCTCCGGGGCATCTCGGTTCCTTGAGACCATCTGCTTCTTCACCTCCTCTGTGAAGCGGCCCACCTCCTCCGTCAGAGACAGAACGTGTTTGTAGCCAAACTGGGGCAGACAGGTGGTGTTGATGCTGTCAATGACACAGAGATCATCTGATCAGAGAAGCTGCTCAGAGCTTGGATTCATCTGAACTTATTTGTTTATATAATGTGTGACCTCCACACTTAGAGATAAAGTTATTAAAGGGAAGTTGTGAGTGGGAAAATAAACAGCTGGATCAGCATGCTAACGTGCTAACAATGATGAAGCTTACGTTCTAATGTAAGGAACATTGTCAACATTTGTTTAGTCTTGCAAGCTAATATAAACTTCTACTTAATGTGCATCTTATAAGAATGTCAATTAGTTTTGCTAAAGTAAAGTAAGTAAGTCAAATATATCAATATATCTTTACATGAGATACATAGTGCTTTACATGGACATAACATCCAGAAATATTAACATGAAAGATAAAACTGTCTCATGAGCCATGCAACTAAAAATGTCCAAAAAATGTTAGACACCTTAGCTCATTGCAAAAAATCTAACTACCCATTATATTAACATTTGTAGGGTGATTAAACTCTTAAAATTGACTCTTGAACTGGCAAACCACAGGGATGTGTTCTGAGTAGTCCAAAGTTTGGGTGCCAAAGCCTTAAAAAAGATATGAATCTTAATAAATTATTCCAAGGGAACATGATTGTCTGTATCAAATTAAATGTCATTCAATTCAGAAGTTTTGGACATATTCAACCAAAATAGAAGAAGAAATGTCAAACTCATTAGTACTAGCCAGAAACAAACAGATTCCTTAAACTTGGTAGAACTCAAACTAGGCAGAGAAGGTCTGCTCAAATTGTAAGGAAAGCCATCAGATAGCTTTTGAGATGTTTCAGTTTGGACCAATCTGATGGACTGACCAACAGATTAAGTTGCAATCTGAGATAATTTAGAATGTTTTATTCTGTTCATCGTTCATTTTAAAAAGCTTTTAGTTTCACAAAGATCACTCTTCCTCTAAAAAGACTTTCTCAGCACTTCCATTGTGCCCCTCTGTCTCCCTCCATTTTGAACTGGACCAAAATTCTCCCCTTGTCTTATCTTTTATCAGAAAACATTCCTGGAAGCTGGATCTCAGCAGAGTGTTTGTTAGCGAGAAAATAAATGACCCCAAAGAGAACCTTAAACAACCAAATCAACCTCAGAGGAGCCTTTGGGTGGGGTTAGGTGGTTTGCATTGGTACACTTTTAACCTCTCAGTAGATTACCTACAGCTGATTCAGAGCAGCTGACCAAGCAGTATGAACCCACAATAAGCCTTTAACAAGTGCTGTGACTCTGAGCATGCATGAGTTTTAACTGAGCTACGCTGTGTTTAAAGATGACGAACATGAAGAACATGACATCATCTGCATAATGAATCTCCTTCCCACAAACAGACATAAACAAGTAGCTAAGTGAAAGCAACACCAATCAGTAGTCCTAGACATTAAGAGTGCTAAAATTGTTAAATGAAGTATGGACTACTAAAATAAACTTTCCATCACAAACTCATCAGGATTCAGGTTTGGTAAATTGGCTAATCCTGAAGTTTTTTTAAATCATAAAATGTGGCTGACTAATTTCTCTAAAGCAATAGTTCCACATTTTGGTAATGATGCGCTTATTGGATTACCTTGAAGAAGATTAGTACATAAAAGTCTTCTCTAATACACCTGTAGTCTATGTTAAGTCTAAAGCTAGAGCAAAGAGACAGTTATCTTATTTTAGAGCTCTAAACAAACATAAATGACTAGCTTAGCTTCTGCCACAAGTGTGCCTCAAAACACTTTAAAAGTCAATATTTGACTTGTTACATCGTGTGTATTAGAGCTTTAAAATGTAAAACACTTTGACACAACGCTTTTAGGTTTCTCTCTGATTTTATGGTTTCTTAAGCTAACTGTCAGACAGTAGAAGGTATTTCCAAACACACTTCCAAACTTTTACTTAAATGCTGTACTTTTTTTAGTTTAAATTTCAAACTTAAACTGAATAAGAATGTCTCTAAAATTAAACCACATTGTGCAAAAAATCAACCAAGGCAAATTCAATTAACCACTTATTCAGATGAATTTCCCTTCATAGCGTACAGCTTAACCAAATCTAAGCAAACGTAAGTCTCATTCTTGCATAACATTATCATTTCATGGAGGTAGTTACACTTGGTAATGATGGAAGTAATTGATCTTTGATGTCTTTAGTTTGAGGAAGTGTCTTTCCTATCTGGAGATGGACAATGTAAGCATGGAGTATAATGGCAGGATAATATAAATTTTCAGCATTATTGTTCAATATGATTAACAAATACACTGTTTCATAAAACTGTAAGAAAGCATGACATTCAAAATCAAAACCTTTACCTGAAGCAGGGATTCTTTACAGCCTCTTTGGGGGAGATGTACATGTAGGGTGAAAGCGGCTTGTCCACGAAGGCCCCAAAGCCCATGCGGAGGTTGCTGGTGGTGCGATTCATGGCCTCTGCCAGACCCCTACCCAGAGTCCTCAGACGGAAGAGGTCATCGTTCATGGAGTAGGAGAGATCCATGAGGTAGTAAAGATCCACAGGGTAGTCCTCTACCTGACGCACTTTCACTGTAAAGCGCTTTGCATCATCTAATGGGAGACATGAATTGATGTTACTTTTACTGTAAATATTGCATGTGACTTAACCATACTTAATGTAACATAACATGACATAACGTGCATGTAACTTTCTTCAAAACAAAACACAGATTTCCTCCATCAGTAAGTCCTTGGCTGTTCTTGGTTAGTGATCTACCTGGCCTGAGGGTGATGCTCAGTTTTTGGGGTTTGATCTGGGTTACGTCCTGTGTGGCTCCCGCTGCCTTGTTGCTGAGGGGCCGGTCCTCAATCACTTGAAGTTTGCTGTTTGGAGACTCCAGAGCTGACAGAGCACAACCGGCTGCCACAAGGTTACCTTTTAAATCACAGCGGGAAGAACTGGCAACACCCTGGCCAAAGTCCTGAGAAAATATAGGTCACAGTTTTTATACAGGAAATCAGTCAGTTTTCAGCAAATTCCACACTGCTTTGGAAGTACTTTGTTTTAAAAATGTAATCAAGTTGTTATTTATTCACAGATTTCCCATCTGTGATGAATCTGTGTTCAGAAAGAGGCCATATTGGATTCATTTAGAGGCTTAAAGTCCCAATTCACCAAGAAAATGGTGCTTGTGTTTAAAAAATCTCCTAAATTCACCAGTTTTAACACTCAAAACAAGTACAAGAAGTTCTTCTGAAAATGATGAACCTATCAAGTCATCCTTAGAAAATTTCACACTTGAATGAAAGGTTGAGTTGGTTGACTCACCAGGGTGGGTTTAACATTTTTACATCATTGCACTCATTAGAGTGAAGCAGGAAACATGAATACATACAGTACTTGTGTAATATACCAGGAATCAAACCCAAACAGATCTTCTTTCATTCCTTTTACCCTCTAATTTCTTTCATCTAAATTGTACATCTGCATGAATTCTTCTAAGTCGGATAACTTGTTTAATGAGGAGATCTGTACCACCCAGCACCAGCCCTTCATTGCCTAAATGAAGTGAAGCGGAAAAGGGAACCCACCTCTTGTAAGCACCATGCGCAGCTGGGGTGAACAGCCAGACACTGCTTGCATGTGCTGGCCCCTCTGGAGGTGCAGACGTTTGAACCTGTAACCAAAAAGTGGAGCTATTACTTCAAACAAAGTGATCCCTCATTCGTTAAATCTCAAAAATGTAACACTATTGTGTTTTCCTAGTACAGCATTGTTTTGTATTCTTCTTCTTAATTTAAAATAAAAACTTTTGCATGTGACAAAAGAGTATGGTTTATATATAAGGTAAAAACATCAATAGAACTGCATTTAATTGGGCTTAATGTTGGCACTATAAAGACTGAGCAGTAATTCTGTAGTGTATCCAATGGTATTGCCTGCATTGCAGTCACTTAATCCTTAAATGCAAGAAAGAAACCCCAACTAGACCATAGCAAACTGGGATTCTGTACAGGTATAAGCAACTTTAAGAATCATTTATTATAGCAAAAGCAGATTAAAAAACTTTATAAATCAGTGTTCCTCTACAATATATACATTTCTTAAGTAGCAAAACATGAAAACACGACAAAAGTAGAAATTTAACTCACCGTAAACTAATGTTATTCCACAAAAGATGAGAATCCATAACATCCTTGTCGCCGGGAGAGCACCCATCCTGGTGCAGGCTCTCTGTGAGGACGCAGCCTGCGGACGAGCTCTGCTGATGCAGCTACAAGTAGAAAAGAACAAGAGGGAGAAAAAAACCTCTTTCTTCTGGAATGGACACAACTCCAAATAGAGTCAAACGCCTTAAAAACCACCCCTCACTCCACATCCACAGCCCTCATTATCATACTATTACATGAAGAGGGCGGGAAGAGGGCACCAAGAGGAGGTGGGAGCTTTTATTATGATCGAGGGCAGGTCTGAGAGCATCCAACATGTGACATTCAGTTCCAGCTGGTAAGTTGTTGCGCACTCTGGTAGCCTATATTTAAGTGTTTTTTTGTTGTTGTTTTTTTTTCGTTTTTAACGGGGTAACCTTATGTTGCATGAAAATATCATGGAAATGATGAATAGTCTACAGCATTTTAACTTTATTACAGATTCGAATTTGAATAAAAACGCCTAACAAAAAGGCTGATGGTATGCAGGCGTATCCACTGAATACTAATATAAAGCACTGATCGTGACATGGAACGAAAGTTAAAGGCAATTAGGTACATTTAGTATTAACTTTAATCAATTCTGTGAGAGGTTTGAATCTTTGGTAGTCATTAGTAGCCTATACTATGACTGCCCCCTAGTGGACATAATGAAAGGGCGAGTTGCAACAAAATCGAGCTGTTTCCATTCTTTAAAATAAGGATAGAATAACAGAATTAAAAGTTAAAAAAAAAATAAAGAAATCATTGCCCACTAAGAATCGGATAGACTACATTAATTGGTAAAATACATTTATTTCTCACCTGATTGTTTTTTTTTTTTTTGTAATGCAAGCAATTCTGACTGAATTTCCTTTTAAATATCTATCATCAGAATAGCCCTTTACAGAGTGCTTGATGTGGTCTATATAACATTATATTATTGTTAAATTATGCATAAATCAGCATTTTACGGATTTGGAATTTAGTAGAGATATAGCCTAATTTTATACTGTTGTCTCTTAACAAAATCATAGTTTATTTTAACTGTAAATGTGAATTTACAAAGGGCTAGTAAATAGGCCTTAGCTGCAGCGTATTAATAAAAGCATAGCTTAATAAAATATAATATTCAGTTAAAGGTACAATAATGGGGGCAGTGGTAGTGTACAGAGGCTGTAGCAGGCAGCCAGGGTTCAAAGTCCTTCCCTACTCTCTCTCTTCCCAATTTCCAACTCTATGCACTATCCTGTCTATCAAATAACTGCTCAAAAAGCCCCCCCCCAAAAAAATATATATAAATAAATAAATACAATCCACCTTTCCGATCTGAGATGAAGGACAGTTTCAATAAATACATATAAATAAGTAAAGAAAAAGTATGGTGATTTCGCCCCATATTGGTCAGAGAGTTTTTTTAGGCCTACTTTTTGCATGTTCTTCCAATACTTTTGCATTCCCTTACATACTTTTTTCCTTCTCTTTCTGAGCAATATATCTTTTTCCTCTTATCTGGTCCCACAGTAGCACACAGGTTTACTTTGTTATGGGGATATACTACTGCTAAATTATGGAATAAGTCAAAGTTAACTTACATGGATTCTTAGATCCAAGAGTCTCTCCAGAAGCAGGCTATGGCACCATAAAAGCGGAGGCCTACTTTATGCAGTTTCATCTACATCCACCAGGTGTCATCATCCTATTATATGCAGGCTACATGAATCAACTTTGCATGTCCTGTGGTAACACGTGAATTATGCATCTGCATGTGAGTCACATTTCTCTTATATTTAATATTCTGAGGATTCTTAGCCACATAACTGTACATAGAGTTGTGATATTGTAAATCTGCAATTCTTGTATTTTAATTGGCTTTAACATGTAGTGAAATAAAAATATCCAGCTTAGTCACAAAACCAGAATACCTTACACATATGGAAAAAAGAGTAAACTTGTTTTATTCATCAATAGTTAAAGAAGGACACAAAGACAATACAGCTTAGTCCAGAGCAGTTTGAATTACTTTAGCTTTTAAATAAGAAGGACATAGATTGACATGTTATACGAACAATTTCAGCTTTACATTTTCTGGATGTCCCTGGCATTTTCTTCAAGAAATGACACCCAAGTGCAGCCAAGCATGCCTTCCTTTATTGTCTCATTTTCCCTCTGCATCTCTTTCCCTCCTGCTCTCTCTCTGCATCCCTGGAAGTTGTTCCTCCTCTTTGTACTTTGTTTTTGACATTTCCCCTGCATCTTGAGCCCTCTGTTGCAAAATTTTCCATCTGTTACTTTTTCTCTGTCTTGCTTCACATTTGCCTTTCCTTCCCTCTTTACTGCAAACCTCCACAAGCGGTTGCACAACACTGCAAGAGAGAAAGCTCCTCTTTTCTCCTGCAGGTTTGATTGACAGCACCCCTTGCACACTCTTCAATAAGTGTGTGTTTGTGGAAGGGAGGGGGGGGGCAGTGTGCATGTGTCTTGGCATCAACCTGTGTCTTTTAGTCTAAGTCTAATTGCAGCATTTGGTCTTTCTTCTCTGAGCCAGAAGAGCATGTGTGGAGACTCTTACACATACACACACTTTTTCTTATGTGTGTTTGTGTGTGTGTGTGTGTGTGTGTGTGTGTGTGTGTGTGTGTGTGTGTGTGTGTGTGTGTGTGTGTGTGTGTGTGTGTTTGTGTGTGTCAGAGAGAGAGAGAGGTAGAGAGTGTGAGGGAGTGCATGCACATGCATCTCAACTCCTCAGATGAATCAGTGTGAGAGGTCTTTCGCAACCTTTGGACTGATTTGGTTGCTCTGTTTTCTCAAAGCAGCATTCACGCACACACAAACACACACACACACACACACACACACACACACACACACACACACACACACACACACACACACACACACACACACACACACAGACAGAGGGGTTGTGTGTTGACTTAAGAGTTAATGAATGGATGATTGAGGGCTGCAGGGGTTGGGGAGAGCAGTGCCGTGGAAACAACCCCTCTTTCCCAGGAAGGGAGTAAAGAACAAGAGTTAAAGACAAAGAAAGGGACAGAAAACAAGTGTCTCCAAGACAGAATGAAATTCAGATTGTGTGTGCAGAGAGCAGAGGGGGGCCGTGGGGCAAAACTACTTGAGGCAGAAGCTTTGTAAGAGCCAATAAAGCAAGTAGCATGTACTTGACAAGGACCCAAAGGGGAAGAGAGAGAGGGAGAGAAGCAGCTGTTGGAGGAGGAGAGTGAGACAAAGAGGGAGCAGGGGGCCGTCCTTACTTAGTCTTCAGTGTATGTGGGAGGAGGCACGGGGAGACCAAGAGAAAGAAGAGAGCAAGAAAGAGGAATAGCAAAGAGGGAGTGAGAAGTATGTTTGGTGTGTGAGGAGATAAATATACTTTGAAGAGTCTGTGAGGTTTTTGCAGAGTGTCCTCTTTACTGCAAAACTTGGGGCTGAGTGACCATGAAGCAGGGGTGGACTCTTCTTCCCTGGCTCCGTGCTCTCCTGCTGGGGCTGATGGGGCTCCTGGTCTGCAGCTCGGACTTCCAGCATCACCGCTATGAGGACATGATTCGAGCCCTGTTTGCAGTGCAGAGTGAGTGTCCCTACATCACTCGCATTTACAGCATCGGGCACAGCGCGGAGGGGCGCCACCTCTACGTGCTGGAGTTCAGTGACAACCCTGGCATCCATGAGGCATGTGAGTAACACCTGGTTCAATGTTTGACAGATCAGTGGATTAGGATTAAAAGTGTTTGCATGCAGACTGAAACTATTGTGAAACAGGCAACTATCCCTTTTTTTCAATTAAAAAAACAGTAGCACCAAATTATACCATAAGGTATCTCATGAAAGGACTAGACCATAATCTTTTCTTTAGAGAGACCAACAATAAATCTACCACAAGTGAGTACTTGGCAAAAGTTGCATGGAAAAACTTCCTTCTAATAGGCAGAAAACGTCAGCAGAGAATCACTCATTGATCTGCAGCCATCCCTCACATTCTGCAAAAATGTAAAAAATGCAGCAAAGTAAGTAAGCTTAGAAACTGATATTCAAATATGTTTTGGTGTCACAGCAAAGGAATTGAAAATGACCATGGGTTTCACATGCACAGGCCATTTGTTTTGCACTTCTTACTGACGTGAAGTGAGAGCATAGCTGGCAGGAGACAGCAGTCTGTGGGGGCTTTAGCTTTTTTCCCACAGGAGATGAAACGCAAGCTTTCCATGTAGCTTTCAGAAGCTGAATTACTGTGTGGCTTCATAGCGAGAGGGGGGAAAAAAGAGGCGCTTTCCCAAGCTGGCTTCTTTGATAAACATCAGTGGCAGCAATCTGTGGGGAACTAAAAGTGAAACCCCAATGAAAAAGAATTGCAAAACATCTGTGATTCATTTGATTTTTTTTTTTTTTCTTTTGCCATCCACCCGCTGACAACATGTGGGGTGTTATTCAAAGCTGAGCAGATGACACAGGAGTTCACTTCAACATGTCCTTAACCCTGAACTCACTCCTGCAAAAGCTTTGCTTGTTTTCCCTCCTTCATCTCACTAGTCAATTCAGCTTCCAGGTGTTTATTTTGCGTATCAGTTGCAAATTTAAAGACGACTATGTTCTCATAGTGTTTGTATTTAAAACACGCCAAAAGGTCAGAAGAGATTTAAAGTCTTTTTCTGTTCTTTCATCTTTCATGGCAACTCTTAGAGGGGATAAAAAAAAAAAAAAAGGATTGACAACTGTGGGGAATGCTTTTCTGGCTGCGGCTGGGCTTGCATTTTTATCATCATTTGCAGTCGTAGGTGCTTCCTTCAGGAGAATAGAAGGATGTGCGCCTGTTCTGTTGCACGGTGACCGAGGGTGAAAAACAGGAACTGTGCACTTCACTGAGGGGAGTGACCTTGGGTCTCGTCTGGGTCAACCCCACTGCTATCTTTAGGAAGTTCATTTCATTCACATGCTGCTGAGTTTGTGTGTGTGTGTGTGTGTGTGTGTGTGTGTGTGTGTGTGTGTGTGTGTGTGTGTGTGTGTGTGTGTGTGTGTGTGTGTGTGTGTGTGTGTGTGTGTGTGTGTGTGTGTGTGTGTGTGTGTGTGTGTGTGTGTGTGTGTGTGGCTGCATGCTATAGCCAACACTGTTTTCTGAACCTGAGGCCAGTTGGCTGTTACTTTAAGAAAAAGGACGTGAATTGTTGCAACCAATCTGCCATTTGGATGCTTCAAGCAATTACTCATAAGTTTTAGGTTAAATTGCTCACTCCAACATATCAAAAATCTCATCTCCAAAAGTCCATGAAGTTCTACTAATGATCAAAGAAATGCCATTGTTACTGTATGTGCCATGTTTGTAGTATAAAACCATAGAGAGGGCACAATGTTCCGCAGTAGCTCTGTCAGCATCAGTGTTTTGAGGTCCTTGGTTCTATCAACACTCCAGCAATGATTAATGAAGGGACCCTTGGGAGAAGGGAACCTTATACAGAGAGAGGGAGACTGTTTGGATAGGTGGCTCACCCAATCAGGGACAGATAGCCGTAGGAATGCAAGATGACCTTATCCAAATAATTCAATCAGTGGTAATCAGACTCACTACCCAGAGTACACCTTTAACATGACTTAAGCTACCATATCAAAAAAAAAATGGCAGTAATGTATATTGCGATTCGTCATGAGGTTTTCACTAAATCTGTCTATGTTCTGAAAGTAAATGTCAAGCCCTTTATATCGAAAAGTTGAACCCATAGGCAATAAAACAGGCACCTTTGCTCAAGAAACACAGAAGGGACTTAAAGATACAGCCTTACTCAGTCTGTTATTACCAGTTGCTCTGGGTAGCTAATGCTAGCTGACAGAAATGCTCATTAAAATCTCCTGGAGTTGTTTTGTAAAAAGCGAAAAGGGTATTTTGCTTAACCTTGTGTGGAACCAGAGATAGCTGCTAATAAATTGCCCAAATGTCACCTGGTTGGAAGTTTAAAAAAGAAAGTGTTGCGTTTCAAATAAGTGAGTTACCAGAGTTAATGTAGCCCTAGGTTAGCTGAAGGCTAAATTAGCTGCTACTAGCATAACACACCAAAATCTCAACAGAAAACCTGCCATTTGAGCCACTTTCTATGTAATGTTTCTCTTCAAAAAAACAAAAACAACATTATTGAACAAGCAGGAAAAATGTGTGGTTTAAAAAAAAATACATTGTTTGCTTCTAATGTGCCTTCAGTGCACCTGCCTTATAAAAATCTTGATAACTGGAAATGTAATCCAGTATTACTCTATTAGTATAATTTTTGCTTTTCACCCAGTTTAATTAAGATTTTTTTTTTGTATTAACTTTACATTTTAATCTTGTAATACTTTAGATAAAGACACAATGGCTCCTGGCTTGGCTCAGCCTCAATTTGAAACTTAAAAATCACCTTTACTATTTGAGTCAACTGTATTTTCTGTAGCATAAGTGTACTCATATGTGTGTTCCTATGCGTGTGCACGCTCAGGCAGTCATTTCAAATGTCACGCTTGGCAGCCCTGTGCAACCTCTTGACCTTTATGTCCCGCTTCACCTCTCCACTTCCTCCTCAGTGGAGCCGGAGTTCAAGTACGTGGGGAACATGCATGGCAACGAAGTGCTGGGCCGTGAGCTGCTCATTAAGCTTTCCCAGTTCCTGTGCGAGGAGTACCGGGCCGGAAACCAGCGGATCATGAGACTGATCCATGACACCCGCATCCACATCCTGCCCTCCATGAACCCTGATGGCTATGAGGTGGCTGCTAGACAGGTAATGTGCACCCTGACGATAAACAAGAGCTGCAGGCCTACTTTGAGAACAAAAAAAAAAAAAAGGGAAAGTTTCCCATGCGTTTGCTTTTCTTAAACAATCATTCATCACAGTTGAAGAAAGAAGTTTCCACTGTGACTGTGACTGTGTTCTCGCCTGTGGAAATGACAAGTTCTTTAGGAGTAATATTAACACCAGGATAGCGTATTCACTAACCAGCAGCCCCAAACTTACAGTTCCTTCTTTGGAAACAAATCTTTCACAGTTTGCTAATGTCTGTAATAATCCCATCTACCCTCTCACCATGAGAGACCCTAGTTTTACCTTTGGGGAGTAACTATAAGGATCCTAAACAACAGACATACATGCAATCCCCTTTAAAAACAAACACGTACACACAATCTTTTTGAGACTAATTATATGTCCTGAGGAAGCAATTTGCACACGACAGTGCCTCTCTTTGCAACTCAGACAACGCGTTCACACAGCACTGTAATTTCTTGCATCAACAGATGTTGGGATGCAGTAGAGTCTGGACAGAAACAAGAAGGCAGCTCCATTTACCAGCATCCAAGATGGCAAAGTGTGGATTTAGGGTACTGATTAACCTTACAACAACAAATTGTTCTATACCCATGGCATCAGAAGATGCAACTATTTCCAGATGGTTCTGTTTATTTGAAATTTAGTATTATATAAAACAAGAGGCCACAGCCATGCTTGCAGCTCTGTACAGTGTATCTACTTAGACACTGTGGTGGTTTGAGCGTAAAGCTTATCAGAATGCGAACAAGCTTACAATGACAATGTTTAAAAAGCATGATGTTAAGCAGGTATAATAGTTGTCTTGTTCACATAGATCTGAGTATCAGGAGTAAAGACAATGCTGAATTGCCTAAAAACTGGCTTTCATCTTATGGCCAGCAGTGGGCGACTCCACTGGATGCAAAAAGAAGTATGAAACCAGATGAGAAAAATAACCTTTCTTTTCGGTTGACATAAATATTAAACTCAGTTAACATTTTCCTAATGAATGGATTACTTCGACCAGTAGTAAAAAGCCTTTTTTTTAATGCAGCATGGTGTTCTTCATATATGATAATTACAAAACGGATGATGTCATGATGATGCTCCTATGTTAACCTCTCAAATGTATCTAGGAATTTCTCACATACCAAAAATAGCATATTATGAATTTGGAACATACATACTTTTAGGCACTGACAATGGCTTGTAATACACAAAATAACTCAACAGGTTTTTTCTGATGGTGAAGCAATAGTAAAGGTGAAGAGATCACCAAAAACACAATGATTTATCCTGAGTGGGAAATTAATATTTGTGCCAATTTTCACACCCAAAATGGTCAATGGCCTTGAGCTTGTATAGGTTTTTTTTAGTCGTCTGACTACTAAAAGCGCTTCTACACTGCAGGTCACACCAACCTCACACCTATTCACACACTGATGGTAGAGGCTGCTATGTAAAGAGTCCATCAGTATTACAGTAGCTAATCCCATTCATACACATTTATACACCGCTGAGCAGGGTGAGCAACATGGGGTTAACTGTCTTGCACAATGACACATTGGACATGTGGCTGCATGAGCTTGGGATTGACCCAAAACCTTCCGATTGAGGGAAGACCAACTCTACTATTTATCCACAGCCACCCCCTATACCCTAGATAGATGTGGAGAAATGTCAACAAATTCATGAAACCTACTATATTATGTGTGTCATTCTTGACAAAACACTTTTTATTGTTCTCAAGACATATTCTCGGAATCTCTTGGCATTCCAGCTTGTTTGTAGTCTAAACATCCTTTCAAGGTTTGGGACGGACTTATGTTTGGAGTCCTAAAAAACAAGGGAATCATTGTGAAGGAAAGCTTATATCCAGAAAAAAAACTGCTACAAATAATTCACTGTTGTTACACTCCAGTCAGTGGAACATATAAAACAGTTTTCCTTCTCTGCTTCCAAGCAATAATAGCTAGAGCTAAAACCCCAAGACCCCAAAATGAATGATTGATATTCTGTGGACAGGGTCCAGAGTTCAACGGCTACCTGGTGGGCCGAGGAAATTCGAGAGACATTGATCTGAACCGGAACTTTCCAGACCTGAATGCCCTCATGTACTACTACGAGAAGACCAACGGACGAAACCACCACCTGCCCCTGCCCGACAACTGGGAGCAACAGGTCAGTGCTGCCGGAAAAACACACACACACACACACACACACACACACACACACACACACACACACACACACACACACACACACACAGAACCACCCTTATCTTTGTGTATGTGCTAGTGCATGATTATTCATGTGTGTGCCTGTGTGGGTGAGAAAGAAAGAAGGACGGAGTAGATGGATGAGTACATGTCTCATGCTTGTGTGAGTGTGTTTAATGTTTGAATGTGGGGCAATAATGAGCAAGGGTTATCTTGGCTTTAGAGATGTTGACAGAGAGATTTTTGTACTGGATCATAGTCCAACTAACTTTTACTCACTGTAAAAGAAACTGCTCATAACAAGTAGGAAAAGTAAAAGTCTCAGTAGATAATCTGTTCATGTTGTGTATGTTTATGTGCCTGTGCAGGTTGACCTTTCTGGATGGGTGTGTTTGCTTAGCTTACTGTAGTAACCTAAACCTCCTCATAGACACTGTTTGTCCTCTGGGTCGAACCTCTTGGCAACTCTCCTTTGTCTTTCCGTTATGAAACAAAGGCGCAAAAAGGCAGCCTTACTCATTCCAGATTTGAGATTTTAACAAGAGCATTACTGACAATGAAGTTTAAAAAATTAGTTTGACTGTTTTAACAGCTGTTTTCTGTTTTTGTGAAATGTAAAAATCAAATCAGAGGAAGGCCTATCAAATAACTTCTGAAGCACTAGCAGGATACTGTAGGTACTGTACATAAAGACTTTAAGCTTCAGCTAAACATTTTTGTCTTTCTGTCACCACCATGAGAGTCTGAACTGACCTGCTCTGTGGTCTCAGAGTGTGCATGTTACCTGCTGGCTTCATATGAGACTTGCACGTAACAAACCTGTGGCCCCTCTTAATATTATTTCTGTCTTGCCTTTATTTTAGTAAAGTACCAATACATACAAAGAGGACCAACTAAGGCAAGGCCTGCATTTGAAAGTGTACAGAAGTAGTTTGATCAGCCAGGTTGTGAATGACAAAATGCATTACGTTATTTTAATATGACATAGTGAGGGTAATGTTACTCTTTAAAGAAGGTTGAGGTGTTGAAGAAGAGCAGTAACTACTTTATATTCAGTTGTACTTTGATCCAGTGGTCCCAAACTTGAGTAAGGCCCCTCCGAAAGATCACAAATATATAACACAGGACTACTTATAAGTAGGATTGTTTAAAAAAAAAAAAAAAAAGGTTCTGTTTCTTTAAAAAAATCGACTTAAGTACATACTGTAAGTACACTTACCTAGCTGCATTCCAACACAGTGGCTTTATAAGCTCATAGTCTTTCAAAATACATTAAATCCTATTTTCTAGAGGGCTACAAACAAGTGGCAGAGCCCTGTTGGATAGTGTTCTCTGTAAGATTCTATTGACACTTACTTATGACACACTGTGATCCTTGAAATATTTTAAACTTGGCAAAAACAATCTCAGTGCTCTGAATAGTCAGGTGCTGTACATGTAACGGCATGCCCTATCAAGTAAAACTATAAGAAGCTGGGTGGAGGAGGACAAGAGGATGAATTGAATCAATCATTAAAAGAAATACTCAGATGTGTTTCTTCTCAGATATTGCACGTTGCTGACCGGGTTGGCTGCTTTAGACAGAATTCTGTTCCAGTTAACGCTAAACTGAGCACTTGTTCCAGTATGTCAGCTCAATGAGGTCTACGTGAAAAGAAGGGACGGATGAAAGTGTGTGCTGTCAAACTGCTGCTGATATCTAACTGAGGAGATTATTTTAAATATTAAGGTCAGGTCCCTGGGGAAGTCCCGTCTGCAGCTGTCTTATCTTCAGCAGACACTAAAGAAGCTTCTGCTCCCAAGGTTGATTTTCTTGAAGGTTTTGCTCCGAAAATGGACTTTCTCATTGGTCTCCCCTGCAGCGCGTTGTTCAGGCTGATTGGTATAGATTCTTATAAAGTGAAACAACACAAATCCAAAGTTGAAGAGTGATGAAAAAATTATGACTTTACTTAGCAGATTAAAAAACACATGACTTTACTTTTAGTCTTACATATTCTTACAATGACATTATCAATTAAAGTATGATGTAATGAATACTGTAAGCATACCAAACTCTTAACACATTGCAATAAGTGCTACAAAGGAGTGCTAAATAACCACTTAATGAGTTAGAAACCACATCATTGAGCCTCTCCTAAAATGGGATGAATATGTTCTTTCAAAACACCCTTTGACTGTTTTCAGTAGAATTTGGCAAGGCTTTTGACATTATAGTGAAGTCATGACAGCTTATTGTTATATACCAATAAAATGTGTTTTGCAAGCAAGTTAATACCATTGGTTTTGTATTTTTTTCCTATTTATCTGATCCTCGGTTGGCTAATTTGTTGAGAGAGCTAAAACGCTGGTCTTCCCAGTCGCAGGCTGGCTGTGTACCCACATGACTGCCTCCTGAAAGACCAACACAAAAGAGGAACTGTGCCACTGTTACAGATACTTCATTCATGCCGCCCAGGAATACATTCTCACAGGCTACATGAGGCTACACATGTGCAAAACCATGCTACATTTTAATTAGCTGGCTGATGATGCTTCATGCTGTTTCTTTCCTTAGCATGACAGCTCCATGCCAAATCCGACAAGTCTTCCTGTAAAGTTGTGATTTTTGTGCATAATCCTTATCAGGAATCGATTTAAAAAAAAAACGTTCCACCACCCACAGACTGACAGAAGGGTCTGTTCCAAGCCCTGCATACCATATTTTTACATCCCGTGAAGAACACCATGAACCACCGACATTTGTTTGTCCTCCAACAGTGTAAAATCCAACCTTGAAATGTTCGTCAATGAACCGCTAAGCGATTTCAAACGGGCAGATTTTTGTGTATTTGTGTTTAAAATGGCATGGTTCAATCCATTATTTGAGTTGATATGATTATCTGTGTGCATGCGTGAGTTTGTGTGTCTGTCCTTCATATGTAACCCTACACCATAGTGACAACTCTGACTTCAAAGCTTGCTCAAGTGTATATAAAGATCCACAGACAATAAACACCTCACAACAGAAGGCCAGCTTCTTGGTTACCAAGGCTGCGTTCAAAGCCGATAGTCTCTGAGGCCTAGATTATCGTCCAGCTGGATCCAGACTGTGTTTATTGTCCTACATACCTCATTCAAGGAGAAGTATAACTCCTTGTCTCCATGTGTGATATACGGCTAGGATCATGTGAGGATAGTTAGTGCTGACAGAGACAATAAAATGCAGCCTGAGCTGGGATTCTAAGGTTTGAGATTTTTTTTTATACCGCATGTGAATGTGAGATGCCAAAAAACTTTCAGTACGAAGACAGGGAGGTAACATCATCTTGTTGACTGATCATTCCTCCTGATTAAGACAGTTAAAAAAAAATAGAAACAAAGAGTATTTAGAGTCTAGATCAAATGAGATCCATTTATATACAGCAGGGCATCGTGCAGTTTCCTAATCCTTACCTTGCATTCAAAAGTGAGAAGCGGGGAAAAAGTTACACAAAAATGTGCGTACAGTAAAGCAGAGAAAACAAGAATTTATCAAGATAACAAGCCAAGCAGAGGAGCCAGGAGTTTCTAGGTGAAAGGAAAACCAGATGTGGTAAGTCCACGGATGACTTTTAGGGAATGTCTGGGATGAAGTGAAGGTTAGGTGCAATATCAATAACCAGACGATACACGGAACATCTGACAAGAACTTAAAGTGTTTGTACAGTTTTATTTGAGGATCAGAAGGAATCTATGGACTTTGTGGAGAATCATTTTCGTATGTTGTGCGGAAATAAATCAACAGACTTTAATAAGCCACCTTTCTGAAATGCCTCCAAGACAGAGTGGAAAATGTCAAACAAGGTGTCGAACAAGGATGCAAGTCTATGCCCTAATGCATTACTATTATCTAATAGATCACCCCCAAAAAAATCGACTTTGGTTTTGTCTTCATAAAAGTTGGCTTCACAGCAATGACATATGACATGGCTGCAGCTAGAAAATATTGGGTTTTTTTGTTTTGGGCTTTTTATTATGCCTTTAAAGTAGAAGACAGTGAATAGGAAACTATAGGGTGAGAGTGTCTCTCTGGAATGACATATGGTCTCTCTGGAATGACATATGGTAAAGTGCAATGGGTCAAAGTGAATCCAGAGCCCTCTTCTTTAAGGACTATATCCTCTTTACATGAAATGTGGGATCGCTGTAGGCTTTTCCAAACTATTGTTTAGAGCAGCAAAGAAAAAGCAGAGATGAGTTCAGTCGTTCCCAACCTTTTTTTCTTGGAATCTTGGCCTTGTATCTAAGAAACGCTAAGCCCACAAAGGACCAACATGAAAAAAAAGTGATAGATTGCTGACAAAAATTAACATGAACTTTTAATTGTTTTCATTAGAACCAGAATTGCAGGTGTAGCTGAGTAAAAAGCCTGATATTTTGAGGAAACATTATTTATCTTTACACCATCTTATACAGAGCTTTGAATAAATGATTCAGTAAGTGGGTTAACATTGTTTAGTCAATATGTGCAAATGTAGGTTAGACCACCCTGGAGCAAACAGAGCTTGGGCCCCCCCCATGAGATCTTTGGTCCTGACATTTGATCCTGTAGGTACACAAGAGCTGGAAGTTTCCATCTCATTTACTGTCCTCCACAGGTTGAACCTGAGACTTTGGCGGTCATAAAATGGATGCAAAACTACAATTTTATCCTGTCGGCCAACCTCCACGGGGGAGCTGTAGTAGCTAACTACCCATTTGACAAGTCGAGAGATCCACGAATTCGAGGAAGGACCACGTATGCAGCCACCCCCGATGACAAAGTCTTCAGAAAGGTGTGCTGCAGATTACAGATTATTTCCAGATTCTAAACAAACATGTTCTCATCACTTTATATTGTGTTTTAAAAAAAAATCTGTGTGCAATGACAGTTGGCAAGGACGTACTCATACGCTCACAGCTGGATGCACAAGGGTTGGAACTGCGGGGACTTTTTTGATGAGGGCATCACCAATGGGGCCAGCTGGTACTCTTTATCGAAAGGTAAGCAAACACTCCCCTGCATTTTGTTACAATGTTTAATAGTGCCCCTAAATCTCCAATTTATTTCTCTAAAAATACTCCAATGAATGGCTCAATGTATTTCTTGTGACTGGTCTGTTGTTGGTTGATTCTAAATTTAGCTGGTTGTACATTTTCACCTTTGAAATTCCATTTGCTGTTGTGGGTTGGCTTCTTTTTGTAGGCTAACTTACAAAAGTTATCATCAAGTATTGTTCTATGTACAAACAAGTCAATTTGATACTTCTGTTCAAATCTCAGTGTCAAACTAAACTGATTTACTTGTTTTGTTCAGAAATATAATCTCAGCACTCATACCCACTGTGGTCATGAACTCTGCGACTCTTTCTGAGGCCTCTGCTTTACTCGCCTCGTGACTTTGACCTCTTCACCTGTTTGGCCTGCACCAACAGCTGCACCTCCACTGACCCCTCAAATTAGCAGCACACTGTAGCCAATGGAAATCCAGATAACAGATACTGTAAGAGATATCCTTGTTAAGACTTCCTTTTCTGTGTGCTGGTCATTATTTATGGTCGAACATGTGAGATCCCCAGTGTGCATTTTTCTGCTGAAAGGCATTCAAAACTTTTTCAAAAGTTTTTCACCACTTATATTCAGACATTAATTGTCTATTTTTGGACTGGATTTGACTGGGAAATCTGCTACTGTCACGAGACACATTCACACACATATCAACAGCAATTTTCAAGAAGCATCTTATATACTACAGCTATGTTGAGAAGTGCATCACAGTCAACAATGAAAAGGGTTCGTGAGTCGTGTTGGATTCAGTCTCACTACTGCCTGCATGTATGTCAGCTGCTTTTCACCATCAGCCCCCAAAATCTCTCAAACCAGCCACCCTGTCAGGTAATAATAATAATATTATTCAATTATGTCAGCACCATGCACAGTCTTATCTGTTCTTTTCTTTACATTGCCTCTGACACTTTTTGTAAGCATCACATAAACAATGTATTTAGATTTAAATTAAAATTTGTTAAAATGACCTCTTTGTATAGACGGTTTTTTCACCAACCATTGCAAACCAACCACTACATTCATGATTTCTGTTCTCCCTGTCACTCTAAAATGAACAAGTTGGAGAAATTATACAACAAAATTGTGTAATATGACATGTTGAAATTATAACCACATTTTAGCCAGTTGAACCATGCTGAAATGATCTGTGATGGACTGAACAGATTTCCCCCAGTTTTCAACCAAATTTCAATGTCGAAATCACAGTCAGTGCTCACTGGGACACGCACACAGAGGTGAAGACATTCTCAACATAATGCAGATATCCTTTTGTAGGTAGTAATAATAGACTGTAGATATTAATGGACGAAGCCTAAATCAAGTCATCCATCTGTTACTGCAGGGCGCTTTAAAAGCCCATTGATGGCTGTCACCATGCTGGAAATGCTGTCTCAACCTAACTTTCAGTCAACCTAACTTCCAGTCAACCTAACTTTCAGTCAACCTGACGACAGGCTGAGAGCTGAGGCAGGTTTTTGGACGGGATGTGTATGTGACTTCGGGTGCTTCTGCAGCCCGACTCAATTTGATTTTTTCAACACTGGAGGTTGCTGCTTGGTATTAATTCAAAGCTACAATAATGTGATATAAGCCAATGGATTTTAAGATTCCTGTTCAAACTTGAAGGGTCAATACTACACTTCAGATAATCTTTGCCCCACCCGCTACACATTGTGCATTCATATTTCTGTTTGTAAAGGTTACAAGTGCTCAAGCCAACCAAGCCCATGTTGCTTCACTTTAATGAAACATACAGTTACAGTTTGTCTTCTCAGTGTAGTGTGTCCTCCAGTATGCCTGGTCTCACTGCTTATAAAAACTTTGTTCGGCATCTTATGCCAATAATAATAAATACGTCAAGGCAGTTAACATTTTTCCATTAAAATAAGTAGGTGTAGATTTTCTTTTATTAGGTTCTGGTTTAATTTAGTGTTAAATGAATTTACTGTTAAGTCACAGTCCCCACAATCCTTTATTTGGTTTATGAGTAAGAAAAAAAAAGTGTTTTGTTTCAAGATTTGTTGAATATTTACTGTAATGTTATGCCATAGACTTCTCGGAAGCAGTGCACTAAGTTCTTTAAAACAGTCTGGGCATGTTTTCAGCCTCAGAACAGTTAATCTATAACACCAGCAATAACAGAGTGCACGTCTTTGATCTGTGAATCCTGGTCAGGGCTGGTCTGGATCATTTAAGAAAAAAAAGTAAATCCTTTGAGCTTTTCGGTTGAGTCATGAAAGCTTTAGAATTAGTCGAAAACGCCGGCAGGCGCATTTAGTAGGAGCACGTTATGTTTATTTTAACAAGTCCTCTAGCTCCAAGTGTTATGTCATGGTCTATGAAGTTACATTTGAACTTTCTCTCCCTTGTTTGGTCGCATATGAAAAGTAGTTTATTGCAAAGTTGCTAAACCAAAAACATATAAAAAAGATTTATTATCAGTTCATCTAAAATATTTTCTTTAATCTTTTTCAAAACAGCAAAATGCAGTGTTTTGGAAGCTCAAAGATCCAGAAAAACATTGTTTCAAATTTGAGTTCTAAAGGATGAAATAGGTCCGAAATGACAAATCACATCAACACTCAAAACTCTAAAATGCCCCTTAGAATAGGTAACCCAAGGTTTCAATGAACCACACAGGGAGAAGCCATCAAATTGTATGGACCATCCCTTGAATCAAAGATAAAGTCTCCTTTTCTGTGTTTTTCAGGCATGCAGGACTTCAACTACCTGTACAGCAACTGTTTCGAGATCACCTTGGAGCTTAGCTGTGATAAGTTCCCTCCAGCGTCGGCGCTGCCCAGAGAATGGCTTGGAAACCGAGAAGCACTGGTTTCATACCTTGAACAGGTCAAAGCACATATACACACACTAGCTTTTTTTCTTCGCAAAAGCGCAGGTATATCGTTTCCAGCTAGCTGCACACAAATCAAAAAACCCAACCACTGAGGGTCAAGAGTTCAAATCCCGGGCTTCTTTTGTTGGCTTTCCTTCCTTGATATAGAAACTTAAACTAACTGTACACCTCAACACATGTAAAAACAAATGCTTAAATAATTCACAACAATAACATTTTAAACTCAAAAGTAACTGTAATGCTTAAAAATAGTGTTGCTTTTTTTATAATTTTTACAGGTGCATCATGGGATAAAAGGCATGGTATATGATGAAAACAACAACCCTGTTGGCAACGCAGAGATCTCAGTGGTTGGATTCAACCATGATGTGACCAGCGGTGAGATGGGATTTGGGGTCGGAGTCTGTTTATTGTAATACAGATGTGGTTATTTTACAGATGTGGTTACTTTTTTCATTGAGTGTTTTATTCTTTATGCTGAAGTGTTGAAGAAGTTTAGGGAGTTGTAAATGTAAGGCTTGTCTTAAATGACCTGCTGATGTCTTGGCTTATTTATAACTTGTGGTCAAAACAGACAGAAAGTGAATTTGAAGTAAGCTGTCTTGTTCTGCAACTGAAAAAGGTCAAGCTCCGAACAATGTGGATAAAAAGTATTTTGAAAACTGGAAACTAATTAATCCATTTACACTGGAAAGAAAAATGCCACCCTCCAATGGGCAATGGAGGTATTGCACTTTAAAAAACATTTGAACAATAGATGCACTACTTTTTATTTCACATTTACTCCTTTACTGTTCAATTCTGATTTCCTTGTAGTTACTTGAGTATTATAGTGGTTTTTGCAACTTTCTACAGTACTACAATTAAGACAGAAATATTCTTCTTTTCTTGTATGTTTTCTATCTTATAGAATAATTCACTTCTTTACACTCCTGTAATTAGCTCATAATGTATGTAACATTTTTATATGGTGAATTAAACCACCTCACATCAAACATAATGGATCAAATCTGGTTAACCTCTGCATACTGCAACACTGAATGTAGCCGCAGAGATGGTGTCCCTTTAAATTAAGAAGTCAAAGTTCATCAAAGAACATACTTTAATGTCAACGTATTGGTAATTAATATGTCTAATAATGTATAACACTATATCTAATAATGGAGACTTTATTTTAACAGCAAAGTTGGCACTTTTATTCTCATATTGAACAGACACAGTGTAACACCGTGTTAAGCTGAAAAACACATTAGCTATACGGGACAATAACAGGATGCTGATGTAGGATGAATAAAGGAGAATCATCAGCAAACATGAATAGTAATGTCTGTTACATACACTAAAAATTAGCTGATGTTTGTTAATATTGGCCATTGTACGATAATAGTCATAACAGACCAAATAAAGCTGTATACTGGGTGACCTTCTTTTTATCTGTAAGATGAATATTAAGGGTGTTTGCTTAAAATATTACTTTAATTTCAATGCAGATCTGAATGCAGTTTCCACAGATATTGGTATTGTTGCTTTTATTTAAGAACCCGATGAAGGACCTGATGCATCGTTACTCAGATTTTAAATTATAAACGGACGAGTTGATGTCTAACTTCCCTCATTTTCCTGTGTGTGCACATTTCAAGGAGTGGATGGCGACTATTTCAGACTTCTGTTACCAGGCACCTACACTGTGACAGCATCTGCTCCGGGCTATGTCGCCTCCACCAGCACCGTCACAGTGGGACCAGCTGAGGCCATACAGGTGTGTGTGTTTACTGTGTAATGTGTATAAACAGGCTGTCTTAAAGCAAGAGTATGAAAGCAGATTCACTCATTTCAAAAAGAAGAAGCAGGTTTTAAGTTGTTTAAATACACTTTTAGGGTCTTGTTGGTTTGAATAGTTTGTTCTTGTAGTCTGGAAATGTACTCCAGCTTTGAGCGCTCACACCTTGTTGTTCCTCTCTTCCCTCACAGCTTCATTTTTACTTGAAACCGGCACCAAAACAAAACCTGAAAGTGAAGCCTCACAACGGCAAGAAGAACCTCTCATCTCCCAAGTCCCCCTTAAAGCTCGGCCCTAGATGAGACATGGTCTAAAATGTACAAATTTTCATTAATACACAAATACTGAGAATCCAACATGAAACGCACACATGCACACGCACACACACACACACACACACACACACACACACACACACACACACACACACACACACACACACACACACACACACACACACATACATATATACACACGCACATATTGGAAAAGATAATTGACCGTTAAATAAGTATGTTATTTTATCGTTGTAGTCCTATGATTATGTATTTCATCCATTTTGTGTTTTTGTTCGTTTTGTTTGTTGATTAAGATAATCGGTTTGTCTGATGTATTTATGTAACAGATTTGTTTTGTATGAACACAGCTATACTGTATTTTCTATTTCTGATTTATAAGATTTGTTGACAATTGAAAGTGAAATAAAGGACACATCAGTTGTCAATATTTCGTTTCTGCTTCAGGTTGACTCTTTATTGACTAAAAAAAAAACAGTTCTTGCCCATAAGTGATGAAAATAAAAATCAATGGTAGTTTATTTCTAGTATTCAAATCCTTTTCTTAAACACACTCAGACACATATAAGGCAACTACAAAGAATAAATAACAACAGAATAGGAGCATAACAGAAAATTAAGTAAAAAAACATAATAAAAACATGTTGAAATAAATTGATGCAAAAATGCACCCCAAACACTCGGAAGAGATTTTGTTAAATGCGTGAGCTAAATGATTTTAAAAAAATACTTCAAACTTTGATTTTATTCAATTATTATCGTTTGGAGTACAGAGTTTCAGTGATAGGATATTGAGAATATTATTATAATTATTATTATAATAATCATTACTATTATTGTTATTAATTTTAATTCAGTGGGAGGTTTTATTGACAACTGGAAATAATGCTTACTGGAACTTATGTTAACGTGTCAGGCTTCTCAGGCTGTGCACTACCAACAGAGAACAGTAGATGTCACTGCTGTACACGAAAGATAGAAAATCACATTGCTCTGTATCAGTTTACTGTAATTTTATAAAAGTTGTGTTACTTGACAAAAAAAACACTTTTTATTTGACCCTACCAGGCAAATATCAACTTCTAAAAGATGTTCAGTATTTACCAACACAGCCAGCTACTTAAAATGTTTTAATGCTTGTTAATCCCGTTTTAAAACAAAACTGAAAATGTCAAGCTTAGTAATACACATTGAAAATTTGAAGACACATTTTTAAACAGGAAAATTTAAACCCAAAACATTCAGATGGCATATTACTGATGGAAAATGTATTATGGAAAGATTTGAATGTTAAATTTCAACGTCAGATTCCAAATGGAGAAATTAAAAAGGACGAAAAGATTAAGAAAGATTCATAAATATTCATCAGAATTCTATTGAATCAAGGATGTGATTAGATGATCAAATTACTGTAGAATATACTAGAATATGAGAACACTGCTAATCTCAGTTGAGATAAGAGTGTATGGGCCTAACTCCTTAAACTTCCCGGGTCTATTCGGGTGGAGACATGTGAGGTATTGCACAAGAATGTCACGAAATAAAACATAAAATCAAAAATCATATCTGTGAGTAACTGAGATCAGTCAACATCAAAACCATTGTCACAAAAATCCCAAATCCTTCAATTACTGACATTAGTTCAGAGAGCAGTCCAGTAAACCTCAAATAATGAGCACAATAATTTCCTTTTACCTCCAGCTCTAACTCTGTCACAGCTGATCTTTCTCAGATCAGACACAATTGGGTAATTGTATGTCAGCCAAATGTATTCTCTGCACACAGAGCATTATAGTGACGATCGACTGGCAGCAAATCCTGAACGACAACAACAGACCCACATACTGGCCTTGAATGAAAGTGGTCACTGTGAGAGAAGACAAAGCCAACGTTCATACACAGACACTGATCTGGAGTTTTCTCAGCTGTAGTAGTGTGTGAATGTGGTGTGTGTGTGTGTGTGTGTGTGTGTGTGTGTGTGTGAGTGTGTGAGTGTGTGTGTGTGTGTGTGTGTGTGTGAATGTGGTGTGTGTGTGTGTGTGTGTGTGTGTGTGTGTGTGTGTGTGTGTGTGTGAGTGTGTGAGTGTGAGTGTGAGTGTGAGTGTGAGAGAGAGGCGGTATACACTTGTATTGATGTGCAATTAGCTCGCCTAAAGTGGCGTCAATGAAGCCCACCAGTGGTGCTACAGTGTCACACATCTCTTTCAACAACTCACACATACTCATTGACTCAGAGGTCATGGTGGGATTCTACAAACCTGGAGGAGGCCTTCTCAGAAATGACAAAACACCAATCTAAAACTGAATCACTCATTTGGAGACACATTTATTTAATTGGACATTGAGAATATAATGACGTGATGAGAAATATATAGGTGTCATTAGTAATGTTTAAAGTAATGTTGGGGCTTGCTTGACATATGATATGTGTGACCAGAGGTTAAGAGATGCAATTGATTAAGTCAATCATTCTTTTCACCCAGTCAATAAAAAACACAAAGGAAGTGGCAAGTTAACAAGAATAGATATTGATTGTTTATTACATATACTAAACAAATAAGAGGTAAAATCCTACAATAATATGACACAAGAATGAAAAAACCCAGTGTTAAATGGTGGGAAGGAATGCAGCCCAAGGTCTTGTAAGGTGGAGTCTGGTGAGTAGGGTCGCTACTTACCAAGCCAGGAAGGATAGGAGGCAGTGAGGTCTCACACACGCATAAATGTCAAGGGAAAAGTGCAAACGCAGCAAAAACAACTCGACCGTGGAAGGGATGAAGTGGGTTCTTAAGAATATATGGTCTGCCTGAAAGAGATCATGACCTCCCCAACTGAACCAAGTTCCAACTCTAAAAAAGAGACAGAGACAAGCGTTAATTTGTGTTGCTTAAAGAAAATAAGTCAACGTAAAATGTTATTTATTTCATGTAGTGTTTGTCACTTAACAATATATTTTCTTAAATAAGTGTGTTATGGTATAATATACAGAATAGGTTGGAGCTAGTACACACTGCAGATACTGTAAACACTCTCACGATTCTTTGTCAGTGCATACACAGTCATGAATGTTTAATACATACATAAGCACACAGTTTGAATATGTCTTTATTTTATTCTGAAGGTTTTATATTAGATTGTTTGTTTTGTTGATTTGAAGCTCCTGTATAGAGACTTTTAGCGGCTAACAAAACAGACTGAAATTCATTTCTGATGCTTATTTAATGTCTGCAAAAGCAAACCAGACGATCAAGAAGAAAATTGATTACTTCAATATTATTTATTTTTAGTGCCTGCAATTGTTGCTTCCAGGTTCAGGTGACAGAAGAGGTGATAGACAGCATGCTGCAGAAATCGCCTTTGTTTATATTAGTGATATGTATTGCTGTTTAAAATAAGCAGGATGCCATTTTTCTTCAGAAAACGTTACTCACACATTTCAAGGTCAAGATCAGCAAAGAGATAAGGTGAACTACTTTGTCCACAGGGGGCGCCAAAGTCGACACGAACTCAAAGTTCCTCATGGGAGCTTTAACATTAAATTAAAAGTGTTACATATTGCAAACGTACATGTTTATATGTACTTTCCAGTTAATTTCAGAAATAAATGATATAATTCAACACAAATCCATACATTTTTGATAAAGTTAACTTCAATATATGTTAGTTAACTTGAGGTTTATCAAAGCTAGTTGTTGGTTCTGATGAAAATAGGATTAAAGGTTAGCAAAAGCTGCGCTCACATGGGATGATGTTCAAGATAATATCAAAACTCCATATGACACAATCATGACTATCTAAGCTGTGATTATTATTGTTTCAGATTTTAATAACAATTGCCATGATGTGATATATGAAGCTGATCCGTGTATGTCAAGGTGTGTAGCAAAGCTTGCAGATATGTAAGTCTAAAAGTGAGCCTGTTTTTCATATGTTTTTCAACCTGACCCCTCCTTTTCCGTGACAACACTTGAAGCCAAAAGCATCCAACGCACTGGGTTTCCTGCTATTGTCCTGCACATACTAGATCACAGATGAGGAAGCTGTTATTACTGCAGACACAGCGAAAAAACTGGATCCAGTGTTTCACACCACAACATCCCGAAGCAGTGGCCGAGAAAAGGATTACCCAACGTATAATCCCTTATGCAACAACCATGATTTTCTCTCTCTAAATAAAGGTTGTTGTCTCAATGATTGTCCCAAATGAAAGATCTGCAGCCACAAACAGAATACAGGTTACACCTTCCTGCTGGGTGTCAGAAAGTCCTAATACAGGGTTACATTTTCTGCACAATACTGGAGTATAACATTGGTTAAATCGTGCAAAATGAATAGTGAGACTGCGATGCCATACACAGAAAGATGATTCAGTTCCATAAATAGACAGTGCTACTTCCTATAACTGCAGAATGGTGTGAGGCCTGGGTGGATGGCCAACTCAAACATGTGCTAACCTGCACAGGAATGAGTTAAATGAATTGAGGAAATGTTCGTGTTGTTGTTTTTTTTTTGTTATCCTGTACCACAAAAAGTTTTTTTTTGTTGTCACGTGTATTTAACAAACATCACAAAGCTTTATTAGGCTGTATGAATGTAGATTTTTTGCATTTTGTAAAGAGGAATTATATCTGTAAGCAGCTACATTTTCTTTGATGGGGAATTTATAGGGTATTTTTAAAAAGTGGACGTGATCTATCCTGCTGCATCAAACTGATTAAACAGATGGACTCTAGGCTTCTAATTTAGTGTTTACTTTCTGATAGGATTTATGTTGTCTGCATTGGAAGCGAGTACCATCCACAGTGACATTAAACTACAAAGTACAAAAAATAACTTGGGGGTAATGGGGAAATGCATTAAAAATTTATTTACATATCCCTTTGAGCAAAAAATCAGCTGTCTCGCCTTTTCAGACTATAGGTTAGTTTTCTTTGTCTTATATGATAGTAAATCTTAGTAACCTAGGGAGCACATATAGGCCTACCTACAGTAGGCGTATTTCTTTATTTTCTCAGGGTTAATGGATTTAACTATAAATCATTCAACTGGATTGATTAGTACGGAAGCGTATTGCATTCATGTGGAGAATTTTTGTTTTGCCTGGTTTCTTGTTATTACGAGATAAAGATCTCGTTATAACGAGAAAAGATCTCGTTATTAGGAGAAAAGATCTTATTATTACGAGAAAAGATCTCGTTATTACGAGATAAAGATCTCGTTATAATGAGAAAAGATCACATAACAGACTAAAATGATACTAGAGGGGTAATGAAGTTTGCATTGTGGCAGGCAGAGGAGGGAGGAAGAAAAGGCAACGATGACCAGGATTATTGATTTGATTGCATTTTATTTCCATCTTGGGTTAAGACATGGGAAATATTAGTGTCTTTGAGTAACATAGATGGTATTATCATGAGCATGTCAACTTTGCGCAGGCATCTGAAGGCGTTAAGGTTGTTCAGACGGAAAGAACACTCTGACCTAATTGACATTGCGTTATTCCTCTGGTATAATGTTACACAAACACATACATTTAACATTAACTAGTTAGCCAATTAACAATTACTATAGCTAATACCTGATTCTCCACCTTGTAATGAGCTGCCATAAACAAACCTGTGCCTGTGTAATAACGAGATCTTTATCTCGTAATAACAAGGTCTTTTCTCGTTATAACGAGATCTTTATCTCGTAATAGAGAGATCTTTTCTCATAATAACGAGATCTTTATCTCGTAATAGAGAGATCTTTTCTCATAATAACGAGATCTTTTCTCGTTATAACGAGATCTTTATCTCGTACTAGAGAGATCTTTATCTCGTAATAACGAGATCTTTATCTCGTACTAGAGAGATCTTTATCTCGTAATAACGAGATCTTTATCTCGTAATAACAAGATCTTTTCTCGTTATAACGAGATCTTTTCTCGTTATAACGAGATCTTTTCTCTTTATAACGAGATCTTTATCTCGTAATAACGAGATCTTTTCTCGTTATAACAAGATCTTTTCTCGTTATAACGAGATCTTTTCTCTTTATAACGAGATCTTTATCTCGTAATAACGAGATCTTTTCTCGTTATAACGAGATCTTTTCTCGTTATAACGAGATCTTTATCTCGTAATAGAGAGATCTTTTCTCGTAATAACGAGATCTTTTCTCGTAATAACAAGATACCAGGCAAAAAATAAAATCTCCACATTAATGCAATACGCTTCCGTAGATTAGTACTTGATGTTAATAAGTTGTTGTAGCATCAATTAAGAGAATATGAAGTCACTCTGGGAAAAAAACAGCCCATAAATGAATAGGCTAGCCTTATGTGATTTATATGATTGGTGTATTATCATCTGGTTAATATTGTGATGGTTAGTTCAATAATATATAACACAGACTTGCTGTTAGACTGCTATAGAGGAGAAAAAGTATATTATTATACTGTTTAAGTAGCATATTATAGAAATAATTGTTCAGGGGAACTGTGCAAGTTATTTGGAAGCAATTAGCTTTGCTTCATTAAGAAATAACTATGAGAAAGTGTTACATTCATGAAGTGTATTATTCTTTGCACTTAAATGTAAGCTAAATGGAAATAAGTCAGGTCCCCCTTGTTCTTTAGGAGCAACTTTCTTCTCCTTTTCAGTCAGGCAATCAGCTGAGCCACCTACGTTTTCCCAGTCTGTGGAAAAAAAAAAAAAAAAAAAAAGTGGGTGGCGTTGTTGCGTGTAGGCATGGAGAGGAGCAGACTCGGCTTCTGCTGTGTCTGATGTGATGACAGCTGAGTGTACCGAGACAAGAGAGCCGTGGGACCGACGTGTCAGCGACGCCGAAGTGAAAAGAACTTCAAAGCTAAAGCACACCTCTTCTGGAAAGTAATGAATCTGCGCTCAGCTTCGGCTCTGTGGAGGGAACTTTAAGCCGCTCGAAAACTTTGCAGTGTCGTTGAGGTGGGGGGGAGAAAAGCAACTCCGGCCAACACATCACCAGGCTGAAGAAGAAGAAGAAGAAGAAGAAGAAGAAGAAGAAGCTGGATATCTAGTCTGACTGGATCTAACGGCCCAGTCCCCACGTTTTACCGTTGCACCCAGACACATTACAGGTAAGAAAACACACCAAAAAGTTAACAAAATAAAATAATAAAAAGGTTGACCTCTTGCTCCTGCTTGAACTAGAGGAACGCCTGTAATAACTTGGGAGGAGAAGTAGGCTAGATAATCATGTAAGTTTGTAATGAGACAAAATACAGGCTTTTTACTTTCAAAGCAAACAACATCAGGCTGCACACGCAGTAATAAAAGTGTGGTTTTTTTTTTTCGTGTGTAATAATTTGTGCGTTGCGTTGGTGTCGTCTTTTTAGGGCGTACTTTGAACAGTATCCTCAGTGAACACAGCTATGAAGCTAACTGACTCATGACGTGAGCTGAATGGGTGATATCTGTGAACACAAGCGCTTCAGACCAACTAATCCCCCCCACCACCTCCCCCCCGCTGTCTGTCTGTCACCTGTGGCCGAGCTAATGTCAGTTGTTCCCCTAGGAGAGAGAGAGAGAGAGAGAGAGAGAGAGAGAGAGACCCCAACACAAACCCTCTGAATGAAGGAGGGGTAGATACGAACACGTGTGTGCACTTAATTGGTGATTTCTGGACTGGTCAATTGTAGGCAAATGTTTAGTTAAGTTATTTCTCTTTTTTTTTTTTAAATTCTCGTCTGCTCTATTCTAATCTCTTCTGTTGATTTCTGCTCTGTTACATATTTTTTGTTTCTATTCTATGTGATCCAAATGTTATTAACTTCTCTATTCTGTTGTATTCATTAGTGTTCATGTTCATTCTGTGCTGCTGTTGTTGTTGTTTTTTTTTTTATCATCTATTATGTTCTCTTCCAGGACTGTCTCTTCTAACATGTTCTTTTTCTATCTCGTCTGTTCTATTCTGCTCCGCTCTATTATTTTATTCTGTCCAACTCTCTCTCCCCTTCTGCGTGGTTCTGTTCTGTTCTTTGCCATTGTACTACAGCGCCATACCGAGATGTGCTCGGTGGTACAAATCATTCATTACTGTACAGACCATTTTTATATGAAGACTAGCACATTTACTTTGAAACAAAATGCTGAATTCTAGTTAAAGCCTGCTATGGCCCATAGAACGCACCTGTTATTTACTTGCATTGGCCCGATACATCCGAAAATCCAAGTAAACTATCTAAGCAATAAAGACAAATGCAGTGTGTTGCAATCACAATATTTTCATGAACATTTTGCTGATGTATATGAGTTGTACCGCTTTGCATGGGAATCAGAGTTTTTCGATTTCTTTGCCTGTAGGTATCAAGCCATCATCGTTAATGTGAAAATTAAAGACTCAATAACTTTTTATTTTATGTGTGTCTGTGCATGACCACATTTTTACCTTTTTATTCTAAGTCATACCTGGAGGTGAAACACCTGGAGGCTGGCTATGCGTCCTTAATTAGCATCAACTTTAATCAAGGATACTGTATCTTTGTTCGGCTTTTTGTGTTCAGTGCCCAGTCAGGATTTGGGAAGAACATAAACACCCTACACACACACTGAATTATTCAACATTTGCATTTGCAGCAGGGTCATGTAGCAGGTGACGAAGAAACCTGAGTCTTTAGTGTCAGTCTGCATGTGTTACATGCCACAAACACTGTTGAGTCAGGCAGAGTCAAGCAAAGAAAAAAAGGACAATGATGAGAATAACTTGATGATTCATTGGGGGGGGCAGAAACAGGAACGTCAATTTTTCATCTCATTATGTAATATCCCAGAGGGATGGTGTTTCTCAGACATTTAAAATCACATTCTTCAGTTGTTCTCTCGCAGCACAGTTTTAGTTTTCTTGGCAGAAAAGGCAGAGAAATATGTCGGAATTCAACTGATTTAAAAATATAACTCAGTCCATCTGAACTGGCTGCTGAAGTTGTATTCAGTGCAGCAACACACATGATGCCTCCTTGTGACTTGTTTTCCTGTCAGTTAAAGAGAAAATTGTGTTCCGACAAATAGTCTAAAGTTAAGAAAAAACTCAAGTCAAAGTTGTGCACCATTCACTTTACACAGCTAACACTCTGCTAAATCATATTGTGTATAGCCTATTTCATTGCTTTTTCTAACAATTCATGACTTTCTTCAATAATAAAATTGACGGCGACTATAAATGCCACTGAAATGTGAAATGGCACTTTTGCAACGTGAATTACTCTGCGAGCCAACAATGTCAAATATGTTTGACAAGTGTGGTTTACGTTAGCAGTGCTCGAAAACAACATACGTGACTTTTCGCTTTAAAACAGTCGATTTAACAGAACAGTAACTGTCAACGTGGAGAATTGTGTCTTTCCCATGTCCACAGAGTGGCTGGTTGTCTGTTTACTGCAGTGTGTATCTTTTTCCGCCACCAGTCATCTTGTGAGAAGTGTGTGCAGCTTTACGGCAGTGATACAATGGCTGAGGCTTTAGAGACGGTGACGGATAAAGCTAATTAGAGAAAAAGAGAGAGTGACCAACAGATCGCGATGCAATATCTATAACATCAGTCTGAAAAAGCCAAAAAACAACATGTCTACAAAGAGACAGAGACAACATGTCAATTCTTGCAAGAAGACAGACAATTGAAGAACCACCCAGTTTGAAGGCTCTGCCTGATGAGTGAGCGGATACTGTCAGTCAGACATGTTTTCATGGTACATAGGAGAAGACAAATCAGTAGGGCTTCATTTTTTTTCTAAAATTTCGATTTAATTGCTGAATTTTGATAGTCATCCCGATTAATCTCGTGTTTGAAATTCCATTGTTTAGCTTTAAGAGTTAAAATTGTTCGGCTTTTATTCTCGTTTTTTTGTACTGTCTCAAGCTTTATCTTAGATTGTGTTACAAATAAGATTAATAGTTGTATTGCCATATTAAAATGTCATTCTGGTGGTAACATTTAGACCATGTAGCTTTGTTGTGAACAGGTTGATATCTTTTCTTATTTTACCTTTTTGAGCTTTTATTTATCATTTTTAACATGCACTATATATATATATATATATATATATATATGTGTGTGTGTGTATTTATCTGCATCAGACATTAAAGACCTCTGCTTTGATATTTGCCAGTCACAGTGAGTTTTTTGCAAGAGTTGATTTACAAACACTCATCTAAGCAGACTGGGCTGTGCCATCTCAGCAGTCTCTTGGTCTTGTACTAAGTTTTGGCAGTGAGAACTTGTTTGATTCAGATCTCTCTCAAAGAGAACACATATTTCCCCCTCCATGAATTGATCGTGTTTCTGCAGGCACGTCATGGTGTGATTCCAAGGCAGAGATCAGTTATGTAACAGCTCACATGCTAACTATTAGAGCCCTCCATGTTTTAAGGCCGAGGCATATCGTCAGGCACCTCTGGGGGCCTACCAGGAAAAACCCTCCTGCCGTCCAAACAGATCCCTGTAGCCATGACAACTTCAGCCTCTTCCCCTTGAGCTCAGACATCTGAGCTGTCCTCTTCACTGTGGAAATGTTTATGCAAAAGAACAGTTCCACCCTGTTTGTGTATAAGTGTGTGAGGCTAGTAATGTTCAACATGCGCATGCTTGAGAGGGGAAAGGAGAAACAAATGTGTGCGAGTGAAAAAGAGTGATGGAAAGAAATTAAAAGAATGAAACATAGTCTGAAGAACAACACATGCCCTGTGTGCTACAATCTGAAAAAGATGCTGGAATGCAACGTGAAAGAAAATGTGAACAAGATGGGGAATCTCGAGCTGTGGATGAGCCGAAGAGAGTACTTGCAGTCTTTTTCCAAGGGCCCACCCAGGGTTTTCCCCTCTGCAACTTGAAATTTTGACAAAGTAGAAAGCTAGCATCTTCAAACTGGTTTCTGTTTCTCAACCAAATTGTTTCTCCTGTAGAACCTGGAACAAGACAGGACTTTGTAGAAGTTACATGGGTGGAAGCAGACTTTGTTTGCTGGGCTTGTCCTGCCGTGACTCATCCCCCCCGTTAGCCAAGAAATAAAACAATTGCTGCCATTCAGGACCTGACTTGGCTAAACAGGTATAAAGCTGCATCTAGACGACCCTCCCAGCATTCTTCATGGTTAAATTCCACTTCTTCGTAAAAAAAAAAAAGGAAGACTCTGCACTGGACCATCATTACGGCTGATGTTTTTCCTGTCAATGAAATTCAAGTTTGATGAGGCAAGCAATATATTTGAGCCCCATTTCCACCAAGGTTTAGTTTGTTTTGGTACAGTTTGCTTTTATTGGCGTTTCCACTTTGCTACCCTTCTGTTGGGGTGCCAAGTGTACCGATCCGACCCTAAACGCTAGACACACTGTGGTCCGTTGGTTGGTCGAAAAATGTACTGTGCCTCGTTCCTCGTCCTTGATCTCTCCATGGTCTAGCACCACCGTACCTCACCGACCTCCTCCATCCCTACACCCCGTCCCGACCACAGGCCTGCTCTCCACCCCCAACACCGATCTGCGATCTTTTGGTGACAGAGCCTTCAGTGCCCCACCGAAAACCGCACTGCTGCATCTCTGGTCATTTTTAAAAACCTCCTCAAACACATTCAATCAGTAGATCAACATCAGGCTTACATCAATTCCAATTTACTGATTCATCACCAGTTTAATCTGTGGCAGGTGATGGTTTGCTTATTGTGGCACAAGTATTGGAACCAGTGAGTAGCCGCTAGTCTGGTTTTGTCCATATAAACCCAGCACAACTTGTATAGCAAATATCTCATGATTGTATAATTAAAAACACTCAAGGAACAATGTGTTAACTTTTGTTTTAGAGGTGCTAGTTTACTGGTTTTGTTATCTATTTGTCAGTGTCAGGCAAGCTATTTACACTTGTGTTTAGTCCTAAAGCTAAGCTATCTGCCTGCTGGCAGAAGCTACATATCAATCCATCTAGTCATGTTCACAATTTTTGCAGTCTTAACTGCTTTCAGGGGGGATTTCCTTCTTAGGCTGGACACAGCACTTGAAAGAGTGAATACACAACATTTTTAGAAAGATACAGTGTGTCATGCTTTCCACATAATTCTGCTTTCTGCTTGGGTCATAAAAAAAGAACAGTTCCCTCTGGCTTATGATCAATCAGTTTGAATAGCTGAAGTCCTAAACTGCCTTGTTTCTGTTTCTGTTTCAGTGGTTGTTTGTATTGAAATGTAGAGCTTTCATGTTAGTTTATAGTATAGTGTGTCTGCTTTCTTCTTTAAATATCTCGGTGTATTTGTATGTTTGAGCGTACCAGGAATATTTCTACAGAGTTTGGTGTCTTCTTCAGGCATTTGACTCAGCTTGCCAGATGTGTTCTCTTCCTCTAGCTGGCTGAGGCCACGTCATGCTGCCTCATCTGGATGAAATGTACTTCAGAGCTGGACTGCTCTCTTCACTCTCCCGCCTTGTGTCTGTTGTTTTGGGCGATCACATTCGAACACGATGTGAATGAGAAGGCCTTTATGAGGTGGATAAAAGATTAGATGAACTGCAATAACTTTAGTCAGTTTGGGATGTTTGGGATGGCTGATAACTCACTTACTGTATGGCCCTGGACTGAAATTTGAACCCTTAAATGACATGGTATGCAGGTTACAGCTGAAACACTTAGTGAAAATATTTGTTGAGGCTCATTTGCTGCTTTTTGGTAAATAATTTAAGCGACTGGTCCAAAAAATGCAAAAGTTTCATCTTCCAAAGGATAAGAATGTAATCCCCCCTTTGTCATATGTTGTAGTAAACTGAACATAATTGGTTGTGTACGCTGTTAAGACAAAATGAGATATTTCTTTCCAAGGTAACCTTGGGCTGTAAGACATTTTATAGACATCGCATAACTGATTTTAAGAATAATTGGTAGCTATTGGATCAGCAAGTTAGCTGCAAATCCTGAATCAAAATAATTCCACGTTTGTTCAGTGTTTGCAAAGTATCAGAGATATATCAAAACCAGAGATATATATTTGCTTAATATGATTATTATTTACAACATATTTTGTTGGTAAAGTGAAAAAGAAAGCAAAACTAAAGTAGTTATGTCATGGTGGCTCATGGTGGCTCATGGTGGCTCTGAGTTCTGTGAGGCACTGACTCTACACAAAGGGTTAGAAAACCACATGACTCGTGTTGACAACTGTCAGCCTCCATCCCCCCCCCCCCCCTCCTCGCCCTCCATCACATATGCTGAAAGACTAGACTGTGAAAAGAAAAAGCAGCAGCAGATGTCCCCACGGCTTTTAATATCTAGAACCGTCCACCGGCTGGTCACCTGTTTGGGAGACGTTGTTTGGCGGTGAATGTGTTTCGGAGGACTCAGCACTCTGCATGTGTGGACTACAGAACGAGCTCTCTGTAAACAGTCAGAATCAAAAGATCAGCTGTCATCCAGCTCACTCCAGAGGATTCTACCAGCCTGTGTGTTTGTGTTTGTGTTTGTGTGTGTGTGTGTGTGTGTGAGGCACGTGCCAGTCTGCCACCTCAGTGTATCTGAATAGGATGAATGGCACATAGGCCGTGAATCAGTGTGAGCCTCGTCCTGGCAGGCAGACAGATAATGAAGCAGCGGCTTCATTGTTGGCATCAGATGGCCGTGTTTAATAAAAGGTACAGGCAGTCAGCAGGTCTGACTTCCTCGGTCTGTACTCACATTAACACTGTTTTTCAGCACACTACCTGCAGTACCTGCTATACCCAAACAGATGGTGATAAACTGTAGATACCCATGTAGCGAAGAATGGATCACTGAGGACACTGATACTTGCGATTTGTACCTGAAGTTCCTGAATGAAGGAAAGTATCTGAAGAGTTGCCCCAGAGAAGAATTTACTAGTAAAATGTTAGTGGGTGTTTTTGTTACAGATTTCGAGGGCTACAGCCTCTGTACATGGGCCGCGCGCACTAACCGCTCGGCCAACAGCGCCCCGACATTTGGCATCTTGACACGGAGATCAACCTGAAGTGATGCCAGAAGACAAACAGCCTGCTCAGCCAATAGGTTTAATTGGAGTGTTTGTCCCAGTCGCTTGCAGTGTCTGTGCAATGTGTTACACACAACAACAAAAAAGAAGCCTTTAAACATTGCTACTTGCGTTGCAACTTTTTAAACACAGTAAGCTGTTGTGAAATCAGACATCAATCACAGAAAAAACCCAGAAAATTGAAAAGAAGAGAGAAAGCACTTTAATTATTGTTAGATTTTTACAAGTATCATATCTACATTTCTAATTCTGGTTTAAATACAACATGTGTAAAAAATATTTGCAGACTTTCTATTGTTTGCTCGTCCTTGTTGTACACATGTACATGTAAAGATAGTTAAGTAAAGAGTGATGATTGTTTTAAGGCCATGTCTCGGGTCAGACAGTCGGTGCTTTGTCCCGCTGTCAGCTGTGAACTGAGTGTGTATATTCAGTGTGTGTGGCTCAGCTGTTGATTGAGCTGTCTGCCATAATCCTGTTACTTTCTCCATGACGATGCCAAGTGGAACACACTAGTCCCAGTCCCTTGGTCTCAATCTACCTCTACCTCTCAGTGCCGGCTGTCCTTAAACTGTGTCAGCAGGGGAGCTAAGGTGGAAAAAAAACTTTGAATTAAGAAGAATTTACATTCTTAAAGTTATTCCTGCAGATGCACAACGCTCTCTCATTTTTTTTCTTCATATCCGTTGAATTACATTTCTCTGTTGTCATTAGTTTATTTTAGGATACTCATGATCAGAGTCCTGTTGCTTATCAAGACCTCATAAATCATAATCAAATAGACACACCTGTTGAAGTGTTCAGAAGAAGACCGTACAGTGTGCGAATTGCCCCTTGTACCTCCAGCATACAAGATGTGTTTAGAAGGTAACACCTCACATTTCTTTATATATGAACTCTACTGGACTACAGGATGTGGAAGTTGCTTCTAGTATTTTGTCCTAAAGTGATATATTGCATTCATGTATGGATAGTGATCTTGCCCTGCAGCGTGGTTTAAACAATTGTGAACCTAATTTCTAAATGGAAAAAAAACAACTGTTTTTATTCATTCAGGAAACAAAATCTGTACAGGACTTTATTGCATTTTGTGGTTGAGTGTATGAATGATATTAGCTGATTATATGTAAACAGTTTTGTATAAAACTTCATCAGCTCCTGTATGGAACTACACTACCTCCGGAATCTATCTCGTCTTCATCAGGCAGCTTTAACTGTCAACTTCGGGAGCAGAGAGTAAAAGTCACCGAGCAACAGGGTCCACTGACACACTGACAGACCCGTAAATAACCTTTAAGGAGCTTGTCTGGCTGGATGCAGATCCGAAGGATTAAGTTCAGGAAAAGCTGCTGCAGCAGCCCGGTGACTCCGTGCACGTCCTCGCGCTGCATCACGTGTGGGAAGAGGTTTGGTTTTCTGGGTGTTGGTTGTAAGCTCAGCTGTGTGTGTGTGGCCGGCTGCTGTGAACAAGACGTGATGAGTCAAGTAGTGGAAAATGGTGCATTAAGGAATCCTGCTGATTTTGACAACAATCATTTTGATGCACTATATAACATTTAGATAATAAGTAAATAAAACGATTACAGTCTACATAAAGATTTCACATCTTAGGTCTTTCGAGGAAATCTGCTTGATTGCTTTCAGATGTTTATCAAGAGAATAGGTTTGGGCAGCTGTGGCTCAGTTGGTAGAGTCGGTTGTCTCTTGACTGGAATGATCAGGGTTGAATCGCCAGCTCCTGCAGCCACATGCCCGTTGTGTCCTTGTGCAAGACACTTAACACCAAGTTGCTCCCTATGCTTCGTCGGCAGTGTATGAATTTGAGTATTTTATACTGATGGACACTCTACATAGCAGCCTCTGTCATCAGTGTATGAAGGGGTTCGTGTGACCTGCGGTGTTAAAGTAAAAGAATAGTCAGAAGACTAGAAAAGCACTAAGCAAGCTAAAGTCCATTTACCATTTACCAAGAGATGAACTGTTTCACTTTTTGTTTTAGACGCCTTTCTGCTACAGCTCTGTGACTTTCTCGCATGAGCTATTCAATTTATGCCAATGTATTTTCTGGTGGTTAAAGAGTAGCGAGAAAGTAGGTTAGAGGGAAAAAAACATGTTTTCTTTCACCTGATATAATGAGCAGCCATCCTTTCACAAATCTCTGAAATGTTGGTTGTGTTTTCTAAATTGATTTTAGTGTCCTTTGTCATCTGGTAGAAAGATGAGTGATTGTCGAACGTCCAAATATGACAAAACACACAAATTCAGGAGGATCTACCGCAGCTCTTAATTACTTGTAGAATTTGGAACATCTTTTTTTCTTTAAATGTCGACATCCTAGTGGTGAAGCTGTGAGTTTTTGGGGTGGATCATTATCAGTCACTGTTTCGTCCACTCATGAGTGATATGTGTTCACCTGTGTGCGTGCCAGGACACGTTCTAACTTGCTTAGGCGTCGACAGTCGGCTGTTGTTTCATTTGAGCTGAGGGAACAGCAGAAAGATGAGCCTTAATATGCTTCTAAGTACTTTTAAGTCTTTATTTACATGACACTGCTTGATTGCTATTTGTGTCTGCATATTTTTGTGTTTCCTTCAAAAACAGGAAGAGCGCAACTATTGACCGGCATGTACTGTAGCAGATACAGCCATGCATGTGAGAACATTAAAACACGAATAGACATTCCATATCTACAATCTGACTCTTGAGAGGCTGGTGGGACGACAACAACAACATGGGTCCTGTTTCATTGAATATATGGGAGTACACAGTCATTTGTGTTATTGTCTGGTGTGTTTTTTGGCCTCCCATTTTCTTGCATTAGTTAATTCCTTGGCTTGGGTTTCAGTCTGGCTCTTAACACTGTGTGGTGTTGTGTTCACAACTTCTGTGAGCAGCATCTGCTTTTGTGAAGCAAAAAAAAAAAGAAGTACATAACCTTCACACACGAAGACTCACATATTCAGTTATTTTTTCTTCTTCTGTAAGTACTACTCTCCTGCCTTTGTATCTTTACCTTCACATGGTGGATAACTAGACCCACGTCTCTCCTCTGACACTAAACCGGGTAATAGTCCTTTACCCCCCCCATCAGCCCACTTAACAGAGGCTCCATTGATCGATGCTAACTACAGCTCTCCTCTCTTATTTCCAGTCTCTTTCAGCGCCTCCTTCCCCACCTGTGGTTAGTCTGTCTGAACGTAATCATACACAAGGGCTGCAGAAATACTAATTAAACACATGCTTGGTAGCTTTGTGTGTAGTTGCTCATTATGCTGATACTTGAAATGGTCAGAGATTAACCACAAATGTTGGCAACTATTGTAATGACACGTTATGTGACACAAGGTGATGAATGTCGCTGGTTTTAAAGTATAAATTAGGGGTTCTTCTCACAAATATGCTCGCATTCTTGCAAAGTTTTGATTTCCTTCTTTCAATATATCAGGAAACAGACAGTGTCAGAAATGAAAACACACAGGCTACAGGAAACATACAATGGATTAATCTGTGGTTAGAGAAGGTGGATGGGTGGGATAAGTGACGCGTGAGGCTCAAAGGTCAGTGATAACATACACGAAGTAAAAGTACTTCACTGTTCGATGTTTTGTTTGCCAGTTACCCATCATTCACCGATCTGTAGTTCCTGTGCATCCCTACCCCTGTTCCCCTCGTGAGAAAGAAGAGAAATGGGATAAGGATGGAAGACTGTTGAGGAATGTCTTGCAGCCTACTAAAGCACGCCTCTCTCTTCAGCTTTTTTCTCTCTTTCTCCTCTCTACAGCAGGTTTCTCACGCTCTCACTTTTATTCGCTGTCGTTTCATGAAAGCTCACTCTCTTCATCAGGCATTTGTTGATTTGTATAGCGAGGGTTTTGAATAGCAGCAAGGATGCCTTGTTTACAAAGAGGAGACCAATCTCGCATAGGAAACACTTCCGCTCTTTTTGTTACTTGAAAAAATGGAAATGTTAAACTTTTAGACTAGAAATCGTCTCTAAATTGCTGTGTCTCTCTTCTGTACTCCCAAAGGTAATGAGTAATGGAAGCAGGATCGGTGGTGCGTGCCGTGTTCGAGTTCCTCCCCAGCGTTTCTGAGGAGCTACCACTCTTCCCTGGTGATGTCATCGAGGTGCTCAGTGTCCTGGATGAGTTCTGGTTGCTTGGTAACAAAGATGGCGTCACAGGTAAGGTGGCATGCGTCATAAGTTTTATTTATATTCATATGAATTAAAGTATTTCTTTTGAACAATGTTTGCTTTGTTTACCACAAAAGATTTAAGCTGTTTATTTCACAACTTGAAAGATCTGATCGGTAGATTATTGATCACAAATAATAGCCAACTTTGAACTTTTTATTACAAGAAATTTCATCCAAGAATGCTTCATTTGTTCTCATTCCTTTTGTTTATGTTCTTTTACTTTTAAATGAACTACATTACAAACCAAAACTGGCCTCCTGTGAAATCAGTGTGCAGGGTTTGAGAAGTGTAGGGGACTAAAAATGGAACAATGTCGATCTTAAGCAGGTGAGATATTTGCGAAAAAAATAGATTAAAGCTTCACTTTAAAGCAAGGAAATAAGTCTTTGGTATCTTACTTTAATAAGGAAGTTTTTACACATGAAACCAAACCATGCTCGTTCCAGTTGAAGTTCAGTTGTAGATTTTACACAGAAAACTGTCACAAAGCATTCGTGAGGTGTAACTCGTCACACTCTGCCCTTGAAGGGTCAAAGTCACAGAAATCCACTTAAGTTTTCCGAGAGTCGGACGTCTCTTAAGACGAAGGAGGGGGATTCCCTCAGAGGGGAAGTGCAGATGGGAAGTCAGTGTTGGCTTGCTGGAAAAATGGGATGACACCGGATACCAGATACAAGACAATTAAACTTCCTTTGTGATGAAAAGAAATGAAGTTCAAAGAAACAACATGTATTGTTTTCAGAACACTACAGAAAACCACAACTAATAACCTCTTTTTTTTTCTTTTTAAGCAAATGGATCTTACATTGATCCTAATACTGCTCCTGAAGTAAATATCCTCCTGTGAGGAACTTGTGGTTTGGGTTAATTTTGGATCCTTTGACAAATCTGTGTCCCTTATCTCATCGCTGATTTTGTCCTGTACACACTTTGCAGTGGAAAATCTATTTGATAAAAACAACAATCAGTCTTGTTGCTGATGGTCTGCTTTCACAGATAGACGCTGGTAATAATTCACTCTATTTCAAAACCCGCTAAAAACTCCTCACAGTGGCTTTATAGTAAGAATACTTTGAAAGAAGTTGGGGAATAAAGGATCAAGAATATGGAAACAAATTTGTTTACTTACCAGACAGTGTATTAGGTCTTTAAATTACACTTTCCTCTTCCTGTAAAGACATTATGTGCATATTATAAAATTCAGATGCGGGCACTAGTTTCTCAACAACAGCAGATATTTGAAGTGTTCACTGTAGTCAATCTGTCGTGACTCCCCGTGTCTCTTCCCTGCAGGTCAGTTTCCCAGCACCTTTGTGGAAGAGGTCACCATACCCAGCACCAAATCTGGAGACACGCTGTATGTTTGCATCAACGATTTCAGCTCAGCAGAGCCAGGCAACCTTCACCTGAAGAGAGGTACGGACATGTTTCATTTACTCATACTGACTCGGACTCCTAGTCTTTATCATCCGAACAGTGAGATTGTTATCAGAGCACACATGGGCTTTGTTGTCTGTTTGTTTTTTGGGGTGGATGTTTTATGAAAGATACTGGATGTAACTTAAATCAAGCACTTTGTTTCAAGTAGGTCCTCTGTTAACTCTAACAACCGGTCATGTTTCCTCACATAGCTTAACGCTTCTTGTTGATGTCGCTGCGCTCAGGTAATTGTGACTTTTGTGTTGTTGTGTACCTGTGTTGTGTTGGATACTTTGACCTGACTGATACATTCTCAGCTGCCACAATCTGGGAATCTGGGAAAGAGTGTACACACAATAGTAACTAAAATACAGGTTTCTGCACCATTTGATTTCAGTATCAGGGATTGATATACTTATAACAGTAAAGAAAAAAGAGTTAAAGAAACTCCAATAACCTTTCTATTAATCACACTGGAATAAATCAAACTCCTATTGCACTCACCACAATCATAGGAGATTCGCTATAACTGTCTTTGATGGCATCCTCTACTGCATTAATACCCTTGAGAGTTCTTAGACTGATTAAAAAATTAATACTTTTTGTATTTTATGAAATAATTTTGACCTTTGTTTTAACCTTGTAGTCAATTGTTTAATAGTTAAAAATCATATTCAGTACAAAACACATAAAGACTCTCACTAAGAGTAAAATGTTGCGTATCTTACAGCGATCTTTTTGTGCATGTAAGTGTTTAAAATCCTGTCAATGGTGGTGATTTAATTTCTCTGCACATTCATAGAGTTTTCTCTTTAAACCTTGGGGTATTTTCTTATTTGTTCCACGTGCAGATCATTCTTAAGAAAAGCAGTCCACCTCCTGACATGATATATTGATGATATGAAATAAGAATAACCCTTTATACATGTACATTTGAGAAACGTTGCAGCATCACACCCCATACATAACACATTCCAAAACTCCCCACTAGGTGTCTCCAGATACCAAACTGACACCAACGCCGACTGACTTCACTTGACTGTTTGTTTTCTTTTTACATTCCTGAATTGTTTCAGTCTATTCCATTAGTTGCTGTGTGTTTTTTTTTTCTCTCGTTTTCATCCACAACACTCCCAGAGATACAACAGTGATGTTTGCAGAGATGCTTTACATCGGTAAACCTTTTTATTTATGTCCTTTATCTTTTAATTCACAGAGCTAGTAGTAGACATAGTCATAGTTAGGGTAGTAATAGTTGAAGTATTGTGAATTATACATGGCAATAAAAGTTGATGAACTTTTAAGTGAATCCAGGACATGGATATGTTACTGCAGCTAAAGCCCCCCCCCCCGCCACATTAATGTCAATGAATTATTTAGAAATTCACTCAATATATATCATATATATATATATATACACATTTATGTCTTATTTTATTTGGTTTAGTTTTGTTTAAACCCCATGAACCAAATTGGCCTGACAGCAATATCATAGTAAATTGTTGTTTTCCCACTGATAAATAACTCTTCCTCCGGATCACAGGAAACATTGGAAACCGTGTTTACTGGCCACTTGAGAGTCTAAATGTTCATTTCCAGTATGGTTTTCCATTGTCCATATTGGCTGTGTTCCAGTTTTGGTTGCAGACACAATGGGAGGTGGAGCCACAGGCCTTTGGAATGTGACCCCTGTGACTTCTGGCCGTACAGTCAACACTCCAATAATCTGAATCTCTTGTTATATTAGCAGCAGCGATGACCCTGGTACAGTTATTAGAAATGAAATAACAAAGCCAAACCTAAAAATGGATGTTATGTTACCTGGTCTACCTGAATACCAACTACAGCTTTAAGAATAGTCTTTATTTAGTTTCACTTTTGTCCTTTTTCAATTAGTGTATCTCAGGTGAGTTCAATCTAGTTTTGTTCACTGCATTTTTTAAAGTTATTAACCAAAACAGTGCAAGGTATTCACACAAAAAGAAAAGTTATCATCTCCCAAGCTCAGTGCCAGACTCACTTACCAAGCACTCACTTCAATCTGCAACTATAGGATTATTGTTCTTTGCTTCATTTTCGAGCCACAAGTTTAACTAAAGGTTTTATAAACAATATAAACGTTAGTTATTTTAAATGGATAAGAGAACCAAGCAGTACAGCGTGTCACTACTATCACTACTTTTGAGTAGTGGTAGAAGCTGGTAGAAGTTCAAAAACCTTGACAAACTTGTACAGTATTTTAACTTACTGAAAGCGTCTTTCCACTGGTCAACAGTTAATACTGAAAATACTACAATTGGGCTTTGCATTTTGCCCACATTACAACAGTAATGTGAAAATGGGATATGATTCTCTTTATTCTATGTCTTTCTAGGTGATGTGGTTGTTGGGGAGGCAGGAGCGTCCGTGGACCTTGGAGAAACCTGGCAGCGTGGTTGTAATGCCTGGGGCGTCCGTGGCCTCTTCCCCACATCATGTGTGAAGGAGCTGAACCTGTCAGGCCGCTCCAAGCAGCTGTCTGAACGCTCAGCTCAGGCCCAGGCTTCAGAGCTCCCACCTTACGCCCTGGGTCAAGCCAGGGCCCTTATGAGCCTCCATGCTCAGTTAAATGAGGAGCTGGACTTTCGTGAGGGGGACTTGATCATCATTATTGGACTCCCGGAGCCCGGCTGGTTCCAGGGGGAGCTGGAGGGTCGCCGTGGCATCTTCCCAGAGGGATTTGTGGAGCTCCTGAGTCCTCTGCGATCACCTCAGGTGCCTATGGATTGCCAGTATTCGAACAATGATTCTGAACCGTTTAACTATGAGGACCCTTATGATGCAGGAGAGGGGACTGAGGAGGAAGGAGAGACTTTTCAGAAAGAGGAAGAGGAGCAGAAAGAGGCTGTAGTTGAAGAAGAAGAAGAAGAAGAAGAAGAAGAGGAGGAGGGTGGTGTCTATGTAGTGGCCCTGTATGAGTTCAGGGCCATGGAACAAGGAGAGTTGGACTTTGATACAGGAGATCGCATACATCTTCTAAGCACTTTGGAAGATGGTTGGCTTGAAGGGGAGCTGCATGGGCGGCGTGGTATTTTTCCTCATCGCTTCGTCAAAATGGAGGATAATGGGCAGCAACCCTCAGAGGAAGCAAATGTTGTCGAACCTGAAGAAGACAAAGACAATAGCTCTACTTCTGACTACAGCTCTGGTCAGTTATGTTCCAATGAATCTGAGAATGATGCTGACTGGAGGACTTATGAGGATCACACAGTGTGGGACCTGGATTACTTTGAGAGGACGGAGGAGCGGAGGTGGCAAAGTGAGAACCAAACTACTGGAGCTCAAACTACCAACAGAGGACAAAGAGATGGGGGTATCAGGCCTGACGCTCAACCGCGTAGACCTTCTGCTCCAGCACAGAGACGGCCAGAGAGACCCAGATCTACTCCTCCGACAAGGCCAAGACTCCCAGCTCGGCCTAGCCTTCCTGCACGCAACCGTAGGAGCCATGGTCCATCTTCAGAGACTAATAGATCTAGTTATACTAATGGTAACTCACAATCCTCACGTCCAAAACTAACCCATAGTCTTACCCTACCTAGAACTCTGCCTGATTGGTCTAAAGAAAGCAGATACAATCAAAAGTCAACAAAAGACAGTTCCACCACCAATAACGGAACTTCCAGTCTTGGCCAGGTGTTATTAAACCTTGCCGAGGGCCATATGCAAAGCAAACTAACTCGGCACGCTAGCGCCAGTGATGCTGATCTGAGGATTGGTATTTCTGAGAGGCTTCGACATTCCCATGAAAGGGTGCGTAGCTCCAATGGTTTCATGCCAACATCCATGGCCTTAGATGCTCTAACGACCTCAGCCGGTGACCTGGAGTCCAAGTTGTCCCAGCAGCTTTTTGAATTTGAGAAAAGCTTGACTACTTCATATAGTGATTCCAACATGAGTTCTGGTCATCCAAGGGAAATTTCTCCTCTAGACGACGGGAACCAGCAATCCCAAATCTCGCGCCACTTTTCTATAATGGACTTCAGCGATGAAAGCGATATCATCCGAGGTTCCTCTCATTCACCAGTTTCCCATCTATTGCGGTCGAACTCTGCAAACTCCTCACTTGAAAGACGCAGGACTCTTCGCCCTCCTCCTCCACGTCCCAGAGTCCTTCGTCCCCAAGCCCAACCTGTGTACAGACCTGCTCGCCCTCCACCGCGTCCACCTCCCCGATTCCCAAGACAAAACACTGCTCCTCCAACCAGCAACACCTTCCCCAACAGCCAGATCTTCTACACCTCTGACGAAGCAGATACAAATGTCTTCGACCAAATAACAGACGGGCAGACTGAGCTCGGTGACCTTGCCGCTGCCCAGGAACATGAAATCCGCTGCCAGCTGGAAGCTGAGAGAGAGCTGGAGAGAGCAATGGAGTTGGAGAGTCAGAGAGAGAGGGAAGAGGAGGAAAAGTATCAGCTGCTGCTACGGCTGCAAGAGGTGGAGAACGACATGGATGCATATGCGCACACAGCCGAAGAGCTACGGACGATGTTGGAGGAAGAGGAGGATGAGACAGCGCGCACGCAAGCCATGGAGAATCTGGAGTTCTGTAACTACACACTGGAGACACTGGCCCTGGAGCAACAGCAGCTACAAGGTAAGAAGGGTTTGGACAGGGAGAAGTATTTTAGTAATGTTGTGTCTTTGTAGGATGGTTGACAGCAGAGAAATATTGATAAAATGGTCAGACTAGTATCAAACTGGGGATGTTTCTATCTAAGCCCTTAAAGCCTGAGACCATCTGGGCCTTCTTCAATTGGTTTTTGTTATGTGTCCCAAGATGGACCCAAAATAAGATCGCCATAGAAATGGGTTCATGGATTCAGCACTGAACGCATCTTCAGAACTGCGTTCTTTTGTTTCTGCAATGTTGAGTTGCGTTGTTAAGTCGATTACACATTTGGTCAATGACCAGGAATCTAGATATTGATCGACACTAAATGTTGTGGTTACAGTTTCCAAATATTTCATTGAAGGTTAAATGTCTTTGTACCTAAACCAGTGGTCCAGAAAACCAACTGAATAGTTTTCTTCTGCGTCATTGCCGGCAGGTTTGTCACAGGAGACAGAATGTAATATAGCAGGAATCTAAAAGAGAGCCATCAGTGCTTAGCAGATTTCCTCTTTGACTTGCCATACCAATCCTGAGACACACACACACACACACACACACACACACACACACACACACACACACACACACACACACACACACACACACACACACACACACACATAGAAACAGTAGTTATTCAAATTCCTCGGTGCACTATGCAAACAAGACATCCCTATTTACTGCCACAATGATCAGAGGAAGAAGTATTGTGTATTTAACTCAAGCGTTATCATAACACTGCCTATACTGGTATCTAAGCATTGAGGAATTTTCTTTGTCCCCTGACAATGCTAACTTGGAAAAGTATTCCAAAATTTGGGAGGATGAGTGCTTTGCTGCAAGGTTACGGTGGACACTGGACAATTATTTTTGTCCAATTTTGGCACAAGTTAAGTTTGGTTTTCTTAGGTTAAATTACATTTGAAGTATTTGTAGTTAATGGCTTATTTGGCATAACTAATTTATCCTTTTCAACATGTGTTCAGGAAGAAACAACACTTTTTAAAGTCTCAATGCTCATGCATATCTAAAGGAGACAACGATGTGAAATTGAGGAATTACAGGTGTGTTTTCAAGGATATGAAGATTGTCTAACATTTCTTTTATTGGTCCTGGATGATGCAACATTTTAACGTTTAAGACAAATCAATTTTAAACACAGAAAATATCCAATTATCTCGGTTTGGTTTTGCCATCTAATACTGTCTGCTCGTACACTGCCGTCCCAAACAGCCCAACACTCTTTCACATAGGTACGAAGTGCATTCCACATATCACGAGAGGGTTAGCAATGCACATGGGCCTCTGTCTCTTTTTCCATCCTCCCTGCTCCCTTTCAGTCCTTCTCTCTACATCCAAATTTCCAGTTTCCTCACTCTGCACCTTTCATGCTTTTCCTTCTTCATCAGTTCCTCTTCAGAAAGAGTGAGAAGAAGGAGTACATTAGGTTTTGAAGGGGGTGGGGGGGGGGGGGTTGATTTTCTGGAGACGATCAGGGCATGGCCCACTCCAGAGTGCGGACCAAAGTGTGGTTGTGGCGAGCTGTGACATGGCCCGTGGCTCACCTCTCTACACTGTTTGGACTTTCTCAGGAGGCCAGGTCCAACAGAGGGGCAGGTAGGCTTAAATTAAGCAGATATTTTCCAGACCTTTGAGTTTTTAGACAGGCAGTGTTGCTGTTTTTGAATATCTCTTTTGGCCACACATCTAATAACTGATTTGACGTCTCTGCTTTGTTCTCATTGAGTCAGTGCAGTGTTTTGGTGAGTTACTTGCTCAAAAGCAACCAGCAGGAAGGAGGTAGAAATGTGAATAACTCGTTTATTTACATATTTTAAATCTTGGTTATCAAATGAAGGAAAGCTAACCAGTATCTGTCCTTTTTCATTTAAATTTCGATTTGAATTTTGAATATGTCAAAAAGAGAATTGAACTTACAAGCAAGCAGACGGACACAAAAAAGTTGTATTTACAATCAGCGAAATGATGAACCATCAGTGCTCGAGTTATCTGTAAAGGAAAATCACAGACACTGATATCTGCTTGACAGGAACTACTCGCCATCAACTTTTTCGCTGCAGAGCTCAATCATTTCTGTTACAAAACATACACACACCCCACCAGACATGCAATTGTTCATGAAGTGTTTTTTCTTACTTAATCAAGTTTCTTAATGATCCAAAAACAGATTAGCAGTCTTCACAGTTGAGACTATTGTTCACCTACACTAAGCTCATCTCACTAATGTAATCTCATTAGTACTGGATGATTCCAGCAGTTATAATTGGATGCTTATAATGAGTTAAATCCCATTTTTATTGTTTCTATTTTCGTTTCATTCAAATGACTCATCTCCTATTATCTGACACCCTCTAATGCTCCTCGATGGCTGTCTGATATTTACGTCTGCCAATGAAAGCAATCAGCCTGCAGGCTGGCTACAGGTGCCTCTCGAGGTCATGCAACCACATAGTTTCCATTCACTCCTGACACTGCAGAGGGTTCTCACACCCTCTTTTCAAAGTAATAAAATTAGTTATGCAATCTCTGTTTTTCTGTTGTTTGGGTATTTATTGCAACGTTTTAATGTGGAAATTGACCGAGAATGTGACAAGATTTCTAAGAGTTGTAATCAGGCATCTCTATAGGAGAAACAGTTTGATGTGATGGTAATAAACACATCAGTCGGACTTGTTAATAGGATGTTGTTCCCCTTGAAAAGCTAAGCTCATTGAAAGATTCGTAAATATCAAAAATAGTCTCAAGATCTTGGTCATCGCTTTGTTATGCACACACGCTCGCGGGAGTGAGCTCTCTCCGTGGTTTTGCAGGGTGTGTTCCTGAGTGTAACATTTGAAAGACAATGGAAGCTTATTGTTGCAAGGCAGGGAGTTATTTCCACACGGGGGCTCTGTGTGTACCGCACTGTGCAGAGGTATGTTTAAATCCATGGCAGAAGTGGGGAGAGGCGTTGTAGTGCAGCTCAAAACTAAAAGAATCCATCACATGACATGCAAATAGAGTGAGACTTGTGTCTTTAGACAACTTTTTTAAGTGTAATGTTCAAATATTAGTCTGTACATATAGGATACTAGAGAGACCGGTTCTTAAGTGAGTGAGTTTGAATGTGACATGGGGGGATGGAGATTTGCAGGTTAGGCTGTTTTGCATGCATTGCTGAAGGACTGGGGGATATGGTTGAAAACAATCGGCACAAAAATTGTGTTTTTCTGACATCAGAACCAGAAAATTGCAAATGAAAACTCAAAAAGGAATAATCAGGATGATGTTCTGTTAAAGAGCTCTGTTAAAACTAATATCTCTCAGCTTTAATACTGTCATATAACTCCTTGTAAGACATTGCTTATTGCTAGTGTTTGATAGTGATTCTTTGGAACCAAAAAGATATGAAATGTAATGTTTGGAATGTATTATACTGTATAATGTGTTTGTATTTAAGTGCATCATATCATAGCTGGTGCAAAATGGGATGTTTAACATTATAACTTTTTAAAAATGACTTAAAGTGTGATCGGTGAAAGTTGCCATTCTTCTCACACTTGACTGCAGGACTTTCTGTTTCCCGCGTCTCTTTGTGTTTCCGATTCAAGCTCTTTGACCTTCCCCCTCTTTTGATTCTTAGAACCCCATCATTAAAAGGCCTCCATCAGCCTCAGTGACACCACAGTCTGATCTACTTAAACACTGTTTTGAGGATCTGTTTCAGCTTCAGGTTTCCCTCGATCTGTCTCACAAACTGTGCTTCTTCATGGCTGAAGACAGTTTGATATTTGACCTTTTTCGTTGGATCACACCTCTTTTTTTTTTTAAAAGATGAGCCATCTGTTGATCACGCGTCTGACAGCTTCATTTACATAAGCTAACACAGCCACTGAGAGGAATGTTGTATTATACATTCCTACAGTAGACACCCGTACACAAAAGTAGTTTCGGTCATGTTTTTGTCACTGAAAGCTGAGATGTTGCACACTGTTAATTAAACAGCCTTATGTAAGAAGAGAACGACTAAGTTTCATTAAAGTGTTGAGTCTTAATTTATGAAACTTTAAGTCTGTGTGAAAAAATGGGCCTGTTCATAAAAAATGGTTCATAGACTAGTTAAGAATAATAAACATTTCAAAAAATTCTAAAATTCCTAACAAAATGCAACCATCCTGTCCAATCCTTGAATGATCTTTAAAAGCACTTTATCTGTTAAGATTGTTTTTCAGATTAGTTGGACTTGTTTTGTAGTAAATAACCCAACACTGGACACAAAGGGATGCCAGATAAAATCATAAAGTAACCGGTGTTTTCTTTGGTAAAAAAAAAAAAAAAAAATCTTAAGGCGTGTTTAATGTCTCTATCATGGTTCACTGTGTTTGAAATATAAACAAAGCAAGTACATTACAATAATACATTTTATTTCCTGGTTTGTGAGAAGAGTAATTGAGGCTTGGCTTACTTTAACCAGGAACTTAATTTTACGTAAATATTAAATTCTAGAAACAAATATTTGGCTTTAAAAGGACAAACAAGTCCCAGCTGCAATAACATTGCATTAAAATTGATTTTAAAGTTACACCAATCAACGTGTGTGTGTGTGTGTGTGTGTGTGTGTGTGTGTGTGTGTGTGTGTGTGTGTGTGTGTGTGTGTGTGTGTGTGTGTGTGTGTGTGTGTGTGTGTGTGTGTGTGTGTGTGTGTGTGTGTGTGTGTGTGTGTGTGTGTGTGTGTGTGTGTGTGTATCACGTGTTTTAGATTGTATGCAGGCCCTTTAAACCTGTACTTATAGTTCATGTCTCTTTCATGGAGAGTTAAGGGGGAGGGATATATTATACTCTCCCTGTATGAATAGACTCAAGTTTTTTCTCACACTAAAAGATTGTGTCTCTTCTGAGAGAGGGGACGGTCCTCAACAATAGCTCTTTGTACACACCAGCAGCTACTTTTTCATTGGCTGCTCTAATCAGGCTGTGTAATCTTTTTTGCACCACACTCAGGGACTTGCTTTGAATTGAATAACTTTTCTGTAATACTTTTCTTCATGTTTTCTACTTCACACTTCTCTTTCTATTAAGTATTGCTCCAAAGGAAAACTTGGGTCAACCAAAAACATGTGAATGTAGTCATACGTAGGAATGATTGCTCCTCCCTGTAATGTAGGGCAAAGTCAAACAGTTGGACTGTGGTCAGTTTCTTGTTCAGTTTCAGTTTAACTAACAGTTAAACTGAAACTAAGTGCCTTAGGATTGTGCTGAAAAATATAATGTGAAAGAGCATGTTGTGAAATGTGGTGCATTTGTCACTGCTGTTGAGCATGGGAGTTAAATCTAGAGGAAACAGCAAAACAAAGAAAACAGGATACAAGGAAGGATGGAGAATTTTTTCATGGAAGTGAAAGAAAACATTTGGTGCCAAAGTCTGTCCACCCCTCAAAGGCAGACTAAAGTTTGTCTCCTTCTTCCATCAAAGACAATCTTCTGCCAGACTGTTTTCCAGCAAACAGAGGCACTAGCCAATTGAAAGAATGGGAGGGGCTGTTGGGCTAATCCGCCTCTCATGTGACTCAACTGAATCATTAACCTAAGGAGGCCCCACCTTCACTAACACTGCTCCCCCTCTCCCTCCCTGATTCGCTGAGATAGCTGCTGGGAGGGAACGATTCGGTTACACTCAGGGCTGGGAGGTGCTTGGGCCAAGCAGTTCTGCCGAGGCAGTGGAGAGGAGACAGAGAAAACAAGTGGGAGAGTTACAGACAATATGCCTGACAGGTGGAGTCTCCCACAGCGCTTTGTTATGGAATGCAGGACTTTGGAAAGAGGAAATACGCCACGTTGAACAAGACATTGTGTCAGCTATGGGTGAGCTGATTTAAACCACTACAGCCATGAAGAGCCCGGTGGTTTATGGCAACCCAGTCATGTTTGGTCCAGCGGATTGGAATCATGCAGTTGGTGCCCCAGTCAGGAGAGGGGTGAGTGTGGAGGAGCTGGGGGATGCCGGTTGGGCCAGAGAGAGGGAGAGGATGGCCCATCTGCAACAAATACAACAACTACACCAACTGCAGCTTCAGCAGCAACAGGTTGGATATCCTGGGTATGGAGTAGTTCCTCCTCGTCAGCCACAGGGACCATTTATGATAGCAAGTCCTTGTGACCCAGTTCCCATGCCAGTTCATGGTGGCATGATGGTTCCTGCAGGCGGGCAAATGCCACCTCCAGTGCATATGCCAGCTCAATGGCCAGTACAATGGGACAACCAAGCCCAAATTGGACCAAACAATGTTTGCCACCAAAGAGAGAGGCCTCCAGGCCAGGATGTTTACTTCCATCCTGGTTCAGAAGATGGTCACCTAAATGTTAGGGTTTCTGAATGGAAAGGCAAACATATTTTTTACCAGGGTCCTGAGGATAACAGACGGCAGGACTACAGCAGAGTGCCGAAAGAAAAAGACCCTAATGACTTCCGAACACAAGAGCGGTATGAAAAGTTGGACGAGGACCGAAGAAGAAGGGATGACTGGTTAAGAGAAAATGACCACGATACTGAACGTTATGATCACAGGAGTCCCAGAGACTTAGAGGAGTATGATCATAAGGACAAATACAGGCACAGGGACCATTATGACAGGAAGTATAAAGAGCGCTATGATGACAGAGAGCAACAATATTATGACGACAGGAAAAACGGCAGACATGAACTCAGAAAACAGGACAGTTACAACAGTGAGTATGAAGACCACTATGATCAAAAAGACAATTATGCTCGTAGAGACGACTACCGGGATAATGACCACTACTATGATCGTGAACAGGATTATTATGATTCAAAAGACCGAGCTCGCTATAGGGAAAAGGAATACTATCAGCGCAGAGAGGAGGAGCGGTACAATGAAGAACGAAAGCATAAGGACCAACACTACGACCGGCATGCAGAGGATCGATATGAACGCAGGGAAAACATTTACAAAGACAGGGAAGTCTACAACCGAAGGGATGAGGAAACCTACAACGGTAAAGGAAGGGGCCAGTACGACTCTGAACTGGACGAGTATAGTGGTTACAAGGAGCGAGACCACTATAACAGGTACAGGGATACAGGTTATGATAGAGGAGACGACGACCACAGAAGGAAGGACCAGTACAAAGCAAGGGAGCACTATGAGCGAAGGAATGCAGACCACTACGAACCCAGAGAAGGGGATCGTGCCCTCAGCAAGCCCAGAGACCGATACCGAGAACTACGCTCCGTATCTGTAGATGAGCAATACGAGGACTACCCTAAAAAAGATCGCAAGACACACTGTGAGGAATGGGTCGAACAGCAAAACCAGAAGTTGGCACTCAAGGAAATACAGTCTTTTGAGGATCCTGTGGTATATCGGCACAGTGATGAGCGGGAAAAAGGATACGAGTCGAGTGCTGGGAGCGTAGGTTCAAAACGGCATCGCAAGCCTGTTTACGTGGGCTCACTAGATCGGAACAGCTTCTACAGGAAGACAGCCCCGAGCTCAATACGAAACTCCCAGTTCGCCACAACGAGGAAAAAGAATCAAGGTAAACACAAGGATATTGTCATGTGAGAAGAAGGTAATGCAAATGTTGTATTTGCACAGCATATTGTGCTTAAAGTTTGTGCGATCATTTCTAAATGTTATACTCGGTTCAGACCGCTCAACAGTTCATTCATTAAGAGTAAGATAAAGACTCGGGTACAAACCACTTCACTTCAGTGATCTTGGAAAAAAAAAAAAGACAACATTTGAAAGGGCGGTTGTCTTTCAAACCCTGTGATAAAACAGTCTAGAAAAGTCAACAGTCTTTGGTGTCTCATGTCTTATCACTGGTGACCTCCCAGAGGTGATCTTCTAATCAATGATGGGGGCTTTAAAGTGCTGACTAGCTGAATTCACTTCCATGCAAAGTGTGTGCTGGAACCTGTGTGTGTGTGTGTGTGTGTGTGTGTGTGTGTGTATGGGTCAGTATCACCTATCACACAGGAAAGTGAACTGTCAGGTATTTGTAGGTGTAAGAACCTGCACAACGGGTTTTATTGGCTCTTGGGTTTTGTTGTCCCGGTCATTCTCCTTGTCTGCAGTTTTCCTGTTTGCTGCTGAATTCTACATCACTGATGCTATGTGCTCCCAAAACTAGTCTGTTTAGTAATAACCTTGTAGTGTTGTGGCTCTGCTTTTGTGATATCTTTTCAGTAGTGTATGTTTTGTAAACAGACCATATCTTATCAATCTGAAGACACAATCTAAATGTCACAAGTCACTCCATTTGTCAAAGTTCTTATATGAACCATACTTGAGGCTTTGTGATAATGACTCACATACTGTATAAAGGAGAAAGGAACATTTACTGAAGATACTCAAGCCTTAAACTTATCACTGAAAAAATATCAAGTTTAATGCCAATGCCTTACCGAACCTAAGAGGTAGAAATTACAAATCCTATGTTTTAATAATATTATGTTTGAATGTGTAAAACAAAATCAGGATGAGATTCTACATCTGAAAATTCTTCTGAAGTATATAGAGGACAAAAGAGATAAGAGGAACAACTTTGTCCACAGGGGGCACCAACATAAACAAACCAAAAGTTCCCAACATTTAAGCATTTTTAATGCAAGGTTTTAGTGAAGTAAACATGTTTTAAAGCCCCTGTGAGGAGTTTTTAAGTGGCTACAAAACAGATTGCAATTAACAGTGACATCTGAAAAATAACTTCATTCATTTGATGCGACTATTCTGACTTTCAGTCCTTTCAATGGATATTGTTTTTAGAGCCTGTAGACAGACTGAAGGATGCAAACTTGCAGATTGGACAGATGGTTAAATCTAAGTTTGAACATTTGATGGTGGGATCATTAGGGCTCACTTGGGTCCACTCATAAACAGTCATAGTCTGAAGATACAGAAACTAACAAACTTAGCATCTCAGAGAAAGTGTGCGTGTGTGTGTGTGTGTGTGTGTGTGTGTGTGTGTGTGTGGTGTTTCCTGAGGAAGGAGAGAGCACTCCTCCGTCCGAGTTTATTGTGTCTGAAAAGAAGCAGGTGGCGGACCAGGTCCCCTCCCCCAGTCACCTAGATACACACACGCGCACCGGTCATACACGCACAGCCCCACACACACACATAGTACACACTGGCCCCCACCTCACAGCCTTTTTTCGGGAGTCCAAGTATTAATCCCTAGCGTCAGCATGGTGGGTGGATAGCGGGGGTCTGTCTGGTGCCAGGCGGTTGCAGGCACTAGCCTGACTCCTTCACTTTAGGACTTGTGTGTGTGTGTGTGTGTGCGTGTGTGTGTGTGTATGTGTGGCCCTGCAAGGCTTATTTGAAAGATGACGCCATTTTTTAACACACACACACACACACACACACACACGTACACTTGGCTGTGCAGTGTCTTGTCATCCTTTAATCTTGTTAAACTGTTTCAGCTCTGTCAGGGGGTTTGCTCTGAGTAAAGTATTTGATTGCATGGCTAAAAACATTATAGACAATCTTGTTGCAATGCTTATTGGGCTTACGCTGTAATTGAGTGACATTGAGGTGATGGACGAGGCTTTCTGACATGGCCCTTAACACAGATTGAGGGCCTTTGTTGTTCTCCTGAATCCAGTTTTAGATTAAAGACCTGTCTCTGGGTCTCATTGGTCTTAAAAGGATAGCAGCTGCTTTTCAATATTTCATCTAACATGCATACAGCTATTACAGTTCTTCATTCAGTTATTTCTATTATAAACAGTGTGTCTATGTGTGTATGCAGGCGAAGCAGATTAACAATTAATGTTCAACCTTAAAAAAATAACGTCGTTGTAAGAATTGACCTGAATTTAAATACAAACAACCACTAAACTTTAAAAAATGCTCTCTGCTGTATTTACAGTTTGAACGTCTTTGTGGGCAGTGTGTCATCATCCCTCTATGATCTGGAAGCGTATGCTGTCTTCTTGTTTTTAATCCTTGAGCAGTCGCTGTCATTGGTGGGCAGAAGGGGACTGAGGTGAGGTGGGTAGGGGGGTTTAGGAGCTTTAAGACAGGAAATCTTCGGACAAGATCTCAAATCTTCTGACAAGATTGATGAACTAAAGACATCTTACCTCACCGCAAGCAAACGAAGAAAAAGTTGGTTAAGGCTCACTCGCTGAGTTCTGTGTTGGATATAGGTGTGGGAAAAGACTTAACCTTTTCCAACTGACCAGTTTGATCATGATAAGACAGAGGCAATGATCATATGTATGTATACTACTAATACAAAGTCACAAACATGTATCAAAACCTGAGTCCATCAGAGCTATTCTTCCAAGTATTGTGAGCCAAATTCTCCACTTTACACTCGGTGCTTTTATTCAGTACTATAGCTTGTGCCAGTCATCAGTCCGATAAACAAAGTTAAACAACTGACCTTTATGATGGTTGTTTTGCGGTTAATCCTCCCGGACCTTTCCTTTTTGATGTTTACAGAGTGTCACAGTGTTGTTCTAAGTTATACTGACATTATCTCACAGGATTCAATTTCTTACGTGTTCACACAGTGAAGATGTCAAAATTGTAAAAACAGTGAAGTCACTCAATTGTAAGTCAGTATGGTGTCAAAGTCAAACCCTGGCTGTGTGAACAGAGCCACTTATGGCAAATGTCACTGCAGTGTTAGTGCAAGATTTACATTTTGCGTTTACAGTATTAGTGTATGCATAAACACCGGTATGGATTATATGAGGATATGTGCTGAATGGAGTTACAATTCTAAGAGCAATAACAGGCCTGAAAAGCAGTCATTAGCCTGGTTCAGTTTATTTGATATTATGATAAAACAGAAGGTTCAATTTGAAATATCTGCCCTCCAGGCAGGTAGTTGTTTTGTTGCTCCTAAAAGGGGGTCATTATTTGAAGATGCTTTTGGGAATAAAACAACAGCATTTTGTCATCCAATCATCTATTTGTGCAGCGTGCAGAACACTTCACTTTTTCTCGTATTTTTTGCCGTGGGAAAAGTGAAAGAGCCCTCAGGCAGATCTTTGTCTTTACTTGTCTTACATTGAGCAACAGATACAGTTTAAAGCTGCCTGCTCAGTCATCGCAACGCCTCAAAGCAGTTCTCACACACAGAGAGAACACGTATTTCCTACACAGAAACAAAGACACTAGCATGCAACAGAGTTCAAATTGTATGCTAAACTAACAGATTAAAACAGAGAATGAGTGATGTTATTGACTGGTTTCCTTAGATTTTTTAAAAAATGTATAACTACTGAAAATATAGTGAATGCACTACTGTGTCTCACCAAAGCACCTGTGGGACCCTGTACACCCATAGTCCTCTTCTTTTCCATTAACTTGAAGACAGTAGAGCTTTTGGTTGAATGCGTCCCCCCCCCCCCCCCCCCCCCCCCCACATCCCTTTAATGTCTGGGATCCTCCTGAAGCTCTCTCTGCACATATGCAAAACTGATGGTCTCTTGAAGTAATTGGACACTGTTTGTCGGATAAATGAGACCAAATTAGAAATTCCAAAGGAGCCAAAGACCACATATTCGGTCCACTTTGAAGCAACTCATTTATTGAACTTGTTAATTACACTGTAGCCATGGCCACCTGGGAACAAGAGTATTTGTATGTTATGGGGATGTGAAAATCACAATCTGAAAGCCTCATGTCTCATTACACGACCTGCGCTTGTCGCGATCAATGTGACTTGAATAGATGGCTGTAATTACCAGGAATCCCCAACAATGGTCCATAAATGTTGCTGTGAGATGCGGCCAGGAGAAGGAATGTGACCTTTTGACATTTGACCCTGTAAGAGATAAACAAGATGGTATGCCACTGAATAAACTTCCCCGCTATTTGTTCTATTTTGGGTGACCAACTACCTGGTGCAGCAGCTTGTAGTTAAAAATCAGGACAGAACTCGATTGAATGTAGTCAAATTTAAGCATGTTCAATGGAAACTCCACCCTGCTGTAACGGCCATTTTCTCCCCTCTGTAAAGACTCACAGAGAGCGATACATTTGACTGTTAGAAGAAAGAAGGGTGAGATTTATTTTGGTTTAAAAAAATAATAATAATTCTTACCCATAAGACACTGCTTTTTTCACAAAAAATGTGTCCCAGACCAAAAGTCCCTCACCGGAGCTCTAAGTTGACATGCGAAGAACCTGTGCTGACCTGTTTCTAATGCACGTTACCAGAATTGTGAATTTAATTTGAAGTATTAAATGCAAGTCATGGCCTGCAGGTTGTCAGGTAAATATTGCTGTTGCAGTTGACAGTCTGTTGGCGAGCTTGTTACTTATTCTCAACAACCAAACACTCACACAGTGGCCCATGTGATATTTCAGCAGAGCCGTTCCCTGCCCTCCAAAAACTTGGCTTAATATGAGGAGGCCCCCCCTGCTATTTGTGTTGCCATGGTGACTGTGCGTTCTGCTGTGAACTTTGGAGCAGATCTCAAACACAGCACTGATTGTGTCCGACCTCAGTGTGTGTGCAGGGAAAACTTTTGACTCTGCATGGCTTTTTAATGTGGCATGGAGTGAAGAGACAAAGAATTCAGAGACGCGTAATTTAAGCATATTGTTATGATAAAAACAATACTAAACTTTATTTATTCAGCACAAAAACAGATCAAAAAATGCAGGAGTTAAAACACAAAAAAGAGAAAATGTAAGAATTCAAAAAAGCCTTTATATATCAGACCGTTTTAGGAGATGATTTAACTTCACAGGATTTAAACATTTTATAGAAATATCGTTCTAAAGAGAAAAAGAATATCTGCAAGTGTACTCAAGTAGAGTTGTAGAATATATAAAAGAGTTGAAATATCCCTGAGTGAGAGCAAACTCTGGAGGATTGAGTTGAGGATGGTGATTCATTATTTTGATAGATTTCAGCCTGTTTGAGGAGGAGCCTGGTCAGGTGTGAGAACACTTTGAAACAAGAAGCAGACTTTCAAAAAAAAAAAACCCCAAAAAAACTGGACTCCACTCCTCTTGACTTTGCATATCCCGCAGATGTTGAATTCATCTGGGTTCTCATGACCAGAAAAAATATGGAGTCACTATGAATTTAAAAAACTTAAAAGTCCAAATATGAATGTGAACTGATCAAATCAGCGGGAAAAGTTAAATCCCATCACAAGGTTCATTCAGAAATTAGCATGGGGAAAAAAGTGCATTTATAAAAAACACTCAAAGCAGATGGCATGCATGCTTAACACTGTTTGCTGCTGACATGTAATATTCTCCAACACTGCAGTGCACAAAGGCAACAGTGGAGATGAAACACTTCAAACATTTGAATTAAAAACTCCCAAAAAGTATCAAAATCTTCTGACTTAAATTTAGAAAAAAAAAAAAAAAAAGTTTGAAGGGGCAGTTGATTTCAAAAGTTTCTGTAAGACTCACAGCCCACTTCACCATTATTGTATCATTATCTGTTCAACAGCATCAACAAGCATGTTAACATGTTTTATACTTTGGTCTTGCTTTGATGGTTAGTATAGATTTGAGACACGGCATGTTTAAAGCTGGAGAACAGTAGAGGCAAAAAGTGAAAGTCCAGCTCCAGATTTTCCTTGTAACCAGAGTGGTCGTCCTCCCTCGTGTGTGTGTGTTTCTTTGTGAGTGTGTGTGTGTTTAATGATGCTGGGTTCCCATGCATTCTCATGGTAATTGGAGGTCTGGAATGGAGTTTTTGCAGCGAGACGCTCGGTCCTCTGCAGGGCTCAGGAGCTGGACTTCAGTTTGACAATGGACCATGGCAGAATGGGTGCCGTGGTTTAAAGCACAGTGTGTGTGTGTGTGTGTGTGTGTGCGTGTGTGTGTGGGTGGGGGATGCACTTGGTTTCTGAAGTGGTTTGAAGAAAAGTTACAAGCAGCAGGTGGGTGAAATCTCATCATCTTCACTTTTCTGCCTCTTGCTCTCTTTTTGTTTTTGGGCGTAGCAGAGACAATGTCGTTCAGTTGATATATTTACAGTCAATTTAAGACACGTATCTCTAAAAAAGTTAGAGTTGGGTTTTTAAAGATGAGATTTTTAAGAAGATTTTTAGACATTTTTATTTTTATTAGAAAAAAACATTTTATAGGGGATGTGAAATGAAACCTATATTCAATAACATGCCCTGAAGTATTTTAGCCTTTGCAAAACTTAAACAGATGCACATTTTCACACTAAATATGTTTAATTAATATACCACTGACAAATATGATCAAGGCTGAAAAGCACTTAATATTCATAGTAGAATTTGTATGAAACCAACTTCATCATAGTGGAAGCATGTGATACTCAGCAGTTCACTGCAGCAACACTCTAGCTTCAATCTAAAATTCATCTTTCTGCAACTTTAAGCCACACGTTGTTCCTGAGCTGTGATTTGATCGTGCTTCTTGATTCCCACTCCTTTGTTTCCTTTTGAATCTTTAATGACCCGTGAAGTCATCATGAGACTGTGTATGATTAAGAGTGTTGTAGTGCATTGTGAGATGTTGTCTGCTCACGTCATTTTATTGTGCCATCGTGTCCACTCCCTGTTGGGATTAACAGTCCCATAAATCCACCCTGCCGTGTGTTTCTGACTCTCAGATTAATGTTGAACATGATTCATAAGGTGGCAATTGAGAAACAGTCCAGCTTGAAACTAATTACAAATTGTCTGATGACAAATAAGTAAACATTGCTAAATATGTTTGTTGGTTTGTTGGCATCACCTGTTTTTTTTTTTGTTTAGCTTTATTCAAGAAGAGTAATCTGCATATACAGTCAGGGAAACAAAAAACAAAGTTAAAGACAGATTATACTCCGATCCATACTGCGTAAAACACGGAAGTTAGTATCCATACTGAAATGTTTGGTATACTGAGATACCCAAAAATTGCATACTGAATGACCACGAAAGTTCAGTATACTCAAACTCCCTGAAAAGTACGTACTGCCTACTGAACTGTGACGATTCAGAAAGGGCCACTGTCTGTGTAAAGCATCCAGAGTGTTTTCTCTCACATTTGTCTGAATATGTGGCTTATTATTTTAGAGGGATGATGGATTTACTTCATCTCACAGAGCTGATAAAGTACAGTTCTGACATGAGAGCCTCACTATCAGCCCAGTGATCCCTTTTAGTTCTATTTCTATAGTATTCTTTACTCCTCCCCCCCCCCCACCAATTTTGTGTGGAAACTAAATACAAAAAATTGCCCATTGTAGGAATTTGACTAACACCATTATCCACGTCTTGTCCATATTGTAGACATTTGGTGAAGAGTCAGAATCAAAAAAGTACATTTCCCCTCATGCCTTTATCAGCCTATTGAACCTATAAAGACCCTTTATTGTTCAGCAGACTATATAGGCAGACTCTTTGTTTTCTTTTCTAAACTCTCTCATATGTGTAACCAGGTCAGTGTTTGAATGAGGCTCATTTACAAACCTTCATGCTGCTGGGTCTCTGTACAAACCCTTTGAGCCCCCCTGCAGAGCCCTGTTTTCTCTTGTCCCCATTAGGATTCGATCAAACAATGAAAGGTTGAAATCACGTCACATGTACAGTACATGTGTGTGTGACTAAATGTTCTGTGTACACTCGGGGTTTGAATTTATTCTCCAGTAAAGTCTTAAATGTTGTCAAGGCAATTCTTTGTTTTTGGCATACTCATGTCTTCCTGTCTGATGCAGTCGGTCCTCTTTTAGTTGTCTTATTTCTGATTCTGAGTCAGCATCAACAGGTGTTTAAAGTTCGACCACAGCTGATTAGAATAAAAATGACCTCTTAGGCTTTCCCTACCACTTGTTTGAAACTTTCTTTTTCAAAAGTCCTTTCATAAAACACCTTGTAGATTTAGTTTCCCTCATTAGAAAACAAACACTTTGGGTTCTCTGGCTTGTTTCCACAGTGAGGTTTTGGGAGCAGGTTGGTTGTTTGTTCTGAGTGATTAGCCTCTCTGATTGTTGGCACCCACTCTCAGGTGTGTGATTTAGTTTGTATCTACTGAGTGATTGTTCTGTGGGTGCTCCCTGTGGCTGCTGACGACACTGCAGATCCTGTTTTACACGATGACATGTTACACCTAATGGGCAGCTGTGATTGTGCGTCTGGCAATTTACAGTGTGTAATGTGTTTCTTCCAATTTCCCTTGTCAGCTAAATAATATTTAAAATGTCCCTATTATGAACATAAAGACAGCTGTGAGGATGCATACTTGTGAATTCCTGCACCCTCTTTGCAATACTTTGCAGGACAGAAGAAAAGTAAAATCCCTCAGAAGTAGGTCAAAACTGGGTCATGCGGTTTCAACAGGTTGTCTCGGACGGACACGGCATGTGAAGTGGAGCGTGTGATGTGGTTGTGTGTGCACGCAGAGGATCAAACGTGGGAATAAGCCGATTTGATTCCAATTAAAGTCTGAGTCTTTTGTTTTGCGTCTCCCCTTTGTGTTGTGTATGACTTCTAAAACCCATTAGCGGACTACTTTCTCATCAGCGTGGAAACGCTCCAGTGTTGGCAGAGCTGCAGCAGCAGCAGCGGCAGCAGCGGCGGGTGCTGCAGGGATACGCGGTGCAAACGGAGAGAAAAGCTCCTTTTGAGGGCGAGCTTTAGCCAAGTCACGTGAAGAGAGAGAGACAAAGACAGAGAGAGGAAGGAGGTCAGAGAGGGAGACCAAAGGCGGGTGGCCCAAGGATCATCATGAACAAAAAGTTTGATATTTTTGAAGTGTTTCCTTAAAAAAAAAAAAAAAAAAGAAGATCTCTGATGATTAATTTCCCAAGATCTTATGTTTGATCTTAAATCACTCACAAGTTTAATGTTAGCTTAGTGTTCAGAAGGCGGCCGCTGTGATGCTGTAGCTTCTGGGTTTTGTGAAGTGAAGCATGCTGGTATTTATTTGCAGGGGGGTAACATGAGGGTAAGCAGAGTTAACTTCATTAGCTTCTGACAGCATCTGCTCCAGGAGCAAAGGTGACGTCACCCTCATCTGTCAACACACAGGAGGCTGCACCCTGGACTGAGACGTTACAGAGCTTCATGTTGAAATAAACACGGCATCTTTCCAAAGCAGTGTTTTTCTCTCCTACATACAGTTGTTAACGGATTTCCCTCAACTTATCGTCCTGAACCCCTGTGACGATGTCTGACTGCCTGTAGAGGAACATGCTACTTTATCATGTTCTGCTACTTTCTGTAAGGGGACTCTCCTAAACTCACACATGTAGGGCTCTTTCAGAGGCCGAGGCTGATATCAATATGGGATTAATTCTTCTTTGTTTCCACAACAGAAATCCTACATTTCAGAAGAATCAACTTTTTAGTAGAGCTCTTTCTTTAGAAGTAAAGCTGCATAAAAAGTGCATGTTTAGGGGCTATTTCCAGCTAAGATTGGGTGTTGAAGTATTTCCAGCAGCAGCACAATATGTGTGAGCACAGCGTCCATGTTTGATGCAAAGATATAATGTGTCAGAATGTCCAGCAGTCTGGCTTAATGATGTGTTTATTGTAGCTTTTGGATCCAAATGGACGGCTATGATGAAAAGAAAATGAGCTGTAATAGGATTTGGATTTAAAAAAAAATATGCTTGTCAGTTTTCTTGAAACAGGATTTGTTGAAAGTTTGACAATTATCCTTACTTTAAAGCGCACAAGGGTTAAAAAAGAATCACCGTTATGCATGAAGACATTTGTAACATTTTCAAAACAATTCCAACTGCATGTTAGGTTTAAATTCACCGTGTATCATCCCTCTCCAGCCCCTGTTATCTCTCTTCCCTCAGAGCCTCTCTAACTGCCTCTTCTTTACTGCCTGCTGGTCCCTGAGGGCCTGTCTGTCTGTAGTAGCTGTCACAGGCCATTGTGCCGCGCACAAAGAGCCCAAGTCCACTCCAGTCTGAGCTCCATTCATAAAAAGCAGCGACGCATGAACCGGGCTCTCCCTCCGGTCCCAGGGGCTACCCGGGAGAGATCAGCCCACTGAGGGTGATAGCAGAGACATTGATCAAAAGCTAGTCAGACAGGACGAAGAGTTAAGGATGGGCTGGGTGGGTGGGCAGGAATATGTTTGGATACATGAATGGGGATGTGGGTCGGGGAAGTTTTTCTTTCTGAGAAAATAAGCCCTTTGTGTCACATTTAGCTACAACAAGCCTTGTGTTTGCAACAATTTCATGGTTATTATGAGCAAAAATGGATACTTTTAATATAAGGCTTTCATAGATTTGTCTTAAATACTCTTTAATCCATGAAATTAAACTGATTTGTCTTTGAAAAAAGGTGTAATATCAAATTGGAATGCAGCTAAATTTGTCTCCACTCCTGTCATTTCAGAGATGACACTCCTCTCCTCTCAGCCCGAACCCCTCGACTCCACACCGACCTCCGACTCCAGCCCCATCGCGGGCACCGAGGACCCGGAGCTGAGGATGCAGGAGAAGAGGTCCAAGGTCATCGAGGAGCTGCTGCAGACGGAGAAAGACTACATCAAAGACCTGCAGATGTGTGTGGAGGAGATCATCGAGCCGCTGCAGAAGAAGAAGGTAAGAAATAATGTGCAATCTCTAAAGCCCAGTTTTTGTAAGTGAGAATATTGTGTTTCTTATGCAGGAAAACATAGCCAGGATACTCTATAAATATTGATGACTGGGATTTTTGTATTCTCTGCTGCATCTTTGTCAGTTTCCATCATTTTAAAGCAGCTCATTTGAGGAGTTTTAACCTGGAAATGAAACGGGCTGATGCATGTATACTGATGCCTCTATATGACCCTCAAAAGCCAACGAAACCATCTGAAAGATTGACTGATTCTATGTAGTTGTTTTATTAGCATATCTTTAACCTGTTGTGGGTTAGGTGTCGAGGTAAAAAGGTGAGGTGACTCACTGTAAGTAATAAAGGCTGTTACTCACAGTAAGTTGCAAGTTAGACATTTAAAATATGGAAGAATACAAGACTGACACATGTACAGGAAAAGATCAGAAAAGTGATAGGAGGTAACATATTGTCCACACAGGGGGCCTCCAAAATCAACACAAAATGAAAGTCCCTCGTAGAAGCTTTAATCAGAGTTTTAACAGCTTCGATCTGCTTTTCCTAAAAGGTGAAGAACGTCGACTTTGATGGACTCTTTGGAAACATCAGCTCTGTGATCGACTTGTCCCAGCGTCTGTGTGATTCCCTGCACGACACAGACTCTATCGGTAAGAATAAAAATGTATCCTTTATTAATCACGCAAGGGGAAATTCAGTTTTACACTCTATCTAATGACCATGCTACACAAACATGCTCAAACTGGATCCTATGGACATGCATTAATGGAGAGGTCTCAGAGTGACGGGGCTGCCCACAGCGAGTGCTCCAGAGCAGTTTTTGGGGTTTCGGTGCCTTGCTCAAGGGCACCTCTCCAGCTACCAGACCAATTTCCGGACTTGGTCCTTGCCGGGACTTGAACCGGCGACCCTCCAATTCCCAACCCAAGTCCCTACAGACTGAGCTACTGGGTTTATTTAAAAGATAGATTAATGCTTTGAAAAGAGGCAACATTAACTAAAGCGCTGCACAGTGGATTAAATAAGAAAAAATAAAACCAAGAAAAAAAATACATAAAATAATTAACATACACTCAAAATTCTGTGCATAGAATAAAATAACTTTTAAAACTTTTTTTTATGATGATAATGTCACCTTATATTTATTGGCCAGGCAAGCGATTGAAAATAATCAGTATTAGGGGAAATAAACTTGAGGGTGTGAATGTGAAATGTTGTTTAGTTTATTGTAGTGTTCAGTAAAAGGTGGGAAACATTAAACAACAGACCTCTGATTGGCCTTTTTTTCCAGTGTGATTTCTAGTAACGGACACATTTCCCCCTCCCCCCTCCCCCCCTTTTTTTTTTAAATAACACATGATCTCATGTTTTTGTGTCTTGTTTCTCTCAGGGAGTGTATTTCTGGACTTTAAATCTGAGGTGGAGGAGGTGTACAAGATCTACTGCCAGAACCACGACGATGCCATCTCTCTGCTGGAAAGTTACGAGAAAGACGAGAACATCCAGCGCCACGTGTTGGAGTGTCTGGAGAGGCTGAGGTAAGTCACCGAGAGGAAGGAAACATGGATTGGTTGGATGTTTTAGATTTGAGTTTTCACCCTTGTTTAAACGATTTTGCACGTGAGTGACCAGAACTGAGCATGTGAGTGATTCAAAGCATGAAAACGTGCGAGTGGCCACTAATACAAATACTCAGTTTAAGTCAAAGATTAACTGTGAAAAGCTGTTGTACGTTTACAGTTCTTCAAGTTCAGCATTTATAATTGTTACAGTGATTAAAAAATAACTAGGTTGGCACACATTGAACTCGTTGTGAAGAGGTAGAGGCATTCTGCTTATCTCTTTTTACTATATTTGTTTTGTAAAAAGTCCTGTTGTTTACTGTAATGCCTCCTTATCGCTGATATCCACATGCAATTGAAGTATGATGGCTTTCCTTAAGCGGACTTTTGCACCGTGACTAAAGGGTGTGTTATGATAAAGAAGTGCACCCGCTGTGTGTTTGCTGTAGCAATGCAGGGAAGTCAAAGAATGTCCTCTGTCTGGTTTCACCTGTGGAGTTTCACCGTCAGTGACTCAGACACTTGAGTTGACACTACAGCATTCCCTTGAAGTAACCTTAACAATCGTTGTTTGAAGATAAACACAGGTTAGAGGGCTAGACCGGAAGCTTTAGAAAAAAAGAGTACTGTTTCCTCCACGAGTTAGAAGAAGAGAAAAGTATTTTACAGCTCACAGCGTGCAAATAAGATGTGTTTAGTTGCATTTTTTCTTTTCTTTACAGTTCCTCTCAGCATTTGTTGTCGAACCATAAATATTCAAGCCTTGTCAGGAGAACAATACTCTTTTCTGAAGTGTGCGTACGTCTGTTGCGACCTATTGAGCTTTGAAAAGGTCATGTGTTGTGCCACCTTCTTAAACTGGCCACTTTGACTGCCAGTCTGGGCCTTTGTCCAGCTTTAAGAGAAGATTCTCTAAACAAAACCATAACAACCTGCGGGTGCAGTGGGCTCGGCCGTTTTTAATTGGCCGTACAAAGTTCAAGTGTCTGTATCTGTTCCTTACCGGTGCTGCACAATTGATAATTAAACAAAAATGAAGCAGATTGAAGATTGTCATCAGGTGATAGGTTTATAAATTCTGTCTGTCATTTTTTTTTTATCTCCTCCAAACCTCAACAGGGCCATATACAGAGAATGGTAAGTGTCCTTAAAGAGTGTCGTCATGATTTCTGGCATGAGAATCATCCTGACTGCATCTGACTGCATGTACTTTGCTCACTAACTCCCTCTGGAAATTACCTTTTTGTGTGTGTGTGTGTGTGTGTGTGTGTGTGTGTGTGTGTGTGTGTGTGTGTGTGTGTGTGTGTGTGTGTGTGTGTGTGTGTGTGTGTGTGTGTGTGTGTGTGTGTGTGTGTGTGTGTGTGTGTGTGTGTGTGTGTGTGTGTGTGTGTGTGTGTGTGTGTGTGTGTGTGTGTGTGTGTGTGTGTGTGTGTGTGTGTGTGTGTGTGTGTGTGTGTGTGTGTGTGTGTGTGTGTGTGTGTGTGTGTGTGTGTGTGCGTGCGTGTGCGTGTGTTCCCATTGTGACGGCAAAAATAAATCAGAGTGTGTGTGGAAGACTCTAAAAATATCCGTGCTGCCGTTTCAACTTCCTTCCCTGGACTGAGATGGACTCTTATATTTTTTTGCTGTTTCTGTTTGCATGCGCTTGTGAAAACTGTTTGCTGTTGTTGTGACAACAACATGTGCATGACCCCCCCTCTTTTTTCTCTGCTTTATAAAAGCAAAGTCAAACTTTTAATGCCATCTTCTGGACTTGCGGCGCAACAGCAATCCAAATAATTAATCAAATCTTTACTTGATGACATGTCGACGTATCTTTTCTAGATTTCTTATCAGTTCTCCAGAACATATTCTCTTTATAGAGAATACATTATAACTTTCTGATTTTCAGCTTCTGCTGTTCTGGATAAAAATTGGTGCCCTTAAAATCCACCTCCAACACCACAAACCTGAAAGTATATGTGATTTGTGAACCAAATGACAAGTGTGTATTGGCACGTTTCAGTGTTACATTGGAAAATGACATGCCGTGCAAAGAGAACCATTTTTGTATACTTTTTTCTGTTGGATTGGGAACAAATAAATGCAGTTTAGTTTGTTGCTGTTGCAGACTTAGTCCCCTAGATTGCATTAAAATAAGCAAATCAAGATTTCTTTTTGATTGTGCCTTTCTTGTTCTTTTATATCTCCTGCAAAATGTCTCAATCATCATCAGAATATCTGTTTATTTGATGATGCTCTTCATATCATTGGATCAGACAATCCACATGATACAGAGATGTGAACAAAGGGAGAGCCACTTCTTCTTTCATTATGAATTGTTATAAATTGCTGTTACAATGGGCAGAATCATAACCAAACAATCTCCTTTTCATCTTTTTTTTTTTTTTTTCCAGGGGTAAAACCAACTACATCAACCTGGGCTCTTTCTTAATAAAGCCGGTGCAGAGGGTGATGCGTTACCCGCTGCTGCTGATGGAGCTGTTGGGAGCCACACCTGAGAGCCACCACGACCGCCTGCAGCTGACTCTGGCACTGCAGGCCGTCAAGGAGATCAACGTTAACATCAACGAGTACAAGCGCAGGAAGGACCTCGGTAAGAATCCCCCAATGCCTGGTCGATCTGAGTCACACCTGCTGTTACTTTTTACACTCTGAACCCATTTTTTCCCTTCTGCCGTCCACAGTGGTGAAGTACAGGAAAGGAGACGAAGACACGTTCATCGACAAGATCTCCAAACTGAGCATGCACTCCATCATCAAAAAATCCAACCGAGTCAGCAGCCACCTCAAACACCTTACAGGGATCTCACCTCAGGTACGTCACTGCTCCCCTAACACGCTCTTCAGAAACAGCCTGAATATTATGGATGAATCTCATCTCTCTTTCTCTCTCGTCTTGTTTTTTTCCAGATTAAAGATGAAGCGTTTGATGACGCGGAGAAGAAGTTCAGGCTGCAGGAGAGACTCATCAAGAGTTTTATCAGGGACATTTCCTTGTACCTGCAACACATCAGGGTAGGAGCATTTTTAACACGATCACCTCGGAACATTCTACTTCTCAGTGTGTTTGCACTTTTTCAAACGGAAAGTAAAATCAGATAAAACTCCCTGTGCCTTGTAACTGCATCTAAAATGCACTTCTTAAAAGATGTTAAAGGAAAATGTATAATTTCATGTTTTTTTATTGCCAATACACTTTGTCCAAGTACATGGTAGTATTTCTTAAACGTCAGAAAGGAGACATTCAGTAACCATGATCTATTCAGGTATTTAAAAAAGTAATTCAATATGGACGGTGGGCCAGGTGCCATAGTAAAAACTTTTTTTTTGCTGTATATTATCAAAATGTTTGTGTGAAGAAAAGCATAGTTTCTGAAAACAGTTAGAGCACTGTGTAAAATGTAAAAAAAAAACAAAAACAGAATGTGATGTTGCTATAGCCTCAAACGCACCATCACCACGAAAAATAAAGACAATATATCTAAAAGTATTGATAGTTAAAAACCTAACTTAGTATTTATTTGGAGGATTTCTTTCATATCTAATAAGTATGCATCTCTTCAGGAATCAGCCTCAGTGAAGGTGTTGGCAGCCATCAGTTTCTGTGACATCTACACCGAGCGCAGCATCCTCGACCCCGAGCGTTTCCAGAGAGCTCACCGCTGCATCAGTGACAAACAATTCACACAGTTTGTAAGTCCTTTTCCTTCGTCACCCCTCAGTAAGTTGCTGAAATTGACATGTGTGAATAACCTCTAAACCCCATCACGTTATCTGTCCCATCTCCCCTGAGCAGAAGGAGCGCACGGAGGCCTTAGTCATCAACCCGCTCACCCAGCTGCTCCTCATGTTCGCCGGGCCGCACAAACTCATCCAGAAGCGTTTCGACAAGCTGCTCGACTACGACAACTGCAAGGAGCGCGCCGACCGCCTCAAGGACCGCCGCGTCCAAGAAGAGCTGCAGGTGGCACGCAACAACTACGAAGCGCTCAACGCGCAACTCCTGGATGAGCTCCCGAAGTTTCACGTTGGGGCAGAGGAGCTGTTCACCGGCTGCGTGCGGGATTTCGCTCAAGCTCAGAAGGACTTCATGAAGACGACGCTGGGAGAGCTGAAGCCCCTCCTACAGGTGGAGTGTTTGTCTTTTTTCACGAGCGACCTTATATCATATTTATTGAAATTGATTTAAAAATAAGAACATAGCCGATATTTAATTCAGACCTTTTTTTTTTAATTATGTCTCTGCAGTTTCCAAGCAAAGTGGGAACAGAGGGAAACCTGGTTTCACAGTTCCAAGATGAGTACGGACGAGTTCTCAAACTTCTGCAAGGTTTCAGCTTCTGCCCGGAGAACCTGCCTCCGACCGCCTCCACTAAAAAGCCCTTTGAAAAGAAAACTCTGGAGAAGCAGACCTCTAAAAAGCAACTGCAAGGACCTGTGAGTTGAACACCCATCCCATTTGTCCAAAAATAGATTTTAATAAACAATGCATAAGGAATTATAGGCCTGTATACTAGTTATGATTTTTTCTAATTTTAAACTAATCTTTTTGTTCTTTCAGCCAAACTGCACCCTGCAGACGGACGAGCACAAAGCAGCACTTCTGGTACGCTACGGGCCTGAGAAGCTCTGCCAGGCAGAGAGAAACTTTAACGCAGCGCAGGATCTGGATGTCTCCATCCAAGAGGGAGATCTCGTGGGTGTGATTAAGCAGCAAGACCCCATGGGTAGCAACAACCGCTGGCTAATCGACAATGGAGGTAATTGGATCTATGCTCTGTTTATAAAATGTTTCCACATTCAGCAACACATTCTTCATGCCTAAACAACACAACAACATAATCTTTCTTTCTCACAACAGTCTCTAAGGGTTTCGTGTACAGCTCCTTCCTCAAACCTTACAACCCACGCAGGAGCCAATCAGACGTTTCCATCGAGAGCCAGTCGTCCAATGAGTCCGGCTATGGAGGCTCCTCCCCCGTCTTCTCCCGCCAAAACAGCAACAGCACACTAACCTTTAACCAGGACACGGCCACAGTCAGCTTTTCCACGTCACAGCCCCAAAGTCAGTCATCGCCACACCCTTCATTAGACTCTTCGTCGTCTCGTAGGAGTCACCTCAAAGACCCACCCAACCCAGACTCCATCAGTCAGAGCAACTCCATCAACTCCTCACCCCGAAATCCCTCCAACCGGAAGGAGTTCTCGGACCAAACTCATAGGAATTCCTCCAGTCACAGAGACACAGAGCCTTCTTACCGGCATTCGGGCAACCACAGAGATGCGTACGATGCGAATTATACGAGTACGAGCAGCCACAAGGAGACAGCAGACCTCTCTGAGAGCGAGTCTTACTCTTCACATAGACACAGTCGCTCTCAGCGGTATGGACACTCAGACAAAGCCAACAGTTCCTACCATCGGAGAAACGGAGATACAAGTGGCCAGAAGAGGTCAGCTTACTCCAGAGATGATTACATCGAGCCGGAGCCGGAGCCGGAGCCAGAACCAGAACCAGAACCAGAACCAGAGGAGAGTGAAGTAGATGGTCATCAGGTGAGATTTAATTTTACTCTTGCATTCAATTTGTCATTGAAATCTGACATCTACTGTACCATGACCTTTACCCTATCAAAAAAAAAAACAAGCTGCATTTGAAATATGAGGAAAGCACAAACTGATTATGAAATAGTCTCTTATGAATGATTGAATGTGTTTCTAGATTTACTACGCTCTCTACTCCTTCGATGCACGCTGTGCCAATGAACTGAGCATCTCAGCCAACCAGCGGCTGCGGATCCTGGAGTTCCAGGACATGAACGGCAACGGTGACTGGTGGCTCGGGGAGGCAGGCGGCCGGCGAGGCTATGTGCCATCAAACTACATCCGCAAGTCTGAATATACATGAAGATGTCCTTTTACGTGGACCTGAGACTGTGCTTTTAACTTAAGGAGACTCACTCTGCGAGCAGTAAGAACAAAACCACAAACAAGCATCAGGACACGCTGTGACTTATTTTTGACCTGTCGTCATTGATTTTGAAACTGACTAGGACTGACTATTGCTGCTGGCACTTTTCCTACGAGTTAGCATTACATGCCTTTTTATTTATAGACTTTTTATATTGTTTTTTTTACTTTCTGGATACTGAAGCCTATTCCCTCTTGTTTCCAGAGAAAATCCTGTGAATTGCACCAGATTGTTGCCACATATTCTGGGGCTGAAGACAATGAATTGTATGTTTAAGAGAACAGTCATTGGGAGATTGCAATGTGAATGTTTTGGGATCAGGCTGGCTCTTTCTAAACAAAAAATCCTGTTGTATGCAGATAGACTGACCTAAACACTGTGTTTGTATCTGCATGTGGTTCATTCCACCACCAGAGTGATGCATGAAGATTAAAGCAGTGTACTCTTTTACAATCAAGGTTTGAGGCACTTAGGATGATTACCCACTGGTTTCGAGTTTTGAAGTGTCTGTGGAGCCATCAACCCGAATTTGGAGTGTTTTATGATTCTAAAATGGGCTCTTTGAATTTAAACCAAGTGCAAAGTTGAATGGCATATGATATATAGTTTACAAGCACTCCCTTTTGTAACCAGGTCGACACAGTGCAAACAGGTGATGGCCCATTCAACCTGTGAGGAGGAGGTTAATGAACTGGGAGAGAGATAGCTTGTGGTCTGGACTTAACTCTGATTTTTCCACATATTCCCTGTGTACATTATATATAGTGTTAATATTGAGAATATGCTATTGCTCCCACTGTAAAGTGATCACTGTTTGAATAAAAAAAAACAGCTCAGCTGAAAAAATGAAAATCACTCCAATGTTTTGGTCTGTTGTTTCTTTTGTGTTTAAAGATAATGAATATACTGTCATGGTGTTCCTTTTCTTAGCATGTGTCTGGTTTTATATCACACAAAAACAAAAAAAAGATTAGATGTACCACAGAGGAAGTGGATATATTCACAAAGATGTTTGGTATTTTTACGGTATAATTTTGCTTTAGGGTGGAGCAAGAAAGGAGCAAAGTCTTGGCAAAGCAAAGCTCTCCAATGTATACTGGTAATGCTAACTCACCAAGCAAGAGGCTTCCAAAATGAACAAACGTATACCAAAAAATGACAGTGAAGTGACCTTTAGTGGAACCCAACACTGAAGAAATGTTTCCACAGCTGGCCAATCACAAGGTAGCCACGCCTCTAATTGGGAGCATAAGTTATCATGCTGTGTTTAAGAAGACTGAAAACAAGTGATTGAGATCATAAACTCATTTGGAGAATGTTCACTGAATAATAAGTCAACTGCAAAGTAGAATCCTTTTCTCACAGACTTCCCTGGTACAATTTGTTACCAGGGGAAGTTGCCCCCTGCTGGAAGAAGAAAGGATATTTTTTACCAACTTTGACGTTGGCCTAGCTCCATTTCTTACATACAGACTATGACCAGCAGATGAATACATTAATACTAGGAAAACTTTACAAAACAATCTAGCTCCATACTCTTTAAAAATGTTTACTACACCATTCAGTTGCAGATATTGCCTAAAAAAGGCTCCAACTGGGAAGCATTACAAAATTGAACGCCTTGGGATCCCCCAGGAGAATATGGAAAATGTTGGTGTGGAGAGGGACGTTTGAGGCAACTTGTGAAGCCTCCTGCCACCAAGAGTGTATCGCTAACTGCATCTACTTGTGACGACTTCAGCACAAGTAAAGGCCAGAGGGTCAAAAAGTATTGAATCCTATGTAAGTCCTGTCAAATCAATGCAGGGTACCAATGATTAACAGGTAGGTGGAGTGTCTGGGGGTCTCTATCTTAAAGAGGGGTTTTTAGGACTAGGAGCAGAAGCAAACCATAGAGTTACCCTGTGTGGTCCCAACATGGCTGGGGTGAAAAAACTCCTCTGCTCACTCGTTGTTCTCTTCCAACTGTGTGCACTCGCTGCGTTTGGACAGGAGTATTTTGTAAGTATGCAAATAAAATAGGATGAATTTGCGTGTAATAAGGGATTGAAGCATTTCTAACATTTAGAACACAGAACTGTTGAGTACATGTATGTTTATTTTGGTTTGATTGCAGGTGATCGATGAAACAGATGACACTGATGGTAAAACATTTTTGTCAACCTGATTTCTGGTTTACAAAATGTATCTTTTTGATTATACTGCATAAATGCTTCTTTTTCCCTTGCAGAATATGAGTATTATGATTTACCCACTGAAATCCCTCGAGGGGATTCAGATTTTTCTGGTTTAGATGACTGGTTGTATGAACTCCTAGATTTAACAGGTAAATGACCTTTACTATCCATTCCCCCCCCTCTCAAATAGCAAAGGTGAGCGTTTGATTGCTTGTACTGTAAGCGCTGAATGTAAGCAGCAGTTAAAATAAGACATCTCTTCTGTCTTTACATGTACTGATCAATGCACAGCTGAAGCAGTCAATCAACTGAACTCTGCTCCTTACTGATTTTGACTCTGTGCTGAATCTGAATGTTTTTTGTACCAGCTGATTCTGTCTTCTTTCAGATCAATGTGATCCAAACCCGTGTATGAACGGAGGCAGCTGTGACACTTATCTCGACGGGACTTTCATATGTGTGTGCCCAGAGCCTTACACTGGAAAGAAGTGTCAGACTGGTAAGAGAGTCATGTGCTCATTTATCTACAGTACGGGGGGGAAAAGGCTCTAGGTTAAACGGTTCAATATGAAGGCATGTCCAAATTGAGGTTCCTTTCCTTTCAAAAGTTGGTTTAAGCTTAGAAACCCATATTAAAGCAAAGCAAATCTGATCAAGCACTAGTGTCTGCTTGAAAATTCCTTAATTAATTAATTTGCTTTATCAACGTCTGTGTTTGTATTTCCTCCCTTTATCATTCATACTCACTCATTAATCTGTTTCTCTGTAAACAGAGAGCAATTTGAGGCTATGTGCGTGGTCAAACGCTGATGACCACACCAGAACTCACCTTCACAATGTAGATGGGGCTGATGTAAGACATATGAGGGGTACTATGAACCCTACCAAACATGCCTACCAGATGCAGGAAAGTCCAGCTATGAACTTGTCTCCTACAAATGTAAGAGCAGTTGTGTTTTGCAGTGCAAGTGCAAAAAAGCTGCCTTAGACCCTCTGATACTGTAAATGTTGTGAACACTTTCAAGCTAGGGGTGAATTATTGTCATCACTTATTTTGTCTTTGAATTGTAGCTTCTGAGCAATTCTGAAGTTCCTAATTTGTATTCAGATTTTCCAAATAGCAACTCCCAATAACTGCATCTGTAAAAGGTCAATTCAACCTATTATGTCCTCAATATGATAAATTAGGATGGCTAATGAGTAGGTTCATCTGAAAACAGTTTTGGCTGCCATCTGCCATTCAACTTAATTCTGTATGTAGGCCTAATACGTTTTATATACTTTTTTTTTTTAGTGAAAGAGGTTTGCAAGAATGTGAACTGTGGCCATGGGAGCTGTGTTGTTACATCTACGGCTCCATTCTACGAGTGCAAGTGCAAGCCTCCGTACAAACCACCAAACTGCAGGAAAGGTCTGTTTATAGGGAATATGCAATCAGTTATAATTTTTCTCAAACCTTATTTATTTTCCGCATTTGACACTGATTGTCTTGTCTGCGTTTACAGCTTCTCCCTGTAGACCTAATCCCTGTCAGAACGGCGGCTCTTGCACTAAAGGTCCCAAACGCTCGTCCTTCCAGTGTTCCTGTCCTTATGGATACAGCGGAAACTTCTGTGAAGTTGGTAAATGCAATTCTCTCACTGCCATAAAAATAGAAACAAACATCTTTTGTCCTCTTAGAAGCTTAAATGACCTGTCTTAAGTTCAAACCATTTTTTTTTTCCAAGGGCCAAATGACTGTTACCAGGAGGATGGAGAGTTTTACCGCGGCATGGTGAGCGTGACGCTGGAAAGAGAAGAGTGTTTGGACTGGAATTCTTATTTCATCCAGCAGCATGGTGGAGATCCTTTCAAAGAGTACGCAGGCTTCGATGGAATCGGTCCACACAATTTCTGCAGGTGAGGAGTCATCTTGTGTAAATATTGCATGCGTTTACTGTTGACATTGTGTACATATTTAGTTACAGTGCATATGCGGTATGTACTGTGTACTATGTACTCAGACTAAACTCTGTTTGCTGATTTTTTTCTCACCTCAACAGCTTCTGTCAATGTTGTTGTTAAAAAGTTTTCTCCAAGTTAAATCCATGCGGCAAAAAGTGCAGTTCTTCAAGTGTCCACTTGGGGCTGCTCCCAGAAGCAAGCTATAGAGTATACACATATTTAAATGCCCATTTTTAAAGCAGAAATAAACATAATTAAAGCCTGCTAGGAAGAATAATGTTGGTCTCTTGAGCTCATGTCTTTATTATTACACACTGTACAGGGTTTAATTTTTTAATAACTCATGTTGGGGATCAGAGTTTTAAATCGCTCTGTGTCATGGAGTGCATTTCTTAGATATAAAAAGGAAGGGGCAGAGAAGGTTGAGAACCACTGCTCTACCTTATAACTTAACAAACAGAGAATGCAGTTATAGGGTTTATTCTTTAAAAAAAAAAAAATCTTTGTGTATTACAGGAACCCTGATGGAGACGATCAGCCCTGGTGCTTTATTAAAAAGAACGACAAACTGAGGTGGAACTACTGTAAAGTTAGGAAATGTTCTGCAGGTAAAACACTTACAGAGAGGAAGATTACGATTCTGGCCTTCGCAATTTTTATTCTTCAATTGGATTTTTTTTCTCTCCCTCCTACAGCTCCACCCACCGCACCGACCATCCATGAAATCGATCCAACTCCAGCCAAGCCAGAGGTCCCTGCTGCCCAGTTCTCCCAGTGTGGGAGGCCGCAGCCAGGCCGCTCCGCCAGGATCTTTGGAGGAAAGAAGTCTCTTCCTGGAGCTCATCCCTGGCAGGCGTCCCTGCAGACCAGACCCAGAGGCTCCTCTGGGCCCTTCAGACACATCTGTGGAGGCATCCTGTTAGAGTCCTGCTGGGTGCTTACTGCGGCTCACTGCATGTAAGCTCCAAAATCTGTAGCTTCTCCACTGTTTGATGTAATTCATAACCATCATTTGGGGGCGCCAGTGGCGTAGTGGTTAGTAAGCTCGCCCAGTGTACGGAGGCTGTGGCCCTGCAGGCGTGCGGCCTGGGTTCAAATCCAACCTGTGGCTCCTTTGCCGCATGTTGTTCCCCACTCTCTCTCTCTACAGGATTTCTGACACTATCCACTGACCTATCTCTCTAATAAAGGCACAAAACCACCCCCACCCCCCAAAAAAAACCTCCTAACAACCTTTTATTGATCATATATATCATGTTTTTTCAAGAATTATTCTATTTGTCTACCTTTTAATATTCTGTTTTTCCTTGTTCTACCTTGTTTAACGATTTATTTATCTGCTCTATTGTACCATCTGTACCATAAGAGAGTTATCCCTCTCTGTGTTTTAAGAGGTTTAAAATTAATTAATAGTGATGATGATGATGATGATGATGATGATGATGATAATGGTCTTGATGATTTCATGCATTGCAGTAAAAGTGGAGTGGAAATGCAGGTGGTGCTGGGAGGAGTGGACATCGAGAAGGATGAAACGTTCGATCAGGTCATCCCGGTGGAGAAAGCCATCATGCATGAAAATTACAAGGAGTCCCCATTTGCTCTTCATAACGATGTTGGTAAGTTGAAAGATTTAAAATCTCATCTGTGATGAGATGATACACCCTCACCTTTATTCTTTGTTTTGTGCATCTCCTGTGCAGCCATGCTTCAGCTGAAAGTCACAGACAGGCCGTACTGTGCCAAAGAGACACGCTTTGTCAAAACAGCCTGCCTCCCACACAAGAACTTTGACAGCGGGACGGAGTGTGTCATCTCAGGGTGGGGCGTGACTGAAACACGTAAGGAACATTTGTTTATTGTATTCATAGGCTGTAGAACAAACTGTTGTAACAAATTGATTGGTATCAAAAATGGGGGAGCAAAATAGTATTTTTTCTATTAATTAAAGATAATTTAACTGAGCTGAATGAGTAATGTAAGAGCATGAAACTTAAAGAACAGCCCATTTACGGGATAAGAAAATAAAAAAGTTAAATGTTTTAAACTTTGGCAGCTCATGGATATTCATCCAATTCACCTCTAGCTCGAATTTACATCGGAAAACAGGGTAAAGTATTTTCTTCTTTAAAACAGCGTTTTATATTTACAAACTGTAGCAAACACTTAGCAAAAATATATGTATGGAAGCCCAGTGAGGCAATTATAAAAAGCACTGTGGAGACATTTTCTAAATCTGCTTGAAATTGCTGTCACTTCTTAGGATTGAAGAACAAAAGACAAATGCTATTAGGTCAGCCTCTAGTGGCCAATATGAGTACTACAACAACAAACACAAAAATGATTTAGAGAGATATGTTTTTGGAACCTTTTTTAAAATGGAAAAAAAAGCCTTATTTATCCAAGATAATTTTCCACCTGATTCATATTTTTTTTTTTAAAGTAGCTTAGAAATGTGCTGGCAAAATAATCAAGCTATTCTTAAAACAGGGGACAAGATGCATTAGAGTTGGAAAATAGATAACCAGAATTTATTTTCTTAAATCAGTCTCAGGGCTTCCTTAGATGGAAATGCGGATTAAAGTGTTAAAAACAGAAAAGAAAACACACTGGACTTAATTTGTCATTAAATTAATTTGAACATCTCAGTCCAACTTCACTGTTTGTATTATGCTGCTATCTTGCTGTCTCAGAGAAGTACGGTACCAACCAGCTGCTGGATGCACGTGTCCTCCTGATCTCCCAGGACAAATGTAAAGCCCCACACGTTTACGGGAACTCTCTGGATGACAGCATGTTCTGTGCAGGAAACATGAAAGGAGGCGTCGACTCCTGCCAGGTCCGTCATTTTTCTTTCACCCCAGTATTCATGAAAATAAAAGAGAGATCCTTAATGTGACCTCTGTCTGCCTCTGCAGGGTGACTCTGGCGGCCCCCTTGTGTGTGAGCGGAATGGGACACACTATGTGGTGGGTGTGGTGAGCTGGGGCGACGGCTGCGGCAAGAAGTACAAACCTGGTGTCTACGCCAACGTGATCAGATTTGTTGACTGGATCGCTTATCATTTACTCTGATAAAGATGCAATAACAACACATGCAGACTATGTAAAGTCCTCTTGTCTTAGTAATAGAATGACTTTTTATTAAGATTAGCTTGGATGAAAAGAAAGTTCTCGCTCCATTCTCAGAATGATACAATACCTCATATTTGTGTTTAAACACATGGATACATGTGGTACATGGTTAATAAAGATGATTGAAAGGGGGTGCTGGTGGCGCAGTGGTCGGTGCACGCGCCCCCATGTGTGTAGGCTGTGGTCCATTTCCCACATGTCATTCCCCGCTCTCTCTCTCTCTCCCTGATTTCCGACTCTATCCACTGTCCTGTCTCTCCATTAAAGATTATTGGAAAAACTGACAAAAATGTTTCGTTATGATTCCTTTAAACAAGAAGCTCCCAAGCTTCACATGGACAAGTCTCATTTCTTTTTTTGGTTCACACTGTGGGGCTGAAGATTTTTATTACTCATCAGTTTTGATGAGATTTTTTTTAAAGCAAAGATTTCTACATTCGCCTCATTTAGGGCAAGCTGAGTTGATTGACAGGTCGACATACTGTAGTTGTTAGGCTTAAGGCCTCAGCTCTACCTTTTGGTGCGATTTCTCCCATAAATTGAAAGTTAGGTGGCGATAACGTTAACAACATTGCGACTAACGTTGCAGGGCTTCTGTCACCTCTTCAAAAACACTTTCCAAAACTGATTGTAGCTGCTGTTATGAAATTGTCCTTACTCTGCTTTAATGCTTAACAGGCGTGTCTAATTAAAATGCAATGTGAAGCACTTCAAGTATTTCATGCCAAACAGGCATTTGTGTAATGGAATCGCAACATAGAATTTTGTAGACACATTAATGAGTCCACGACAAAGTAAACAGCTACGTCAAATAAAACTCAAAAAACAAATGAATGTGACACATCGCTTGATAATATTTGTTTTTCTGTAATCTATCAAAATATGTTGCCTCATCATGAGTATAAAGGTGAGTTTGTTTGTCCATTTCTATCTGTAGATAAGCAAAGAATTGTTTTTACAAATCTGAACTTAATGACGATTATCAATGGAAGTCCATGTACATTTTGATTTTCCAAATTGTATGTTGTGTCTGACTTTGAGCTGTGTTTGTACTATTGGTTGGTTTTGTTATTCTTTTTCTGATATCTAAACAACAAAGCAGAAAAATACAGCAGATATAATCACAAATCACTATGCATGATGTATGTGTATTGAAGACAAGGGTTAAATAAATGAAAGCACACAAGTTAGGAATTTCCTAACAAACTCCCACATAATCGATGCGGCTGGCTAAAGATTGACAGCTGAGGGATACGGCGGCCGTTCTGGATATTTAACTCAATCACAGGATCTCCAGTCTTCTACACTGTGATCGCAGTTACACACAGCACCATGTTGCCTGCAGGGGCCTTTCTCATCAGCCTGTGTTTGCTCGGTGTCCACCACATTGAAGCTGTAAGTTTGTCAATACCTTTGTTTGTATATAAGCAAAGATGATGTTTGTTAAGGTGGGAAAAAATGAAGAAGAAGAAAATAACCTTGTTGATCTTTTCTCATCTGTGATTTGTGTTGTCATTGCAGGAGAATGCGTGGTGTAAGTCTCATTTCCATGATTGATCTTTGTGGTGAAATGCTCCATCAGCAGACCAATTTAATGATATAAGTCACTATCTGAATTAAAAGAATTGCTTTAACAGCTGATCAGTCAAACATTCATTCTCACCACATTTGTGCTTTAAAGGTTGTGAAGTTGCTGCTCGCTCTGTTTCAAATTCTTAATTAACACAATAGTTCAATCATTAAGATTAAAGTCTGCATTCTCTGCTTTTTTATCAAGAAACTCCAGTGTTTAAATAGTTTGGTGCTCTTCCACAGTCACAGATTATGGATCCGAGCCCACCGACGCTCCCAATTTTATATTTGATCTGGCAGACTGGGTGTTTGATTTTGTAGATGAGTCCAGTGAGTGTCCCTGAGAAAACTCTGCATGATTGCACATTTTCTGCAAATCTTACCTTCAACCGTGTTATCTGATCCTCGGTCCGTCATTTGCAGATGTTTGTGATCCAAGCCCTTGCTTTAATGGTGGGACTTGTCGAGTGAAATCTGACACAGAATTCACTTGCATATGTCCTGAGCCCTACGTAGGCAAGAGGTGTATTAAAGGTAAGATTTCCAAATTCATAATACATTGGTTTTGTAAAACAATAGAGCTGCAGTTGGTTTATTATTATGTCTCATCTCTATACCAGGTTCAGGTTACTTGATTTGTACCGGTATAGATACATTTTGTTACAGGGAGAGTCACATATACTCAATAAAACACAGAAAATACATGAAACGTACACAGTGCAAACGCATAGTACATAGGTAAACGTGCATAAGGTGCATAAATATCTTAAAATATATACACAACGTTTTAGTTAGGTCATTTTTAAACTTCCTGTGGTGACCTACTGTTAGCCTGCTTTTTAAAAAAAAACATATTCTTAATATTTAGTGAAAGATGTTTGTGAGAACGTCAGATGTGGCCGTGGTGACTGTGTTGTCAACTTGAAGAGACCACCTTTTTATGAGTGCAAGTGCACACCTCCATACTATGGCCCCAACTGCAGGTCATGTGAGTATCCCCACCCCCAACTTTTACAAGATTTCAAATTATTTGTTGAAGAAACTGAAGCGGATATTTCATTTAGTGTGTTGTTTTGATAGATAATGAAGTCATTTTATCCTTAGAATAGTTGCACTTTCATTACATTATAAACAATTGAAACAGAAAGGTTTGGTGGTAAAATGATTTTTGTGCGCTTGAATCCTTTGCTACAGCCCTGAAATGATGTACTGTCGTCTTAAATGGCTTCTTTCTTGTCTGAATCAGTTCCAACATCACCTTGTGTACGCAATCCCTGTAAGAATGGAGGCTCCTGCGTGGCAAGGGACAAGCGCTTAAGCTGTGCTTGTCCTAATGAGTTTACTGGGAGGTTCTGCCAAACTGGTAAGGAGTCAGCCATCACAATCGCTGTAGGAAATCCATTCCTGCAGCTTGAGTTGGCGTTCTACTATTTACACACACACAACTCCAAAGTTCAATCAAAAAAACACAAAAAACCCTCAGCAAATATTGATCTTTTAGCAAACCCTTAAAACCACAATAACCTCAGCAGTCAGTATATTGAGTAACACTTTGAGTAATATTGTTTTTGTTCAACTGCAGGTAAAAATGTTGTGCTTTAAAGTTTTAAATATTTGTCACTTACATTTTTGAGCTCACTTGAACTCTTCTCTTCTAGCCCTCAGAGACTGTTATATAGGGAACGGGGAGTCATACAGGGGTGCTGTCAGCGTGACAGAGGGCGGCATGGAGTGTTTGGACTGGAACTCATACTTCATTCTGTCACAAGGAGAGGATCCTTTCACCATGTACTCTGACTTCCCCGGACTAGGATATAACAATGACTGCAGGTCGAGTCAAGTTATAATTGTACCATCTATAAATTACTTTAGAAGACGTTTACAGATAATGTAACAATCCAGGTTTAAGTAAGAAGTGACATGGTTAGTAGTCAGTCTGTCTTTTCAGTGCTCTAAAGGTTGGTGAAGGAGAATCTAAGTACTAAGAGACACCTACGTCAGAACTATTTTAACTCTACACCTCATTTTTTCATTTTTTATTCCTTTCCATAGTGTGTGTTTCATATACACTACGATCAAATGGACCTAAATGGAATGTCTTTTATGAGAATTTCTGAAAATGTGCACCTGTGAACAAATAAGCATACCATCATTTGCGCTTACCGGTTAATTGAAATAATCTTCCGAATGTATCAATTTTTCCTGTTGACAAGCCTGATGTATTGTTATTGATTTACATTTTAGGAATCCAGATAATGACGACAAACCTTGGTGCTATTACAAAAAGCAGGGCAGACTGGAGTGGGATTTCTGCAAAATCAATAAGTGCTCTGAAGGTAATCTGAAATGCGCACACAAACACACACACACACACACACACACACACACACACACACATTAATTCAATATCAATTCCTTGTATGCCCACGTTGTGCCCACTTTTTTTTCCTACAGCCCCTATTCTGATTCCAGTCCAACAAGTACCAGTGTCTACCCCGTTCTCCCAGTGTGGCAAAGTAGACTTGGGTACCCAGCCTGTTCGCACTGGCAGGATTTATGGGGGCACAAAGTCTTACCCTGGTGCTCACCCTTGGCAGGTTTCTCTGCAGGCCAAATTAAGAGGCTCCTCGTTTCAGTTCACCCATTTCTGTGGTGGGATCCTGCTCTCGTCCTGCTGGGTACTCACTGCTGCACACTGCATGTACGTGTATACCATGTATTTTTGTATTTTCATTGTATGCCAGTGTCCTAGCCATCTTTCTGCTTTATCTTTATTGTATTTTTGTCATTTTAGTAACAATGAACATGAATACCAAGTGGTGTTGGGAGGAGTGCACCTAGAAAAACAAGAACAAATGGACCAGACCATCCCAGTGATACAAACCATTGTTCATGAGAACTACAGGGAGACTCCAGTTGCTCTTTACAACGACATTGGTTTGTTACAACAAATGCATTATCATGTTTTAACATAGGCAGACCATAAATAGGAAAGTACATAGTATACAGGCTGCAACATAAGATTTATGTTAGCTAATGTTTCATGTCTTTTAAGGCCTCTTTAGACATTTGCTTATACTGCAAATGTGCCTATTCATACAGATTGTTGATCTTATATGAGTCATACCCAAACCTTTGAGTTTTTCAAACCTAACTGCAACAACAATAACATAATTCTTTGTTTTTATCTACCACATCAAATACTTAATGTAACTCATTGTATGTTTTTTTTTTTTTGTGTAGCTCTGCTTAAACTCAAAATCACAGAAGCCCCTTACTGTGCCAAAGAAACTCGCTTTGTGAGGGCAGCATGTCTGCCAGACCAGGCCTTCCCCGCCGGAAAGGAGTGTGTGATCTCAGGATGGGGAGCCACAGAAAACCGTAATGAACTATTCATTAAATGTCTTTATTGACATAAAAACATATCATTTTGGAATTTAGTATGTATGGCCACAAAGTTGGGGGAGAAGATGGTCTGACGGTTAGGCTGCAAAAAATACTGAATTTCTCACAATGCAATTTCACAACATCATTTATAAGACCTATCTTTGATCATTTCTTTTAACATCGAAACCTTTTTTGTAATGACAGTTTCTGATTAAGTCTCAAGGTGATCAGATACACTAGTTGCCGTAAATCAATCTCTGGTGGCTTCATTTCTTCCAAACACAGCTAACAGCCCATACCAAACAATGTAGTTTTCCATTTGCTATTTTCTGTCATATTTCCCTGAAACAACTTGAATTTAGCTTGAACTTGTGTGGAATATTGTCCTTTCGATGCAATTTTACTCATACAGAAATATTTGCTGGAAATACAACTAGCTGCCTGGCTAACTGAGCTAACTAAGCTAACTAGCTAACTAGCGCTCCTTTGGCAAATACTTCAGCAAAGCTATCAGAAACCGTTTCTCCACAAAGACATTTTCAAGATTGAGTAAAATCAGATAGTAGACATTATCTATTATATTTTATGATATTTTTGTTTTATTTGATGCTCTTATTGTTATGATTATTTTTTATCAGTTGTTACAAAATCCACAGGTGTTACTACCACAAGCTATGGACGGTTTGGAAGTCAACCAAAATATATTCTAATATTTTCCGCTGTGTGCCTCATACTCTGATATTTCATATGTGTTCAATTAAAAAAACTATTTTTATTCTAATTCCCTTTCTCTTCTGTCCGTCAGAGAGATACAGTCCTCAACTGTTGAACGCTCGTGTGTTCATGATCTCTGACAGGAAATGCAGAAGTCCTGAAGTTTATGGAAGTGTTCTGAACAACAGCATGATCTGTGCCGGGACTCTGCGGGGCGGCATCGACTCCTGCCAGGTGTGTATATGAACGTGAAGAATCCTGATGCATTGTTTGAGATGCCATTGGAATACTCTAATGGAATGCAGCCAACTGTTGTTACTGCAACCTGTTCTCCTCCCAAACTCGCTGTGATTGATAACTTAATACAAAAGAGGGTACTGACAAATACAGATCATACACACATCTGTTCAAAGCAACAGGTGATACACAATGATTATGATGTGAAATTTTAACTAAAAAATCGAATGAAATAATGTTTCATACTGCAGCTTTAATCATTTCCTCAGTGGGCCCTTTACAGAAAAGTTTATAACTTGATTTTATCGTTTTTACTCGGCAGGGTGACTCAGGTGGACCTTTGGTGTGTGAGCAGAACGGTACACATTATATCAGCGGTGTGGTGAGCTGGGGCGACGACTGTGGTAAGAAGAACAAACCTGGGGTCTACGCCAACATCCACGCCTTTACCGACTGGATCAATAGCAAGATGAACTGGAAATAAAATAAAAAAAAAAACACTTCAACTTAGTTTGACATGGAAAACAAGTTTATTTTATCAGCAATAAAACCAAGCATTTACTCCCAGCCCAGCTTTGAGTTAAAATGGGACCTGATACAAACTCACAAAGCTGAACCAGCCAGACAGAATGAAGAGTGGGCTACATATAATTTCTTTAGGCCTATATTTCTTACTCACAGCTCAAAGTGCACTACTGTATATGAACAGACTTCAGGAGAAAAATGAATGGTTTGCATGGTTCTAACAACGTTTTATCCTTGCCTTGTCTAATGATAATAAAAAAAAAACATACATGGCAATCTCAACCCAAACTTCTTCAAAAACACGTAATGTAATAATGCACAATGCAAACTTCCACTTTCTCCTTTACCCTTAAAGCAACCTGAATCCAATTTTTTATGTTTTTCTGGGAACTGGTGAACACAGTCCTTAATAAAACATTAAAATGGCTTTAAATTCAACCTTATCAATATAATTCATCTCCAACTCATGCTTTTTGCTCAACACATACACCGATAACCCTTTTACCTCACTTGACCAGTCCTGTCTTATTCAACTTACTTAAAACCCTTTGCACTCACCATATTGTAATTTTTTGTAACTCCAGAGTCACAACAATCATTTCATCAAAGTCAGTATTTGTAGCTTAATCCATTTTGTAAAATGTAACCATATTTTCTAAATCTTAAAAGCTCTATTAAACATTGAAAAAGTCTCAGCTCTAAGCGTCCTTTATCGCAGCAGCTTTATTAGACATGGATGACGTCACTGAGCTCTGGAGAGCAGCTGATGAGGAGGACGAGGAGGAGCTCTGCTTCTTCTCCATGGATTTGAACGAGGACGTTGTTGTAGTGGAGGACTTTTTCTGGACCGTCTGGATGGTCTTCATCCTTTTGACGTGAAGGACCTCCATGGCGTCCATGTTGACACCTTTGTGAACCTCCTCGCTGGTCTCCACCTCCTCTGAAGTCTGCTGATTTTGTTGCTGCAGCTCCATCTGCTGCTGGTGATGCAGCTGAATGAACAAAGAAGAGGAAGTTTTAAGCGACCTTTATAATATAGACGATTGATTTATCAATGATAGAATTGATCTTCCTCAGGTCCTCACCATCATCATGTGCTGATACTTTGCGATGGCCTCGTCTGTGCTGACCCCCTCAGCCAGCCCCAGCTCTGCAGCCCGGCGGGCGAGCTCGGCCTTATGGGAGCCTGGAGGGGTCCAGCCCGCTCCTTTGATCCAGTTCAGGTCTGACTTGTAGTTCACCTGCAGCAAAAGGGTGCAAAAATGATTTTGGTGAACTGATACTGTACAGTTGTAGGAATCAAATATGTTTAAGTGGGTCTACAATACAATACTTGGATGAAGATCACCATATTTCAAACTAAAATGAATTTTACTTTAGCAAACAAAAATAAATTGCCAATTAGCACGTCCAGTGGATATATGGCAACATTAGTATTCATCATGTCTCATCAGAGACAAAATTAGTCTAATATTTCCTTGAATTTATTCTTGGTCTGCACCATGTCACGAGGGAACCACCCAGCTCTTAAGCAGCTAAATGCTCCACTATGTTCACCAGCAAGTTGACAACTTTGTCTATCCACCTTCAGGATACAATTCTTTTTGGGGGATTTTCTACTTAAAAAGCTGCCTGCTGTGTCTGAAACAACGATTAATGTTGATAAATATGCACACAATTCTTAACTGAAATACCAAAGTTATCAAAATAAAGATATTGATGAAGGGTTGCCCTATCAGGACATGAAGTTGGGGGATATTGCAAGTGTTGTATTACTGTGTTGTAGTTGTGACATAAAGAACAAGGGAAAATCAATCTGTTGCATGTGAAAAACATGACTATATTAATTACATTTACTTGAATATAGGCACTGACTGGTGCAGAACAACTTAAGAAAAACAATGTACTCCAAATTCACCAGGACTTACATCACTCTGCAGCTTATAGGCCTGCTTGGCGTGCTTTACATTGAGCTGCTCGGGGTCACAAGTGTAGTCGTGGAGTTTTTGGCGGTAGGTGAGGTCACTGGCCTGAGCCTGACTCTTCTTTGCCAGCAGGAACTCGGGCTGGTCGGCATGCATTTTGAAGTGGGCCTGATCTTCTTTAGACTGCCGTTTGTACTCCAGGTTGCTCTGGAGTTTGCTTGCTGCCATATTGTGCATCATCTTGGGGTCGTCCTCCACACAGCGCAGCCCCACCTGCTGGCCTTTCTCCTTCACGTGGGACTCTTTGTAGCGGAACTGAAAAAAATAGATAATATTGTTCAAGTTTAATAGCTTACTCTGAGATGCATTTCCTAATTCAAGATTTACAAGCTAATACTTTAGCATGCAGATAATTATGCTTTAAGCTTTTGGGTTGAAAATATAATGACTTGAAGCTTTATGAATGAGGTGTAGGCATAATATTAAAGGTAAAGTGGCCCTACAGCTTCTTTTTTTTAAATCATCATTTAAACAGAAAAAGGTTGCTGCAAATAGACTCATGTTTTCTCTTTGAGAAAGACTAAAGGAGCTGAAATCGTGTGACAAACTGAACCACCACGTGGACTCACATCACTGGCGATTTCTCTGGAGGCCTTGGCGGTTTGGAAGGGTATAGCGTCCAGCCTCAGATCGCAGCCTGATGTCTTCACTTGCTCCCCAGACGCCTTGTAAACTTTCTTCATGGTGTAAAATGTTTAAAGAGTTTAAAAAACACATCACACAGTGGTATCGGCTTCTAATCTGTGAAATGTTGAGATTGTGATTTTGTGCCTTACATCACTGATCTGCTTGGCGTTCATCTTGGCTCTGACAAAGTCTGGATCATCTGAGTGTAAAGTGTATTTGTGCATGTCGTCATTCTTCCCAGCTTTGTACAGCCTCTGCAGTGTCAGGACATCAACAGGACATCAGCATTTATGATTTTGAAACAGATGTTTTAAAAGGTAGAACAAGACTTTGAATCATTTCTCAAGCCTTTTTATGTTTTGCACCTCACCTCGCTGCACTGCTGGTAGCTCGTCTTGGCGTGGACGATGTCCGGAGAATCAGCCACTGAGGTGAACCTCAGGCTGTCTGGCAGCTGACGATACTTCTTCTGCATGACAGAAGGGCACAGGCACTTTAGCAGCAGGAAAATCAGATTGCCATGTTTTTTGTTAAACTATGTCACATTTAAAGTGGAACACACTGTGTTTAAAGGTCACATATGTAAGATATTTACTGAATTAAATCATAAAATCCCCTTACTATATCATCAGACATTAAGGAAATATGTTATGTTGAAGTGCTCGCTTATCTGTCGACGCAGCAGTCAGTATGTCATCCTTTTAAGTTTCAATTCTGGTGCGGATTTTTTTGTTTTGACCAGAGAAGATAGGCGGTTTTAAGGTCATGCAAACCAACAGGTATTGCAGGGACGGAAGCGGGCAAGTAAACTGGTTCAGATATAACTGATTCTACCCGACCTAAAAAGCCTCGGCATTGTTCTAACAAGATTCAAGACCAGACACGTGCAGCAGTGAAACAATGATTTAACCTATCCAAGACCAAATGTTGTTTTTCTTTTTGAACATAGAGCTTAAAGATGACTCTAGAGATGCAGAACAAGTCTTTACATATACTATCCAGTGTGTAGTTACAAGTATCTGCAGGGAGTTTCATCAAAAACAAACATATAAATGGTCTTTTTATGAGCTGATGTTAGTATTTACAGTCACCCTTTTTATTTGATTTGACAACTCTGAAACCAACAAATATAACACTAACGAATGCTTCGGGAAGACTTTAAAACTGTACCAACATCTTCATGTGAGAAAGTAAATTTAACTGAAAGAATACTGTACTGTAAAATGAAAGAACCAAGTATCAACACTCCATAAAACTTACTTTAAGATAATAGGAGTTTTTTTCCCCATAACACTTTGAGGGCGTTCAGGTCCTATAACTTTACTACGAAAATATCAAAATGTTCTCACATCACTTATAAGTTCTCCAGCCTTCTTAGCAGACTCCAGCTGAGGAGCACCCACGCCGTCCCAGGCCACACCCTTCATGTAATTAAGGTCGGACTTGTACAGTTTCTACACGCACGGAAAGAAAACATGTCAGCCAAGTTTGATCCCCAAAAAAATGAATGTCCTCCTCAGCTCCTCTGGAAACTGATCTCTCACCTCACTCTGCAGGTTGTACGCTGTTTTGGCCCACTTGACCTTCATGTCATCAGGCAGCACTGTGTACTCGTGCAGCCTCTTCCTGTAGTCCTGTTCGCTGGCGAGGGCCTGAGCGTTCTTAGCTGTCACCAGGTGGATCATGTCATGGTTGAGGTGGTACTGCCCGCTGGTCGTCAGAGCGTCCTTGCGGTACTCCTGGTCGCTGGCGAGCCGGCCGGCCTGCAGGCAGTGCAGGAGAAGTGGGTCGTCCAGGACGCTTTTCACACCGATGTGCTTCCCTTTTTCCAGCACGTGACTGTGTTTGTAGTTGTACTGCAGGGATACACAAGTTAAAGCTGTTTATTCTTGTATTATGCTACAATTAAGAAGTTATATGACAAATAGAAATCCTGGGGGGGGGGGGGTTTCCGATCTTACATCACTGGCGATGCCCGTGGAGCTCTTGGCAGCCTGGAAGGGGATGTCCTGCATGGTGAGCTTGTAGCCCTGAGCTCGCAGAGTGTGCCAGGACTCTCTGTATTTGCTCTACAGCAGAGAGAAAACAATCTCCAACAATTATTAACCTTAAGAAAACACACTTTTTAAAAGAAGCAATGTTTGTTGGTGTATAGGTCCCTACCTCACTAAAGTTGGCTGCATTTATCTTTGCTTGTGTAATCTCTGGTCTCTCAGATGTTATTGTGTAGTTATGCTGGTCGCTCACCCCTTTCTCTTTGTACAAGCGCTGAGAGAGAGAGAGAGAGAGAGAGGGGGGGGGGGGGGGGGTAAATTATCAGTCTTTTGACCAAGTTACAATGTCAACATTACTCAGCAAATAAATGAAAAAAAAACAGAAAAGAAAAACCAGGAAAGAGTTTCTAGAACAGTTGTAAAGCAGATTTTCTCACTTCATTTGTGATCTGTCCGCTGAGTTTTGCGTGGACAATATCTGGAGAGTCAGCGATAGAGGTGTGCTTGAAGTTGTACGGCTGCTGGCGGTACTTTTTCTGTCACAAAAGAAACAATGGTTAGGCTCTACAATATTTTTTGTGTGTAGATTCAGAGGTTATTTAGTTGAACATTTTGTATTTCTAACAAGAAAACATCCACAATCCGTAAAGATGACAGAGAATAATAGTAAATAACCACACAGTATATGTTCTGAAATCACAATAATATCATGTAGATGACACCTGAAATTCATATAGACTTTCATGGAAACATTAAGTTTGGAATCTACAGTACATTTAAAAGATTGAGAAAGGGATAAGAAAATGACAAAACAAGGTAAAGATGTCTCACATCACTGATGAGGTCTGTGGCCCTCTTGGAGCCTTCTATCTGCAGAGCCCCTGTGCCGATCCAGGCTGCACCTCGCAGGTAGTTCAGGTCAGAACGATACACTTTCTGTGACATACACACACATGGAAACACACATTTTTAACAATGGACGTTTTTTCATATTCAACTCAGGACCACCCAGTTGGGGTATTTGATTTTTTGTATGTTCTAAACAAGAGAAGGAGAAAGTATGCACAGAATACTTTGTTAAAATCAGTACCACATATTGTTTGCAGCCACCTGCTGCCTTGTCTCACCTCACTCTGCAGGGCGTATGCTCTCTTTGCAGCCTGCACCTTCATGTCATCAGGTAGCGAGGTGTACTGATGCAGGGTGAGCCTGTAGTCCTGATCGCTGACCAGAGACTGAGCCTTTTTAGCATGAGACACCCCCAGCATGTCCATGGACAGGTGGAACTTGGAGAGCTCCTTTGCTGAGTCCTTCTTGTATTTGATCTGGAGAGGGAAAAGAGGCCGTGTGTGTTACACATAATCAACTGTTTTATTTGCTTCTGTTCTTTTTGTACAACAGTTACAATAACTCACATCACTTTGCAGCTGGCTGGCATGGACAGAGTGCGCGATGTTGATGTCACCGTCCAGTCCTTTCAGACCGATCATCTTCCCTTTGTTCTTCTCAAATTCTCCTTTGTACTTTTGCTGAAGCAACAAAGAATCATTTTATTCCAGGTGCTGTTGTGAAATTAAATGCATCACTGTGCTGAGCAATCGTTAGGATAAAACTGATAACTCTTTTTTTTAGGTTTAGACTTTTATGAGTGGGCCAGAAAATTTAAGAAAGTCTCCTTAAGTAGAACAAGAAACTATCTGCAACTTTTGCAGGTAACTTTTCGATGATAAAGAAGAGTACGCTGAAAGCTTACATCACTGAGGATCTCTGCTGATGCTTTGGCAGACTGGAAAGGAATGGCGTCCAGACTCAGCTTGTATCCCCCGTCTCGAACCTTAGTCCAGGATTCCTTGTAACAGCTCTGAAAATGTACACAGCAGAAGTTTAAACACAGTTTCACATGAACGACCTGTCCCAAAGAAAAAAACCCAGAGGATGGATTGATTTGCTACAATTTTTTTTATGTATCTGTGTGAGCTTTGCTTACCTCACTGATGTTCATAGCATTGATTTTGGCCTGGACTAGCTCAGGCAGCTCTCCACTAAGTGTGTAGTTGTGCTTCATGTTTTCACCTTTCTCCTTGTACAACCTCTGTAAAGAAGAAAATAAAGCATTACTGATACCTGATCACTTACAGGTGTCTTTGTTTACACCACATATTTACAGTATTCATGTGAAGCCATCAGTGCAGGAGTCAGACATGCAGAAGTTTGCCCAAAGTTTAGCCAAAAAAAAGTCCGACATTTTAGCAAAATTTGACAAATCCATTATGGAGAAGCTTTAAAAATACATCACATTGCATGCATTTGAGTTGCACACTGTATATATATACGACAGCTGAACTTACATCAATGGCCAACTTGTTGCTAAGTTTGGCCTGAACCATCTCTGGTGTGTTTTCAACGCTGGTAAACTTCAGAGAGCTCACATCCTGACGGTACTTTTTCTAGAGAGGTAAATATCAACATTAAATCCTTGTAGATGCCACAGTGTAATACAGCTATAGAAAACTGATGCACATGCATTTAATGAGCAGTAGAGGGCACTGTGTTATCAACTGACTAACAAATAAACTGCCTGCAAAATTATACAATTTAAAAATTCATTTAAAAATGTTTGTATACGAAATAGAGATATACAGTGAACCTGAAGGTACATAGATAGAGGGCACTCAATGTGTCTGTTCTATTCATGCACAGTCTATCATTTCATGGTCTAATGTTGGAAAGCCTGACCGGGATGACCCTTTAAATATGGGTCAGCTGCTTATGAAGAGGTTATGAATAGAGCCTGGTGTTGCCAGTTTGCACTAGATGTGTCACAGAAAGATCTTTATGCACTGCTTGCACACATCTATGAAAAAGATTTTGTAAAAACAAAATGTCATAGGTCAGAAAGAAAGGTTTTCCATATCTATGAAAAAATATATATTTGGGCTTTTATAAAGAGGTAAAAGGTTGAGAGGGTTGATTTTTTTGAAAGATGAAAACTAGCCTCTGAGCAAGCTTTTGTTTGATCAGAGGATAGTTTCTTATCGATATATACATTCAAAAGTCTATTAAAGCTCCTGTGAGGAGTTTTTCAATTTAAATAAAACAGACTGAAATTCATACAGATGCCTCTATATATATAGAGGCATCTGATAATGATTATTCTAAATAGTTATTTAATATAGGAGTCCCTAATATTGGGTATGTGTCAGACAAGGTGACTGGCAGCACACTGCCACAACAGCCTTTTTTATTTTTTTCCAACCTGCCCAACTGGCAAATGATCAGTAAAGAGGTTAGTTGTCCCGCTTTTCCACAGAGGTCGCCAAAATTGACACAACTCGAAAAAGCCTCAAAGGAGCTTTATATCATACGATGTCAAAGATATAAGAAATCCCAATGTCTAACTTCTTCTCTTGTTTTTGTTATTGTAAACTAGAAATGAATGTTAATATAATAACCAGGGTCCACATACGGATTTCAAAGGACAGAAGTTAACAATATAAAGCCAGTATGCCGTGTTTTCCAATAAGACACAGACACTTATACAAGAATAGCTTGGCACAAATAAGCCCTTATGAAACTGGACACTGGGCATTAAGGAGGATTATTATAGTCTTTATCCAAGAGGGGTTGAATGGCAAAAAGGTGCAACGTCAAAACATCCTAATTTTCCTGATCTCTCTAATGACAGTGAAAGAAATGTGAACAAACGAACAAGTAAGCCCTAATGATCCTTTTAATATGTGACAGCTTTAATTAGTGTAATCAGTCTGGTCTCTTGTCATAGCCGGGTGAAGCCCACATACTTAACCCAGTTTCTGGAGAGCAGGAATGGTCCACTGCTCTCAAAATATATTCTGACCTCAGCTGTAAACCTAGATATGTGCCTTCCAGCTATACGTTACACAATTATGCATATCTCTTTCTCATGCCCCTGTGGTAGTATACCTACATGTTTTTCTGGTTGTGAATAGCACTGGGGTGTGGTTAATCAGATGCTTCATGATATGTGAGTTTTAACGTGGGTCAAGGAAAGAATCACACTGGTTTTGTTGGTTAGCATTTAACCACACATCTCTAGACACATCCCTCTATTATATAATGTTTATTTTCCGATTGCAATGGATTAAAAATTACCTCGCTTAGGACCTCCCCAGCTTTCTTCGCCTGCTGGACATCCAAAGATTTTGAGGCCTCCCAGCCGACGCCCTTCATCCAGTTCAGATCTGACCTGTACTGTTTCTAAATAAACAGATACAGTAGACACACAACTTTAAACTTCAGTTGTGTTTCCTTTGGTATAAAACAGGCTTTTATATGACTGTCTACATATGAGACTTACATCGCTCTGCAGTCCATAGGCCTTCTTAGCCCAGGCCACCTTCATGTCATTTGGCAGAGTTGTGTAGTCATGGAGGACAGTCTTGTAGTTGGTGTCAGTTGCCAGGTCTTGGGCCTTCTTGGCATGGCTGATGTTAAGCATGTCCAGGTGAAGACTGTGAAGGAGAATAATTTCATACTGTAAATTTTGTTCTGGTACAACAAGATCACATGAACATAGGTTCAATGGATAGTTATTATAGTATTAAAGAGTTCAAATGGCTTATTAAAGGTAAGGAGCCTCACCTGTATTTGGTCTTAGTGTCCTCGTAGTCCTTCTTGTAGTTGAGGCCACTCTGTAATTTGGTGGCCAGAGCAGAGTGAGCCATCTGAGAGTCATCACTGACCGACTTAATGCCAATCACCTTTCCTTTGTTTTTCTCATAACTCTCCTTGTATTTGACCTGCAGGGATAGTAGATGATAAGGGTTTTAACAAAAGCCAGCATATACAAGTCCAAATCTATGATAGCACGTTCAAGTTTTTCTCCACAGGGAAATTTTAAGTTGCAGACAGTTTTTTAGAATAACTCACATCACTGGCCAGGTCTCTTTTGGCTTTAGCTGTGAGAATAGAAAGAGAGTCCAAATGCAGCTCGAAGCCCTTCTCCCTCTGCTTCTCCCAGTTGCTCCTGTACACTTTCTAAAAACAAAAAGGAAAGGCATCTGTATTAACTCTAATTTTTGAACATATTAAAAGGAGATAGTGAACTTCCTCCATTAAGATAGGTTTAAATGGACTATAAACCTCCTTTGAAAGAGGTTTGATTCTGTTATTTCTTCTTTGATTGATTAAATAAATAAATCTAAGGATGACATTGAAAAAAAGTGTTGACATATGCATGGTGTAATGACAGTTTGAAATTCTCTTTTGCTCCCAATTAAAAAAGTCAGTTGAAAGAATCAAGATCAAATGATCTTTGTCAGAAAATGAAAATTTGAAAAGAAAAGATGTGAGGCAGCTCCCATTGCTTTAATATCGACAGAATATTAAATTGCACGGCACTTCTTGAATACCCAGATCATTTCTGAGGAGACTGTAAGGTTTGATCAACATTCTGGCCACATGCAAGTCAAACTGGCCATGAAGGACCTTTTTGTTCAAAACGTTACATGGACCTAGTGCCATTTAAACTTCTAAACAGGGAAAGTGCATTATGTCATCTTCAAATTAGGGGTTAGGGTTGAAATGGTAATCCAATTGTCTTTATTTCGAATTAATGGACAAAGTCCATCAACGTAATGCCATGTGAGGACACTTGGAGTGTGGAGTCACAAGAATCAGAGGTTAAAGATATACCGTTGGTTCCAAAAATAATTGAGATTGTCCTTCTACTAAGAGCAGATCATGTGAAACCAGGTCAAGTTACACAGTCATAACTGTTTAGTATGCTTTCCTTTACTCTGTTACACCATAAAAACATCCTCCTATAACAACTCTATTGTTGGCGAAACTTCACTTTAAGTGAATTTGCCTTTTGATTAAAAATAAGGTTGTTTATTGTATATTCTATTTAACAAACATGGGAGGCAAACTGACATGAAATGTATGCTAGCTTAAGCATATTGTGGTCTCCTAATAATAATAATAATAATAATAATAATAATAATAATAATAATAATAATGATAAGAGCAACTAGATCAAAATCTTGCAAAAACATTACCAGTCCAAACACTGATCCCTGAGGTACACCACTCACTATCATCAAGAAAAGAAAACTATATCTTACAAAACAACGTAAATTAGAAAAGGTTAGCATATCTCAAAAACTTGTCATATATATCAGTTTGATTGTATACTATTAAAGTGCTAACAAAAGTTGAGGTACATTTTTTATTCATGTTTTTAATTGTATTATTCCAAAAGTTAATTTTATGATATTAATGAGGTATAGTCTTCATCAATGGTCTTCATCAATCAATTTTGTTGTAATGTATAATTTATAGACACTTTTATGTATACACTATTGCTATAATGTATCTGGCTTCTTGGAATAAAAGACAAAACATATCTTACCCCGCTGAGAAGGTCAGCGTTAGCCTTTGCTTGTCTGAACAGAGGCTCATCTTTTGTCATGGTGTACTGGTGTATCATCTGCTCTGTGTCGGCTTTGTATGCCAGCTGGAAATCAGAAAGATAAATGTTTTAAGAGTTCAGCTGACTTAAATGTTAATGACTGCATCATAACAGTGAAGACCTTACATCGCTCTGCAGTTCTTGGCTCTTCTTGGCATGTTTGATGGACAGATCGTCGGCTACATGGGTGAACTTGATGCTGTCAGCCTTCTGACGGTATTTAGTCTGTAAGAAAAAAGGCAGTTAATAGATAGTGTATCTTAAACAATATAAAGTTAATTATCAAATGGAATCAAGTACACAAAGACACAATTTTGCTCACATCACTAAGCATCTCTCCAGCTTTCTTGGCTTGGGTGATATTCATACATCCTTCAGTCTCCCAGCCCACTCCTTTCATCCAGTTCAAGTCTGAGCGATACTGGTTCTGTGGAGGGACAAAAAGTGTCAATAATTTTGGCATAGCAGATATTTTCAAACACCATCAAACACCTCTAATGCCAGTAGAAAAAACTATTATTATTATTATCATCATCATTATCCTTACACTGGTGTATACTAACCCTAGATGTCATGAGAGCCAACATTGTTTTATGGCTTGACTTGCTACCTACACTGGAAAAGTGTCATGAAAGTTCTCATTTCATGACATTCAAAAAGTAAGATTAACCTGCCCCATTATTAGATATGTTTCATTTTTTACAAGCCATTAGAATTTTATTTTTTGCTTATCATATATTGAAATAAGATGTTTAAAGGACTTTAATGTTGAATATGGCTTTATATGAGATATTTTTGACCAGAAGTTACACAAACACACTTTTTGTGACTTGAGTTCTGCAGTGTAACTTATTAGTGTGACTTATGTACAATTATACAAGAAAATCAGATTGTTAACTGCTAAACATTCAGATAACTAACATTAACCTGCTTAATAACTAATCTAAAATTAAAGAGATGGGAAATAGCTGTACCGAAATGTTGTTAGACTTTTTTTTTTACTAACATTACAGTAAACTCTTTGCTAGCAGCACAATGCTGTCTCACATATTACTAGTTCTTCTTTAAAACAGTAGTAGATAGTTGAAGCCATATTATGTATTTTAGCTGTGTCAGTTTCTGTTTCAGAGAAAGGGGAACAGGTACTGTAGATTTTTTGGCAGGGTTAACACATTTCAGTTTCTGGTTGCAGCCTTGATTGGCTTACATGCCATTACCAGATATAACATTTTAGACTGTATCAGAAACATTGCCAATACGATTATCGGTATCAGAAAAACTCCAGTAAAGCATCTTACTATTTGAACAATAAACCCGGATCTTATCTCTTCTTTTTGTCTTCTGTCTTACCTCGCTTTGCAGTGCGTAAGCCTTTTTGGCCTGCAGGACCTTGATGTCATCAGGCATGACGGTGTAGTCGTGCAGCTTCGTGCGATACTCCAGGTCACTGGCGAGCGCCTGAGCCTTTTTGGCGTGGCTCAGGTTGATCATGTCGTGAGGCAGACTGAACTGGCTCTGGCTCTCCTTGGAGCTCTTCCTGTATGCAATCTGATGAAAGCAATTCCAATAAATATACGTCAGAGTGCATATTATGTATACTTTGCTTGGGTCACATGAAATAAACCTGCTTCAGTGTAAAACAAATGTGCTTACATCGCTGCTCAGCTTGGCTGCTTGAAGAGAGTGAAGGGTCTTGGAGTCACTGAAGTTGACCCCAACCGCCTTTTCTTTGTCCTTCATGTACGTTTCTTTGTATTTAATCTGAAACCCATGTCCATGACATGATTTAATTATCATATTTGACTAAACCCAATTAAGTTTTTTGCTCCGACAGTCTCCTTGCAGTGGAGGATAGCGTGTGTTTACTTACATCACTGGCAAGATCACGGGAAGCCTTCGCTGCTCTGACACTCAGGTCGTCCACACCGATGTCGCAGGCTTTGGACTTGGTCTTCTCCCACTCCTCCTTGTATTTAATCTGTACCAATCAGATGTATATATTTAAATCATCAATCAAAAATTCTGATTTTATTTTCTCTGAGCATGGGAATGAGCCTCAGAAGTACACATACACACTGAAAGGATGGATGAGAGATTGTCACTGTGTTATAACTTACATCACTGCACAAAGCAGCATTAGCTTTGGCTGTTTTGATCTGGGGCAGGTCCTGAGACAGTGTGTACTGATGTTTGGTTTTCTCATAGTCTGCTTTGTAATTAAGCTAAAAGACACATGGACAACAAATCAAACTCAACAGTCATTATCTTAGTGCACAGCTGGAAAGTGCTGATGAAGTTGTCATGTTTTAATTATTGATCTTTGGTGGTGAGTTACTTGGCAAACACCTACTTTGCTGTTGAGCTTAGCATTTTTCCTGGCCAAAATAATCTCAGGTGTGTCCGTCACTGGACTGTATTTGACCTGGTCAATGTGTTGCCTGTAGTTCTTCTGCAGTCAAACAGAGAAAAAACAAACGTATTAAAAGTTTCAAATGCGAGGAAACTTTCTGTTCGGAAATGTTAATGTAATTGGCATGTTCCCAGATATTGACTGTAAGAAAAGAAAAAAAGGACATGAGTGGTAAGCGCTCACGTCTTTCAGTGGGTCCAGTTTCCTCTGGCTCTGGTAGCCTGGTGTTTGGGTAGCTGGGTAGTTGTATTCACCCTGCTCCTGTTCAACGCCTTGTTTATAAGAAATCTGGGAATTACAAGAAAACTATGTCAGTGATGTAACCGACATTGTATTTACTATATATGTATACAGTTCTATGATTAAAATACCAAGCAACGAAAGAAGACATTTGTATAGAGTATATCATTACAATAAAAATTATATGAACATATCAGAAATATATATATCCTTTCCTGTCAGCAGAAGAGACACTCTAGGGAATTAGAAGAGCCTTAAGATATCAAACATTTTAAAGATAGCCCTTGATTACAAAACCAGTGCAGTCACTTGTGGGATTTTATAATTTGTGTAAATGCCTTGACTTATAATGACAAGTCAATGATAAAAGAAAAGGCTTACATCACTGGCAAGCTTCCTGGCTTTCATGGCGTGCATCGTCCTCTTATCAATTCCAGAGTCTTCATAGTGGCCCTTCATACTGCTGGTATATTTCTCTTTATACTTGTTCTTTGAGAAATAAAAGAAGCGATGTAGGATTCTGTTACGTAACCATATGCACAGATGACATGTACACTTTGGTCAAATGTTTATATATTTTATATTTGATAGTTTTGTTGTGCTGGGGATGATTACAGAAGGGTATAATTTGTTGAAAAATGCATCACACTTACATCACTTGTGAACTGGGCAACTTTAGCAGCATTTTGAAACTGTGGTGTCTCACAGAAATTGATGCTGTGACCTTTGGTGTTCTCAAGGTCCTTCTTGTACTCGACCTGGTTAAAAATATGAAAAATGACAGCAGCGTCTTTGTTGAAATATTCATCACAGACCCCTGTTTTGTTGATGCAAAGCTAGAGCTAAAGTTGTGTGCTAAATTTAAAGTACCTTCCACTAATCAGTCACCATCAGTGACACCTTTCTATCATTGCTCAAGAGACTCAGAGTCCTGAAATCTTAAATATGTGTTGCTCAGCTTAACAATGACAGCATGGCACCATTCAACATGTCAGTGCCTTAAACACTTAAGCAACCAAACGAGGATAGTTTTGTCACCATTCAACGTTCATGCCATAACAGAACTATGTGCACAGAGAAGATGTGCACGTTTTTTTTATATATATACTCTTAAGGGCTGAGAATGTTGACTTTAACATGACGCTCCTGTCTGAGGTAACTTTATTTTGACAGGGTGTCCTTTGGCCTTGGAGGGAAGCTGTAACCCCAGCGGGTCAGCATGTCAGAGATGCCGAAAATGCAAGTTGGGTGGCTTCATGTCTGCTGGAAACTGACACACTATGCCTGATATTTCCAGCTCTACACATACACACACACACACACACACACACACACACACACACACACACACACACACACACACACACACACACACACACCTAGCAGCATCATTTGTCTCCGGCTTAAGTGTAGATTTAGGGATGCTTTTGATTCCAGCTTCACTGAAATGGAAAGGTTTTTTTTTTTTCACTAAATGAATATGGAAAAGCTCACCTCACTAACAAGCTTGTTAATCTTGCGGGCGTTCATCAAAGAAAGATTGTCCTCAGATGTCAGACTATGGAAGTGTGAGGTGCCCTTCATCTTCTTTAAGTCCTTCCTGTATTTCAGCTGCAAAGAGATGAGAGATAATGTAGTGTTTATATGAGGACAACATGTTGTGTGAGGAGATGGGTGGCATGCACACACATGTTTACACACACACATGCACACACACACGCACACATATTCTAATTTAGTAAGACTTGAGAGTTTAAAGAATGACGACATGCAGACAGGGAGGCTCTCATTGTTGTCCGTCATCTATTCTGCCCGGTGATGACACGGCCAGATGATGGATGAAGCTGTGGCTCTTACATTCTACACTTTGTTATGTTTTGACAGCATGCACAACACTGTTACACATGTGATACAGACTCCATTTTTAACTGCACAGCTTGCAGAGGTTCAGGCGAACCAACCTTTAATGTACTACTTTAATGTTATCCTCAAACTGTAAGGGGGAAAATGGGTGGCCAGTGGGCCTTCTGCTGAAGCACTTTTGTGGTTGAACTTGTGTACTACATTTTTTCAACTTGAAACAAGTACACAATCACAACACTAAAGCCTTTTCTTAACATGTTATATTTCAAATGGACACTGGTCCTAAACAGATTTGGTGACAAAATAAACATACATTGACAGAAGTGGAATATAACATAAATGCCTTTTCAGAAAATAAATTTTGACTTTTTTGTTTTTTAGAAAAAGAGATCCTGAAGGACCCACTTCACCTGTCAACTAATTGGGAGTTTTGAGATTATCCAACAAAATAGCCTCAAAATATACATCCACTCTAATGCAAGTCATACTGTACATGTAAGGGTGATTTGATGCTTTTACTTGATACTCACATCACTCGCGTTCTCCTGAGCTTTCTTTGCATGAGAATAACCAGGGGTGATCATGGCTGGGAAACTTCCTTTGCCCCGTTGTTGCTCGTACTCCTCAGTATAGGCAATCTGGAAAGACAGCATATTTATTTTATTCATTTGTAATTCCAAAATACAATAAATAATACAAAAATATCATAATTTTATTTTTTTACTCCCATAGCAAACTACTTTAAACAAGTCGGTTACCTAAATCTTACACTATGAAAATGTTGAATTTTTTTTTTAAATGACCTTTTATATTGGTTTATGCAAAATAAAGAGCTTTATGAGGCTTTTAAGTATAAAGTCATTATTAAAGAAGTAAGAGTGACTTCCTCACCTGGCTCAAGTTCTCTGCATTTTCTCTGGCGTGAACGGCTTCAGCCACAGCTGCCTCTGTGCTGGCCTTACCCTTTATCTCCTGTTCGTACATCTGACGATACTTTATCTGGAAGGACATTAAAAAAACATTACCAATGCATGATCAGGGTTCTGTAACAGTGTCTAGATTTTTTAATTTGGCTTACTTACATCACTAGCCTGCTCACTGGCCTTCTTTGACATCTTGTATCCAGGTGTCAGATGAGCAGGAAAACTCCCTTTACCTCTCTGCTGCTCGTACGCTTCTGTATAAGCATACTGCAGGGAAAACAACACAGTCATGTCTGTTTTTAACCAATGAAAGCTTCATAATATAAAACATAATTTTACATTCTAAAGTGACCATGAAATGCTAAAGGAAGGGCTTACATCGCTAACAATTTGACCTTGTTTCTTGGCCAGAAGCACCTCTGGTGGGTCAACAAAGGTGGTGTACTTTGAAACTCTCTCCTCATGTCCTTTTTTGTACTCCAGCTAAAGAGAAAAGAAAACATTACACATACAGCAGAGACACATTCATTGACCTCAGTTAATCATCTGATGTTAAATATTAGGGTTTGGATTTTGGCTATTTTGTGCAGGGAGGTAAAAAGAATCAAATATCTCATCGCTGACTTACGTTACTTGCCAGAGTATTGGCATTTTTAGCAGACTGGTACCCTGGGGTGATCATAGCAGGGAAGCTGCCTTTTCCTTTTGACTCAAACTCCTCTGAGAAATTCACCTGCAGAAGAAGCATAAAAGCAATCAAGGTTGACTGTCTAGTGTTGACTAAGAAATACATTCTTATAAAAGACACTGTAACCCGTAACATTTTTTGATTTATAAATGAGAGAAATATCTACACTCACATCACTGATGGTCTTCTGGGCCTGAGACATGGTAACTACCTCCTGGTTGGTCACAGTGCCAGAGTACCAGGTCTGCTGCTGTGAGAACTCAGACTGCGACTTAAAGGCCTGTTTGTATAATAAAGACAAACCTTAGCATTATCAACCACTCAGGAAACTGGTCGCACTGCACCTTTACTGCCTTACACTCAGAAAGAAAATGGATTCTTTGTTATATATGTTATAAAAATCTAAACCACCACGACATTACAAATTAGACCCAAGTTTGGGCTTGAACTCCCTTCAACTGGATGTAACGACCAGTTGCTTTTCTGGGAGTTTACCTGGCTAGACGTCTGATTGGCTAAGCGAGCCCTCTCCAGCTCCATGGACCTCATGTCTTGGTGGAAGGTGGACATAAAGCGTTCGCCATCTTCGCGATACTTCAGCTACAACACACACAAACACATAACAACAAGCGATAAGCAGAGGTCAGCAACACGTGCACATGCATACAGTACATGTGCTTACAGCATCCATTCTGGTATTGAACACACCAAATAAAGCCAACAAACAGTCATACTCTGACTCAGGACCACGGAGACAAGCATTATGCTATACTCAAGTTGTCAACTTTAAACCCGACATCCTGAGCGGGGTGCTTAATATTGTGGGGATTATTTTAAGTTGCTGTTATAAATAAATAGGATGTTCCAGTTAAGATGAAGCGGACCTGCCAGGAAGGATCTAGAATGGAGCACTGAGTGATGAAACTTTGAGCTGTTTGGCAATGATCCTTCAGCTGTTAAAATAACACAGTCATTTTGGAATAGCTGTTTTGCAATGGATAAGGGTCGCTTCTCTTGACAATCATTATATTAAGGGCTTAAAACTAAAGACTATACAAAAAAGAGAAATAGCCAAAGGCATGTCACATGAAAACTTCAGTTTTGAACCTTATAATAATAATAATAATAATAATAATAATAATAATACTTTATTTGTATAGCATTTTAAATACAGGTAAAGTACTCAGACAACAGACAATAAAAGCAAACAAGCAATAAAAACAGACTTAGAATAAAAGATTTTAAATATAAATGAAATCAATGAAATCAGAGTACAAAGCTTTGATGTAGAAGAATGTTTTTAGACTATTTAAGACTCTGAGAGTCTGATCTCCTCTGGCAGGTCTGTGGGCTCTGACAGCAAAAGCCTGTCCCCTTTTGTTTTCAGCGTTGAATTTGAACTGGAACAGCCAACAGAGCTCTGCCAGACGATCTCAGAAATACAGGGAGGGGTCAGCCCATGTTGTCACTTAAAATGTATGAAATGATCTAAAATCAATATTGAAACCAACAGGGTGCAATTGAAGGGATGCCAAAATCGGGGTTATATAGGCACATTTCTGTTCCAGTTAAAAGCTGGGCTGCTGCGTTTTGGATTGTTTGAAGGCGCTGGATTTTACTGAGATATCTCTGTCATCTCGTTCTTTTGATCCGTGACTGACCATATTTAGACAACAGGGCGATAGACACTCACCATATTCACACAGCTACTATCTTCCTCTGCCATCATAAATTGAACTTCACTATTAGTTGTGGGTCATATATATGTTATCTCTTATATCATCAGCATCTCAGCATTTCTCAATAGGCAACTGAAAAGACAACTGATAGACTATAGTGGAAAGCGATTTGTATTTTGGGTTAAATTTGAAGGTAAAACTTCATATTTGTTTACCCTTTTGTTTCCCTTAAACAACAGTTTATGCTAGCATTCAACTACTTCCTTGCTAACATTATGTTTGCAAGGGGGTTAAATCCTACTCCACATATTGATAGCTATTAACTTCCGAGGTAACATTATGTAGCTAGAAATTTACACCTATTCTAATGTACCGTGGTATACTAACAAAGGGTTAGCCTTCAGCCACTTCTTGGCTAACCACAATGTTATAGATAGCCTAGTGCTGGATGCACATGTTTGCTGTTTTTGGTTACATGTCATCAAATATGTTATTTAAACCTCAAAAAAAAAAATTATCTCTCTCTTTTCAGTTGCTGAGCACTCCAGCAGAGGTGAAATAATGTTGATTTGTCAAATACCCTATGTATATGATTTATAACCTGGAACACAGCAGTCTATTTATCAACAAGAGCAGACCCCCTGCTAGCCCCTAACAAAGAAGCCGGTTTAAGTCGAGTTAACCAAACTTTCTATCAAAACTTATGGTTGACTTTTAGCATAACCCAATAGCATCACTGAAAACTAATATTCCCAGAAAACTGGTAAAAAAACAAAAGCTCTGTATGTTATCATGCCGCCATATCATATTTTCAAAGACCCTGAACAGGATGGAGGGTCACTCAGCGTGGTCTAATGTCTGCCCTCAGATCAAATATCAACATGTTAAGTCCTACAACTTGCAAAGTACGACACAGCAGTAGCTGATGAGCTTGCTAGCCTACTGCTAATATAAGCATAAGGGCATTGCATGAGCTGGTAGACACAGACAGGCAGCAGCAGGTGGCAGGGAGAGGAAGGGATGCAGGGCTGTTTTTCCTGATGTATAATTTTAGCCCCCTGAAGTATAAAGTTAGTTAAGCCAAAGGGGGTTGTCTGGTCTCGGTCACTGGAACAGAAATAACCTGAGCCACAATCTCCATTCCTCACTGCTACCGTCACCATGGACTCAGAGCAGCCGTCCATAGTTCTATCTTCCAACCAATAAAGAGGAATAAGAGCTTTACAAAAAAATAAAAAAGATTACTCAGTTTTGAGTCAGATCTTGAAATTTTTACGTTTGAAATTTGAGGTTATTCTTTTTTTTTCAAAATAAGACGGTTTGTGCACTAATACAAAATCTGATCTACTTTGATTGAATTGCAATGCATGCATCACTCTCTGTGAACTATAGTCCTGAATATATAAAGTAACACAATGACCACTATGAATAGCATATTGAGTGTAAAGCCAGTCATGACCATCCCATGATTAATGTTCAACTCAGTCATGGCATAGACAGTTACTTATGTCAGCCTGTCAACAATGCACCTTTACGCGGATCAAGGCTGAAATATTTGGTTTCACGTTGCCACTTGTGTTTTCTTTTCTTGCATATGACATCATCTTACCTCACTGCTGGCCTTGCTTTGCTTCTTTGCATTGATGTTGACGGGGGTCTCATAGACACTTGTGAATGTGTTGTTCCTCGGATTGTGCCTGCAGTGATGGGATGTAATATTGGTTATCATTTTAATCATCAATTTTGAGCTCATGGAAACAAGAGTAACTTAAAAACTACCTCTTTTTTTAAAGATTACACAATATATCGTCAGGTGTTTTTGTGTCCATTACTTACACAGAGCAGTATGGCCTCTTCTTGTGGCTCACAAAGTTATTGGCAGTGAGGACCATCTTACAGACATCACAGTGAAAACATGCTTTATGCCAGTTCTAAAGGACAAAAAAATACAAAACACACAAGGATCTTAAAAACTCAATTCCAAGCTCAGAATTCATTAAAAAAAAAGTATCCTAATCTTTCCTATGTCGACAAAAAGTGCCAGGTAATCCAAAGGACCAAAATAAAGGTGGCAATCAAGCTTGATCTTTTAAGAGAATTTGCTGACCCTCTAATATAGCATGTAGGTCAGCGTTAATTTGTACATCTCATGCTTTCACTCATCCCAAAATCTTATGACAAGTGACCAATAGCACGTACTTCAACAGTCAACTCTATGTGGAAATAAACACTATTAGTTTTGTACAAAATGTGTTCTGATCCATAGCCTGTTGAATACTTTTGTAAAAAAGTTATTTTATATAATTGTTCTATTATCACTAGCAGTTCTTAAGTAGATGATGCATTACCTTGAAACTACTCTTATTGTAACTTCATTTTGCATTGTATACAGAAAAAGACAATCAATTTTATACTATTAGATTGGCTTAAATGTTGGCTGTATGGTTTTTCTGTTTTTCTATGGTAAATCACTTGCTATTGATGTTAACAGTTATCATATATTTGTGGACTACAGATTTTGACAAACATTTTACATGTTTTTGAATGTTTTGAGTAAAAAAAAAGTTGATTTGGAAACATACAATCAATCCCCTCAGTTATTTTGAATGTTTATAACGTACTATACTTAATTGGGAACTCTAACTTTCTTGTTAGTTCTAAATCGGATCAAAATTATTGGGAATGACTGTCAAAAAGTGACGATGGAAGATGTGGAAACTGTCTCCACAATATCTCTACGTGTTACCTGGTCAATGCAGTTGATCTTCTCAGCGGGGTAGACCACAAACCCACATCTGGCACAGGACTGCATGATGGATGTTTGTCCTTTTCTCCAAAATGTTTTTAAAAAATATCAAAAGACCTGTGTAAAAAAACAAGTGGGAAAGTCGGCAAAAGACAAGAGTCAGGTCAGTCAGGCAGAGAGGCTTCAGTTTAGAAGAGAGACGGCCAGTGACTCCCAGACAGTAGTGTAGTGCGTCTCTGGTGGAGGTAAACTTAGCTCTGTGACTATGAACTGACTCTTACTTGACACCATGTCCCATTATGGACCAACCCCCTCCATGGAGCATGCGAGAGGACTGGCTGAGTCCAGCTGTCTGTCTGCACAGAGAGAGAGAGAGAGACAGAGTTGAAATGTCACTGTATATGTGTAATGATCCACAGTTGGACGGTTAGGTCAACTTCACCTCGTCATGACACTACGACATAAAGACTAAACTTTATCAAGAAGGTATAATGACACATAAAAAGAAAATGATTTCAGTATTTAAGCAGCTCTTGACGTACTTGTGAAAAAAGCTACAGAAGTGATGACAGGAATATAAGGAAATAAATGAAGAAATATTAACATTAAAAGTTGAATGCAGTTTTTTTTCATTGTTACTTCTTTAATGCTGACAGTAATTGTGACGCATTCAGAGATCATACATGAGTATATACTAAATAAAGCAGTCTAGCAAAATATAAGCTGTTCTTACACACTGACTGTCTTTTTTTAAACCGTTACAACATGTTGTAAAACTAATAGTCAAGCAAACACACTCCTATCAATAACTATATTTGAGAAATCAATTAGGCTATCACACTTCGATTGTATTTTGGGTACTCAAAATGACATTATAGATATAGATTTGTTGTTCATGTTGGATATTTGAAATTAAAATTATGGTTATCTGCTAAATTAATCTCAAATTTCATATATTTAAAATAAATTTACTAGTCATGGTTTTTAATTTATATATACAAAAAGACAAATAATTTAAGATATCCATAATGTCATTAAATATCCAAAATTTAAATAATGAATCGAAACAACTGGATTGTAGATATCTGATATATGCTCTATTACAGATATCCAGAAGGTTTATTCAGAAAGAATGAAGTTGTAGATCTTTTGAAGGATTAAAAGATAGGCTAACAAATTTCGACAAGAAGAAATAAAGTTTTAGATATCTTTAAATAGCCTACAAGTTCTGCTACTAAGAATGACTTTATATATATTTCTAATTGCTATCTAAGTAGTAAGAAATCATTTTTCTAGGAGAATTAAACATTTCACATTTTTAATGTAATTATTTAATCACAATGTAATTTGGATATTCAAAGAATTGTTTCTCATATTAGAAAGGCCTATCTTAAATAAAAAATGATAACTAACAACAACTGAACTATTGATATCTGAAAAGGGAGCAGAATGATGTGATAGGGACAAATTATCTCATGTCAAACTTGCAGTAAAACCTATGAGTAAAACTTAGCAGCCCTGTGTGACGCAGGGCTCTGACGTAGCGACGCACCTCAGAGACATGACGCAGGACGTACTTTCGCTTTCTTAAGTTTTTTGAAGGAATAGAAAGTCGGCAGAAACTTTAGAGAAGGACCAAAAAAAAACTACCCTGTCAGACTTTTTGCAGAATTGAAGCTGACTCAGCATAACACAAGAACAACAGAGTGTGAGTTAATAATGCTGGCTTCAGTATATAGTGTAATGTTCACTGTGGAGTATTTTCCTGTAACTCCGCTAACCAGACACTAAGCTAACAAGTAGTATATGTTGGCTAACTAGCTTGCTCTTAAAAGCCAGGCTAGCTGTGTGTACATACAGCTGTTTTATCCATTTGAACGGTGTGTAAGTTAGTAGTGTTAGAGAAGGAAACGCTTGTCCGTAAAAATAATGTGAACGTATCCCATGTCGTAGTTGTTGTTCTTTCTTACAAATTGAATGTTACATTGAATTAACCAAATCTTTACAACAGATGGCTGGAGAACCTGCAGAGCCGACTGAACTCACTGCTCAAGAAGATGAAGGGAAGCTGGTGGGAGACGAGGCAGACGCCAAACCTGACCGCAGAGGAAGATTTCTTCTGTTTGGGAGGTAACATGTCCAAAACATCTGGAGAAACACACACACACACACACACACACTAATAATAAAACACTAATGCAGAGTAATGTTTTACTGTAGGGTTCACATTCATTATTATCATCCCCTTAACATTCAGTGTTTGAAAACTGGAGCAATACAGGAAAGCTCAAGTTAATCTTCTGTTGTCAGTGTTGGTTATAATTCTGAGAAAGATTCTTGCCGTCTTTCGATAATTGTTCAGCCTTAAGAAGATCCTTTTTTATATGTCACAACCAGATTTGGATTTGTTCTGTAATTTGCAATCGTATAGCTGCAGAGTGTTTCTAAACTGAATTTCTCTCTAAGCTTGTTCATAGTATCTGTAATTGATTACTCTAATGCAGTGCAGGTATTTATTTAAATGTATTTTAATCACTAATTACAATAAGAAACAATAAAGACCTTTATAAACATCAGTACTTTTTGAGTAGAATCCACTTTGCACATGAAAGTGACATTATTTCTTCTTAATCCTAAATTCAACTTCGAAAGTTATAACAATGTAACCCATAGCAACCCAGTTTTAAATAACCTAGGTAATAATACAGGGCAAGGCAGGTGAAAGCAACGTGGGGCTGATGTCAGTCCTTAAGTGTTAGCTCAAAATTAGATGCTTTACAACAGAGTCTGATATAATGGTTGCATGAGCTCAGTGTGTTATCATACAGTTTGTTTTCTGTCCCGTTTGTCCCTTTAAAAGTGTGGGCTACTACTGACTTTGTGAATCCTCAGTGTATTCCACTGTGACTCACAAGGTGGCACTGTGGACGTTTGTAGGAGAGGAAAATGTATCTCAGAAACTTGTCGTCAGGTACCTGTTTGCTCTGCTCTGTGTGACAATGAGTTTTTTTTACCCTGAACTTCCAGGATAACATTGGACAGTTTTTAATTCTTATTTATAAAAATAAAATAAAAACATAACAAAAATAATGCAAAATAGTTTAAATAGATAGGATCCTCAGAAGTAGGCATACCTTTAATGTTAAGAAGATATGGTGTGTCTGGTCTAAGGAATGGTATTGTGTTCAGCATCACCGCTGAATTTATTAAGACCATTAAATACCTGGGCATAATCAAATAAATCAAACTGATTCAAGGAATAAAAGGGACACTAAAGTAACATCAGCACAGTCATCAGTGAAAGACTGGACCAAACAACAGATTGACTTGTGTTGGCTCTTATACCATGGATGTCCTCTTCTAAAGTGACTGAGGATAATATCTTAATGATTGTCGGTACTTCTTTGGCTTTTTTAAATTTTTTAAGTTGCTTTAAAAAAAGTGAAAAAATCAAGAGATTTCAAAAATGACATTTTGTCCTTAAAATGTTTTTTTCAGTCATTAGTGTTTTTTTTTTTTTTTTTATAAGAACCCTGTCTTGTACATCCATCCCAGAAGGAGGCCTGTAGGTCCTCAGTATGTGTATGCCTACAGGTGGATTCTGTGCCTGTCAGCAGAGGAGCAACTTGTTGCCCTGTCTGACCTCAGCAGGCAGTGGGGTGCTGGGGCTGTGTGTGAATAGGCCTTTAGAAAGCACTGGTGTGGTGGCGAGGCTGCTGACTCAGGGGGCTCACAGTGCGCCGCCCCTGTCCTCAGCACCTGCTGGCCCAGTCAGGTCTCCATCCAGTACAGAGAGCATGTCAGTATCCTAGCACACAGGTAAAAAATAAGGTGCCAGGTCTGGAGGAACATACTCTTTTGGGGGATAACAGAAAAACAAGACTAAACCAACGCATTTCAGATGCAGAGTGGCGTAGCGCTTAATGACGAACCCAGGTAAGTCTTGCATAACAGCTTCATTTTCTTCTTAACAGACCCCCAACCTGCTCCTCTTTCTGCTGTGCCCAGCCCGCAGCAAAACAGAGTTGCAGCTCTTTGCCTAGCCTCCACAATTGTTTGGTTACAGTGTGTTGGCACAATTTGGAGGTGGGAGGGGGGCTGGAAAAAGTTCTGGATCACATGTTTATTAGAAAAAGGATGGCTGGGCTGTGTGTGTGTGTGTGCATGGAACTGTTGGTGTGCATTGCTGTCTATTGTTCCCATGCCTGAGTAAGTTGATGACTAGGCTCTTCTGGAACAAGCGTAGATTTTTGAAGCCCCCAATGGGCCACTGTTGGCTTAGCTATCTGGATGGATCCTTTAAAGAATGGAAATATGACAGGTGTGTGAGATTTGCCACGCGTGGAAGATTTCCTCTTGCTCAATCTACATCGATGCGAGTATGATTTTTTTTATTACCTATGCTAAGGAAAAATGTTTTAGTGTCTTCTATTACACGTTGGTGGATTACTGAAACCAAATTTGGCTGTGACTTTAATGCCTTATTTGACCATGTATGTACCGCTTGATTACTGAGTAAGTGATTCAGAGTGTTTTCAGTTTCATTAGTGTTCTTGTGTGTAGAAGTCTTTATATTTACCCGTATTGATGGAATGCTAAGTGTGGTTGTATTAAAAGCGTTCTCATGCAATCTAAGATTCAAGAATATTTTCTTAGGCTTATTGGCCAATTGATGATAAGTATGTTTTTTTCTAACGAATAGCATCAATGATGTTTAGTTTGGAATGGCCTGCCAGTTAGTTTTTCTTCTTTGTTATTTTCATTCCCATCGTTTTTGCATTATTATATAATAGTTGTTTGGTGTCTGTGTTTTTGGTGTATGGTCCTGAAGCCAGTTATGTTTAAATATTTATGGATATGAGCTGTGTGTTTTCCATACATCTGCTTAATAGGAAGAATTAGACGTCTCTAAAAATATAAATAGACATAAAACATTTTGCATTAAGTTGAAAATACATTATGGATGAGGTGGACTGGTAAATTGTAGTTTCAATGGTACCATCAATAATTAACATCAGTGTCTCTGACTTTTAGTAAGAAGAATAAGGATGGCCAGATGCGGGGGCAGGACTACTCTTCTGAAAGCCATTACCGAATTGTTTCACCAACATTCCAGTATAAGATGAGCCACCAACGAGTGGGCAAGTGTATCATCATCAACAACAAAAACTTTGATGAAAAGACAGGTACAGCAAACATTTTAAACCTCTTATTCAGTTTAGCTCCATATTACTACACAAAGAGAGTGTATTCTGAGCAGATTGTCTTGACAGGGATGAATGTACGCAATGGCACGGACCGAGACGCAGGTGAGCTGATTAAATGCTTCAAGAGCCTTGGCTTTGATGTTTGCATCTACAACGATCAGACTTGTGAGAAGATGGAACGTCTCCTCAGAGAGGGTGAGTAGTGACCACCTCAGTCATTATCATACTTTCCTTGCTCCTTGTGAAGGTAGGAAACAGTAGGAAGCCAAAACTTATCCTAATGACCAAAACTAAGGCTGAGTTTAACCAAAATGGCCTTGGTGAAACATCTTCAAGAATTGTCGTTAAACTGGTTGTAACTCTGCTGTAACTGCCAATTTATCAGGTTCACCTAACTGTCGAATCAAGTGGTGCACAATTAACCAAACTCCTTGACAGTTTTAATGTTCACTTTTTTACTTTTCTGCTCGGGCTGCTAAACTGTGTTAAAGCTGAGGTTGGAGAATCCAACACAAGTTAGGATGTTTGAAAGTTTCCAATCCAAGAAATGTCAAAACGTGTAAGGTGACCAAAAAAAAAAGAAGTTCCTCTTCAGTGAGTCGCTTGCTATTGAACTCTGATGTTAAGGACTCACAGTCAATAGATTAAGTTACCTTTTAAGTTGCAGTTTGAAAGGCAGTTGCATAATTCCAGCCAGGTTGCTGGAAATGTGTCAGTGTGGCGTCACTGTTCGGAGAAGCTTCAAGTTCACTGGAAAGATGATGTACAACTCACCTCTCAGGTATTATGAACTTGTGATAACCTGAGAGGTGACATTAAAAGTTCAAGACAATGTGATCTGACGTTTTAATAGCCTCTATACTTTCAAATCAGCATACATTTTTCCCACGTATCATTGAGGTATAAAGATGACAGCAGGTGAAGTTTCTTTATTTAATAAGACCATCAACTCAACACTGAAAGATAGAGTATCTCTGATGAATCTTAGGGTGTTTACAAACCTAACCTGTTTGGTTTGGTTAAAACCCGGTGTGCAAGCTGTCAATCGAACCCTGGTGTAGACCAAACTGTACCGAGACTGCTTGAAGAGATGGGTCTCAGTCCACTTTTTTCGGACTCCGTTGCGATTTGTTTGTGGTATGAAACTGAACCCCGTTTTGATTGTATGAAAGATTTATAAATGAGACCCTAGAGCAGAGGGGATGAGAGGTGACACTTCAGTGGTTTGTTGTCATTTTCAGACCTGGTTTTAGTTGTTTCAACAAAACACATCACCATTCAGATGTGTCAGTCTGTACATTGTCAAATGCCATTTTCATCAACAGAGACATCTACCCAACATACTGACCCCTGTTTCCCTGTTTATCAAATTAAGGGAAGTTTGAAGTTTATTTCCATCCTAATTCTAAACTATCCGACTAAAAAGGATTAAAGGGCTAAGTCATCTCCAGAGTGCAACAAAGGTTCCCAGATATTTTACTAATTTCAAGTTTATTGAGGCCTTGGCCAAGCTAAGCGACGAGTGTGTTTTTGTGTGTGTATGGGTCAGCCTCGGAGGAAGACCATAGTGACAGCTCGTGTTTCGCCTGTATCCTGCTAAGCCACGGGGAGGAGGGCATGATCTACGGAACAGATGGAGCCATGCCCATCAAGACCATGACCTCATTGTTCAGGGGAGACATGTGCAAAAGCTTAGTTGGAAAGCCAAAGCTCTTCTTCATCCAGGTACGAATATTTATGACGTAAAGACTTTGATTATTATTTTTTTTCTATTTGCTCATGTGATGTGAAAAATGTACTGGAGGTATGTAAAGTAATGTTGCAATTTATTTGTGTCAAATTAGAAACCTGTGACCCAAACAGTCAACCAAGGGGTTGAATGACAAGAAAAGGAACTCTTATTTTGATAAGAAGAAATATTCAAACTGGCCATTGGACATTTCATTGTTAATTGTGTACAGTTTTGCCCATCGCAGCCTTTAAAAACAGAACATTTTTAATTGCTTCACCAGGTCATCGTTGAGAAAGCTACTCAGGATCACAATGAAATGTCATTTCATTTACTTCACCAGGCTTGTCGGGGTTCCGAATTTGATGATGGTATACAGACAGATTCAGGTCCACCAAATGATACCCTGGAGACAGATGCTAATCCGAGACATAAGATCCCTGTGGAGGCAGATTTCCTCTTTGCCTACTCCACAGTGCCAGGTACTTAACACTTGTATTCAGGTCTCTATTTGTTGCATATATTTTTACTGTGGTGTCATTGCTTTGAGCAAACACACAGCATTGTTCCACTGCTGATTAATTTTGATTTTCCAGGGTATTACTCATGGAGAAACCCAGGGCGTGGCTCCTGGTTTGTCCAAGCGCTTTGCAATGTCCTCAATGAGTTTGGCAAACAATTGGAGATCATGCAGATCCTCACACGGGTAAACTACATGGTGGCCACCAGCTTTGAGTCCTGGTCTGAAGATCCACGCTTCAGTGAGAAGAAGCAGATTCCATGTGTGGTCTCAATGCTGACCAAAGAACTCTATTTCAACTGACCGCCAGCCTAAATAACTGTACTGTATGATCCCAAAGACTGACTGACTGACCGACCGACTGACTGACTTGACTGACCGTTTCAGGTACCGACTAAGTAGTCAAAGCATTCAGGGATGATTCAGGCCCAGCAGCACATTGCACGTTTGGAGCACATATGACACTTTGCATGTGTGGTTGGGCCCGAAAAAAAGCACTCTGTGAGAAAAAAGATATTACAGTGGCACTCCTCGTTCATGTGTTGTGGTGAAACTTCTTCCTCTTCTTCAGGTTATTATTCAGAATAATGGCGTCACATTTGATCTAATCTTTTTGACAGGCATTGTTAAATATTCATGTTGTTCTACTAGCCCGCAAAATTTGCTGCCAGTTTTTGTGGGTTCAGCGAATCATATCTGAATATGCGTCTGTCGAATTTTCCAGCACTTGCAATAGACTTTGAAAAGAATTGGATAGTTTAGTTTCAAATTATGCTCTTAGTCTTCTGTTTAACTACTTAACATTGGGAGTGCTAAGAGAAGTTTCTCCAGACTAAGATCAAAGCTACAGAAGCCCTGAGTGGCAAGTGTGAAAACAAATATTTTAAGGTTGTTTTCTTTATAATTTTTTTATGGCATAACAATTAATGAAGAAATAGGAATTTGCCATCATTTTTTAAGTTTCTCTTCAAAAGATTAATCTGTGACACAGCAGAGGGAAAAAAGCGTATTTTTTCTGCATGTATAAACAGTTGAAGAATGTTTGAAAAATAGGGTAGTGGGGCAATTCAGTTTCCCTTGGCCATATAATTTTTTATTTTTTTTTACTTTTTAAAAAATGATCATAATTAAAAGATCTTACAGGCACAATTTATTTTTCACAAGAGCATAAATTATAAACAAAGTCGAGGAAAAGGAATACATACCCAAAGGCCGCTTGGGGCTTCTGTAAAAATTAAAAAAAAAAAAAACTCTTAAAAATACTCTGTCACCAATACATGTACGTAAAGTACATGGGAAACCAGGTGACATTTTAATCATTATGAAAACCCAATTCATTTTTACATAAACAGCTGAAGTGAAGGCTATTTGAGTCTATGGAGCGTCAAGAAAACCCTATGGCATTTAATGCCATAGCAAACAGGAGGGAGCTGCCTTAATTGCAAAACCCTGTCTGGTGCACTGTTCGACACAAAACAAAAAGTATTGCATCTGGAAAATGGACCAGATCATTTTCAGCTATTTGTGTTTTAATGTTTTCAGCTGCAGTTGTCAAAAATAAGAGACGAAAGACCATTCTAGCCTTCCTAGCAGAGTTAAAGTTGGTAGCATTATGCTGGCATCCTCAGGTTCTTTAATGTCCCATGAAGTGGGTAAATGTAATGTTAAAGAATGTCTTAATCACATGGCTTGGAAGGTGTAATCTTTTGCTGTGTATTCATAGTTATATGGGATTTTGGGTCAAGTGCATATTATATAGTTCACTTCCATTCAAACAAAGTTTATTTCTAATTTTTCAGTTTTCTCAGCATGATGTTAAAAACTTACCTTATTGTACAACCCTGAGTAAGTGAAGTTCATGTATTTTTTTAAATGACATGAATTATGCACTTGTCTTCCTAGTCAGGGTCCAGCACATCAGTTGAATATCCCTCTTTTAACCTACATACTATTATATTTAGACATTCCTCTTTATCATTTTTAATAACCGATAGGGTTCATGCTGTAGAATATTAACATCAAAAAGGAATGTCTGAAGCTGTGTTAAAACATTTGAGGAATATAATAGTGTTAAACTGGACCACGACCCAAAGCACAAATGCCACATCATTTCACTGTATATTAGTGTTGTACACTGTTATTACACACTACACTGTTTTAAAAAGTACCTAGCAAGTTCTTCCTTATTTTATTTTTAAAATTAACCTTTGATTAATACAGAAGAAAAAAATAAATCATTAAGAAAAAATAAATTTTACCTGGATAGACAATTCTTAAGCACATGGTGCACTTTGCTAAGTTTTTTAAAAACAACATTGAAGAATAAATTAATAAAAGATGTATCAAAGATGTGTAAAGTAACATCTAGAATATGTATTTTTATTTTTTATTTAATAGACATTTGCTAATGGTATGCAAGATTTACAAAACATTTGTTTCTGCACCTGTGGATATTTTGTCCCAAAGTCTGTCAATCACAGAGGCAGCTATTACTGGTGGTAACAAGTTTGAACATCCACAATTCTCATGTCCGCAATACGCAATCATTGTTGCTGCAATGTTTTTACTTTTTTCACTTGATTGCATGTTTCAGTAACTTAGGGGAAAAGTTAAGCACTAGATATTAGCTTGTCATAATTATTATTATTTTTTACTTTTTACTCCTTGTATTTTTTTCTTTTTTCTTAAATTATTTTTTGATAGCACTATAAACATTTATAGTTGCCAGAAGTGGAACCAATACTGGCCTAAGTTAGAGACATGTACCATTCTACGCTTGTCCAATACAGCAACAAGTCTTGAATTGTCTCAACACATGGATCTCTGATCAGTGATGTGGTGCCCAACCTGTGCTGAAAGGAGTGTTTGCTCCACTTGTTTTGGAATGGAATTGAAGAAGGGAAAATGTATTTTCAGGGGTAAAATTTTTTAATGCTTTCTGGGGTAAATGCTTTTGTCCTCAGGAATATATTTAAAACGATTTGGGAAAAATGAATGAATGAATTTCAATGAAAGTATAATCTGGCCCATTTTTTTATTTGGGGCAATACATTGTTTAAAAAAATATTCAAACAGAGGAATGCTTATGTAAACATTTTGTTGTATGAAACATAAAGAATTTATTGTGTAATAAGTTGTGCGTCATTTTTCTTTAACATTTTTAACAGACAACATTTTAAAGTTAATTTTTACTTGTTTTAAATTTATCTCAAATTTAGACACACTTTTACTTTTTATTTTGCTTTTTATTTAAGCAAGGAGAACTCACCAAGATCTATGTTCCAGAGATAAACTGCAACAATAGAAGTAAAACAAAATAGAATAAACATATTTAAAAACTGTTTCTAAGATTAAATGTACCGTACAGAATTGCATATACGAACTGTTGAGCCCATGCCCCATCCCCATATTTCTCACACACTACTCCAAAGATTATGGCTGCAGTGAAAAGCCAGTCTTCCCCCATCCCTTTCTAACCTTGTTATTGTATAGCGGCCAAACTTTGAAGTCTTGGTTTATGGCTTAAGATGTTTGTAGAGAAGAGTATAAAGGGAGTTTACCAATAAGTGCTTTAGGTTAAAACCAAATCATCCTTGAGATTGACTTAAAGAATTTTACATGTATACTTGGGCTTTTCTGTTTGAATATAAAATTGTATTACCAACAAAACATGAAAACTCATTTGGAGGCAATATCATTTAATCTAAACAGAAGTTGCCCAAAATTAGATCCCTGGGGTACTCCATGATGACCACCATCTGCAGTAATTGCTTGAGTTCAATTCACAAATTAGTTGACTAGCAATCACATCAAGACTAAAAGATACAATTCAGTGTAAAAAATGACAGTTTTAAGAGCCATGATGGTCACTTGTATTGACTTTGTCATTTATCAATAAAAATGCTGAATAGATTGTACCATACCAACGTCAGGTATTTCGTTAGCAGTTGTCTCACAGTAAGAAAAATATCACCCTTATAATACTTTGAGCTAAAAATGCCCATTTACAGTGGACAAATCAGTTTCTTGAATAAATAATCAAATAGCTTATCTAGCTTAGTCCAAGGCAAATTAGTATTATATTTTACATGCTTTGACATGGTAAAAAGACCTTTCTTAAAATCTGATTGGTTTATGGTACGACTTATAGGGCAAAGCATGTATGAGCCACATGACCAGAGAAACTAAAAGAAAGATATGCTTTTGGAATTCACCAGGGCAAATTTAGACTAGCCTGACATGTACAGTACTCAGTCCCAATGCTTGCAGGAAGGTAATAATTTAAAATAAAACAGCTCTAAGTAATGCCCATGCCCCACTGCCAAACATATTCCTGATATTTCTGCCCCATCTACCCTGCCCCTCGAGGTATTCTTGCCCCACCTCAGAGAACAGGAGCTGATCGAGATGCATCGCAGATCTTTAGGGACTTCCAATTTGTGCCTTCATTGTCATGGCCTGGACATAATGCCTGATGTAAGGTGTCAGTAAACGTTCCGGTGCAAAAGCAATGGAGAGGCGTCATGGTGTCAGCTCCTAGAAAACACACCAAACCACCGGGGAAACTGCAGCACACCCCAATGCGGTTGAACTTTTTTCCTGCCAGCATAGGCAGCTCATGTGGGACACCCCCATGCCAGGCTGTGTAGTCTCCATTAAAATATTCCACACACCAAGACTCTTTGCCTCGGCCCAACCAGGAGTCCTCTTCACGGCCCTTGCGTGGGATGCTCGGGTAGGTGAGCCCCAGCTCCCAGTAGGTCTTCCCACTCACATCAACCTCCCAGTACTGGCGGCCCTCGCTGAAGCCCTGCTTGCTTATTACATTCAGGGTGGTGTCAAAGCGGGACACAGCTTCTGGGACATCCTGCCAGGTGTCTGTGTAGGTTACTGAGTCACCTGGGGGGGAGATGATCAGCTTTGGGTGAGCTGTGTCAGCATCAAGGACAACGTCTGCAGCATCTGTGAAAGAAAGCACGAAAATGTAGTGTCTTGTTTAAAAAAGATAGTTCCTAAGCTTGATGCACATCCTAATAAGACAGTAACTGTAGAACCTTTGACATAGCTAGGAGCAAAACTCCTTCACTCTTCAATCTACCTGTCTGTCTGAGAGAACTCACAGCTTTGAAACAGCTTCTTGGTGACGGGGACCTGTGACCTGATGAACAGCAGCAGGTTGATGGTGAGACTCAAGAGTTGTTCGTTCTTGAACTCGTCCATCTGAATCAGGTCAGGGTCAGTCAACTTAAGAATCTCAAATATTCTAATTTTAGAAAAAAACAGAGATAATTCCTCATTAAGAGATAAGAACACATGTCAAAGACACCACAACTGTACAAATCCAAAGAAAAAACTCATTCAAGTTAACCCTGGAACATATCAGATATATATCAGATCAGTTTTTTTTGTAAATGTTATGACAAATAAAGACTTTTATTTGTTACTACTTTCATCAATTTTCAAAATGGAAATCTTTGGTAGATACACTCAGTGATGAGCACAATAAATCCTGCAAATTATTTTCATTTTCAATTAGTGCAGGTTATTTTTAGGATTAATGCATTAAGGTTCAGACAAAGTCCAAAAACGGATCATAAACCTTTCCCACAGCCTAAAGCAAGGCCTTCAAATTGCTCCCTTTGTCCAAAACCCCAAACTCTTCACTAATTATCATAAATAACAAAGACAAGCAGCCAATTTTATAGTATTACAATCAATGGTGTGACATCATTGCCTGCAAAAAAAAAAGCAAATCAATTTTTTCACGATAGTTGGCATCCGGTGTGTACTTCTAACGCATTACTGACTAATCTTGTGGCTCTTTTTGGGCTGTTTTTGCCTATTCATGTGGAAGCTGAAGGGAGACATGAGATGAAAAGAAAGAGGGGATGATAAGCAGCCAAGGGAGAGGCTTGAAATCAAAAGCCCACATGGGATACATGTGGGCCATTTAGATTCTTTGATCTATAATGTGATCTATCAAAACTGATTATTCTTTACTTACACACACAGGTTTTTGAGACAAGCTCTTATTTTCTGAAAGGTGAACTCACCGCTTGTCTTTTTCAGCATTCTGTAAAAGATTGAAATAATTGGCATCATTACTGATCTTGATATCATTGTGAGAGCATGTTGAAAAAAAAAAGTAAAAATGACTTTGCCTCATTCGTTACACAAAATCACACCTTTAAGTTTCGCTTACCTTAACACCAAGTTCTTGTGTTTTAATTTTGGCTAACGCGTCAGACATTTCCTGGTCCAGTTCTTGAGTGAGGTGATAGCACTCCTCTATCCTGTCCTCCACCAACTTCTCTGTGGCCTCATGCTCTGTGTCTAGCTGGGTCAGAGTGATCCGAAGATCATCATCCAGAACCCGCTTCATGTCCTCATACTTTTTTTTGATTTTTTCCTTCACCTCGTTGGTCTTTTTCTGCGATGGAATTGCATGGAGAGTTAAAAAAAAAAAAAAAAAAAAAAGTGTTTGTTACAGTTATGCATACCATATTTAAATAGTGGACATGTCAGGGGCATGTCCCAGCTGTCAGTGGGCGGGAGGCGGGGCACACCCTGGAGCGGTCAACAGTCAATCACAGGGCTGACATACAGAGACACACTCAACTTTCACACCCACTTTACATGCAATTTTAGTGCCACCAATTAACCTAATGAGCATGTCTTTGGAACGTGGGACAAAGCTGAAGTACCCAAAGAGAACCCACGCATGCGGGGAGAGAACATGCTAACTTTTTCTGACGAGGGTTCAAACCAGGAACTTTTTCGCTGTGAGCCAGCTATGTTGACCACTGCACCACCATGCAGCCCATATAACACATTTTAACCTTGAAGTAAATTTACTATAGCAGCACAAGGACATGCTCTGTATTCCACCAGTAGTGTGTTAAATCAAGACAATGAGGCACTTAAGGAAGAAATGTAAGAATCTGCAAAAACCAGTCACTCAGCAGCATGCATTGTGATTTAGGAATGATACTTGTGTTGTTTTAGAACATTGAGGTTACTTGAAACAACACTAATGGAAAACAATCTGCCTTGCAACAAAATTATGTCTGCATATGATTTCAGACTTTTCACCAACATCTAATCCCACGGATTATTTTGCAGGTGTTGGCTATAAGCCTGCAGGCTGAATGCAAAAAAAAAAAAGAAATGATTAACAAATGGCATTTGTCATAAAGCCTTTTGTTCTGTATTGTGAATCTACCTTCAATAGAACAATACAAAAGACTCACTGTTATCTCCACCTGCTTAGCTGCCAGTTTCTTCATCCTGTAGGCGATTACATCTCTCTGTTTCTGCAGGTGCTGCTGATGTTTCAGAAGAGATTCCTTTAAAACACACATGCCGTGTACATGGAAAAAAAAAAAAGATAATGAAATAAAGGTAGAAGAACCAAAAGTTCAGGGTGCACGGTCAATAGTGTTAAAGAAGCCAATGTGTAAGCGCTTACTTCATTTGGGGCCTTCCCTCCTGCCTTACTATTCATTTCAGCTCAGTGGTGCAGATTAAACTCCAGTAAACAGGACAACACGACCAGTAGGGCTTTTATAGTCATGTCACAGGTGTGAAGGCTGTGCTGTGGGGGAGGGGTGGCCTTGTGATATCTGGACGGGTACACTTGCAAGTACATGCCTTTCATTAACAAGGAGGGAACATGAGTCCAAACTTTGTAGACAAGACAGAAACATTCAGAAAGAGAGAAGGGCAACAGATTGGCACAATTGTCAGAGTTGAGGAATATGTGCACAATGTCCTAGTGAACAAATGGCTCTATTTCTACTAAACTGACACTGACCTTGAGGTATGTTTGTGCCTCTGACCTACATGCACCTTTGAGGACGTTTTTAGGAGACGTTAAAGGTGCTTTAGTTACTCATGGAAAAGATAAAATATTCTCAGAAAGTGCGTGCTAACTGTGACCCCTTATGACCTTTTACATGCAATAGCACAAATCACCAGTGCATATTTACAAGCATGTCGCTGTCAAATGCACCAAAGGCAACAAACTCTCCTCCTTTACATGCGTCAGCTTAAGTCACACGCGTCATGGCAAATATATAAAATGTCAATACTCCCTCAGAATTCAACTGATCCATCTCCTCCGCCATGTTTTCCCTTGCATATTACTCATCGGAGGACACGTGTCAGAGTAGCATGACACAACAAATCTCACTGACGTGCCCATTAGCAGAATCATTTCAGAAAGAGGGATGGTTGAAACTGCCCTTTAAGAGAGCGACCTGTCAACTTCGACTGATTCAAGACACGTTAATCTGTCTATTACAAAGCATGTGTTAGCTTCTTATGTTGCAACTAAACCTCACCCTTGAACTCCACTATGGAACTTCACTTCAATACTTTCTATTTAACCATTTTAAGTTCATTATAAACATTCAATACATATTTGCTTTATAAGGTCATAGTAAATGATAAGCAGTGTTTTTTATTATTAATTCAACTCCTCATGCATAGAGGCTTGGGTTTTGACACAAAACAGTTGAATACATAAAATAATGTCAAAGATGTGTTGTCCTATGAGATATGATGCATAAGTAATAAACCTTAAAATTTGCTTTTATCTGTTCACAGCTAAATTAAACTGGCTGTTTTTCAGTGTAGCCCTTTTTTGTTGGAAAATGTCTTGCTCTTTACAGTTAATGTTATTAAAAGAGAAATAGGATATCAAGTCATACACTGTCATAGCTTTGCAGCAATGAGTAAGCTACACAACAGAGAATTGGATATAAGTAAAATATAGGCTATAGGGTCAATAAGACACCAAAGTAAAGAAAGGGTGCTTAATAAAAATCAATAGGAGTCTGATAAGTTAAGCACAAAAATAAGCTTGGTATTAGTAATGGCAGTAACATTGACTGTTGCTTTGTGATAATGTAAGGTTGAAGAAATTATATTGCTAGAGAAACGTTAAGATAGCTGTGATCCATCCATTATCTATACTGTTTTTCCTTTTGGTTCCCATCCCAGCGGTCATTGGGCGAGAGGCGGGGTACACCCTGGACTGTTCACCAGTCAATCACAGGGCTGACACTTAGAGACAGACAACCAGCCACACTCACATTCACACTCACATTCACACTTACATCACGTCTTTGGACTGTGGGAGTAAGGTGCAGTACCTCAAGGGAAACCACACATGCACGGGGAGAACATGCGAACTCTGAACGGAGAGGCCGTGTCACTCACTGTGAGGCAACAGTGCGAACCACTGCACGTCGGTGCAGCCACTGTATGTGACATTACATGTAATTATACATATTGATAATTTAATTTGAATGTATTTATTTTATTTGGACAATGCAATTTAACATTGTTTCAATACAAAGCATGAAACTGAGGTGCTGCACAGAGAGTTTACAGCTATTGCTAATTTCCAACTCAAGTCCCTAGCTGGGCATTCGGGTAAACAAACACGTTTATAAAATATACCACATTCTATCCCATTAGATCCCACCACACAACACTATATGCGGATACATTAAAATACATGTACAACAATATGACAACACAAAATTCTAAAATGACCTGTCCTCTTTAAAACAACCTGCCTTAACTTGTTGATAATAAGCTACACTCATTTGATTTCATAAGACTGCAAGCTATAAATCTGTACGTGTCAAAAGCTGTCATTGAGCTCCAGAATTCATCAATGTGGTGCTCTTTTTTTTTAAATCAAACCTTGTTGCACCTCAGCCTCCCTAACCTTGATTGGTACCTGTATCTTTTCTGATGTTTAATTCAAAGTTCACATTATGATGTTGTACACATCAGGAGAAATGCTTGAACAATTCCCCAGTGTCTTTCCAGAGAACTAAAATTCCTTTAAGGTTCTGGGCACAGCATTTCTGTGGCTAATCAACACAGCAGGGAGATTTTTAAAAAGCTTTTGAAAGAACCAGAAACTCCAGTTCTAGGTATGAATATCTGGTAAGTGTTTGCCAGGATCGAGAAGCAGCTTCCTCATGCAGAGACACTCATTGTCACAGAGAGCAACGTGAGCTGAATCTATCCACAGGTGATCCACAAGTAAGAATATGTCTTTATTTGATTTATTGTTTCACCTTTTTAGAAGCAAAGTACTTAGTGAGTTGTGTATGGTAATTATTAGTATTTTCTGTGATGTTAGGTTTTTTTGTTCATTCACTTGCTCACACATATTTGGCTCTGACATAGAAAAAATAACTTTGTGCATGCTAAAAAGGACACTCAACATTACTGAGGTGCTTTTATTGAAAAAAATAATAATTAAACATGAACATAAAGTTTAAATTATTTTAACCACTCACTCACACCTTCACCTTCAGACAGCTTTTGTTTATGAATAGAGCACTATTTCATGCTCAGCTTTTACAAAGGAATGAGTCTATTTTTAAACCCTACATTGTTTGTTTCAAAAGGTTAACTATTTCCTTCTGGATATTTGGATCGTGTCTGAAGAGACAGAGACTGATAGATTCTTCTGTTATTTTTGTTCAGGTGCGGTGTCACGATGCATAAGAACCAGAAGGGCATTGGTAATGTTTCACACCTTTGAACACTGATTTATTTGGTTCTTAAAGGGGTTTCACTTGTGTTCTGGTGCTGCTTAGAGGACAGATTGTACATTTGACAAGGCCGTTTGGGATATGCCAATGTCACTGATGTAATGCATGTTAAAAGCTGGGGGAAAATGAATGACTTTATCATTGTTTTATCATTCTGTAACAATACTTTCAGCTTTTCATACAATTTGGAGATTTCTGTAAGCAAAGAACAAATAAAATAACGACACAAATAATTGGCTTTTCTTTTGCTATCAGGGGGAAATGCGGTTTTCTACAGACCAGTTGGAGGCGCAAAAGAAATAAGATCGGGATACCTGTTCAAGTCTCCTCCCCAAAAACGGTTAAAGGCTGAGGTGAAAGAAACTTGATTATTTAAGGATATTCTGCAGCTCCTAATGTATGTTTTTGAATTTATTTATTTTTGTTTTGTTTTTCCTGCAGAAGTCTTGGAAGAGGAGATATTTTGTGTTGTTCAAAATCAGTGAACAGGAACATCAACTCAAGTACTTCAGGAGTCCACAGGAAAAGGACCGACCACTTGGAGGGATCGATTTATCACAGTATGTTCCCTAACATGTCCTTATGAGCCTGTTTTCTACACGACATGTCAAATCCACTGTCGTTCATCCATGTCATGTATTTAGCTCTCGAATCAAGTAATGCAGTCGAAACCAGCTTGGTTTTTGATGATCCAAATTTGACTGATATTCTCGTGTCCCTACGTCAGTATCTCCCTGTTGTATGTGAACCCTGAAAACCACCAGAGATGGGGATGGGTGCAGAAGAGTTTCAAGTGCTCCCCGTCCTGTGTGCTCTACATCAGGGTTGCAGACCGGGACTACTTTCTGGTCGGGGAGTGCAGGTCAGTCAGATTTTATTGTTGTTGTTTTTTTTTAACAGGCAGGAATTTAAAGCTTCATTACACACTTCAATGCATTTTACTACACTGTATTATAAAAACTCCTAACGTCAAAAACCATCAATGTAATTTAAAAGGCTGTTTCCTAATCTATTTGATATCTTGAAATAATGATTGAAATTAAATGATTCAAATAAGGGTTCAAAAATCGTTATTGTCTATCACATAGAGAAGAGAAAATGACCTTTGGTTCGAGGCTCAAAGAACATTAAAAAAACATTCATACCTACTAGTATAATAAAAGTTTATTATTAGTCAGTTAAACTGCTAAAAATGTTACTCAAGCAAAATAATATTTTGTTTTTAATTCACATGGAAACATGAATTGAAGTCACTTAAAGTAAGTGATGCATGTGTTAAAACAAATCACTGACACTTCCACAGCCCCTCAGAAAACACTTTCCCACTCTATCTTGTATTTGGGGAGTTTTTATAATGAAAACGTAGAAAGTATTATTCATGATGTGTTTTGTAATAGTCGTTTAGCTGATAATGACTCTGCTTTTCCCTCTGCTTGCCTCAAACTGTTGCTACATGTCATTTATTTCCACTTAACTTGTTTTTTTTGTTATTGATTTTAAATTGAATATTAAATTGAATATTTAACCATGATTTGAAGTGTCTAAAAATGAGGTGTTGTTTCATGTGTACCTTTTTATTTGAAGCGAGGAAGTGGACGGCTGGTTCTCCGACCTGTTTGATGCCCTGAAAAACCGACCACATAAATTTGTCAGTTCAGAGGTGAATCTACATTTCAGTCATTTTTCTTCATGTGTAACAGCTTGTTGAGACCAAACAGTTTGTTAAAGTTAAATATAATATTTTAATAATATTTTTGTTGTTGTTTAAGGACCTGTCTGTTGGGCAGAACATCATTGAGGTAAACTTATTAAGAAAATATAACAAACCTTTTTGACAAGAGTTTGCTGAGAAGATCCATGCTAGCATGCTAGCTTAGCTTAGTTTAGTCTAAACAATGGAAGCAGGGGGAACAATCAGTTTTTTTAATTTGTTAAAAAAAAGAAAAGAAGGACATGTAGTGGTTTTACTGGGGACCATATCAAGGACTAGTTTGGTAGCAGTTTAATCCTGCTAGTAATAAATACCTAACATTTACTGATTAAAAGGAAATAAGTTATTATATGTAAGTTGTCAGATTTTTGAAATCTTTGAATTTAGAGTGCCTCCCCCCTGCTGTCCCTCATTTTGCTAAACTAAACTAAACTAAGCTTAGCTAACAAACTGCTGGCTATAGCTACAAATTAACATTAACTTTTGTCTTTCATATTACTAAATGTCCTGCTGTGTTCCTCTCCAATTTCACACAATTTAAAAGGCTTACTGTAAATGTCTTCAGAGTTCTTAGAAAACAAGCATTAACTTCACACAACATTATCTGTCTGTTAACCACATTTATTTTATTTTTGATTCATTCCTTTCTTTATATCGATTTCTTCATTTCAAACATGTAAAAAACAAACAAACAAAACCGAAAATTAGCTCATTGGCTCTTACATGCCTGAAAAGGAGGAGGAAGAAGTTCGAACTGATTTAATCCTACCCCTTTTTACTTCATTTAATTGTTATTATTACATAATAATATAACATTATTTTACATACAAATAATTACTTAAATACCATTATCTAATTACACACATATATTAATATTCCCATCACCAGAATATAACTATTTACAATATACCATCACCAATAGCATTTATAACAAAACCCACAAAGAAATATACTAAAATAAATAATTACAGACAAACCCCAGGGATTCGGATTAACCCTTCGTTATCCCTGTACCTCATTTCATTCACTCTGTGTGTAGTTCTTTATAGAACTTCTCTCTTCATCTTTTACCAGAATATTTCAAAACCCATTGCACGGAGAAAGAGTTTCAGCGCTGTGCCTGATCAGGTTTGTGAAATCCTTTCATTAATCTGGCTAATATTTCTAAAACAGTCACATTTACTGTTTTATTTTAAACTAAAAAACTAAACAGACATCATTATTAAACCTGAGGGACTATGGGATTATTGACATAAATGCAGCGTTAATGCTGCATATTTTCAGTGGGCTGACACTGTTCAGAACTTGTTGATGTACAGAATAATATCAAAGAAAAAAAGATTTGACTTATCGAACAGATTTTATTTAGATATTTTAATGTTTGGGTGTTTGTTTATATTTCAGCAAGAGTTAAAAATACGATCCAAATCTGATCCACCCTCACATTTTATGGATGGAGAGACAGAAAAAGCAAAGGTACAAATCTTTCTAAAAACGTTTTTTTATGGTGTCACTTTCAAATTGATGTTTCACTACAATGTTGCTTTAAAGGTAGTAGTGGGTCAAATTATGAATGAGGTCTCATGCTCTAAATTATATCACTTTCTGATCATCAGAAGGGTGAACACTACGCCAGAAGACGATCAGCGCCAGTAAATCCAATCTACGACTATCCCAAATCTTTCTTCAAACAACAACAAGAAGTAGGGAAACGACCATTTCAGTATTAATAAATGAGCCACATAATCTCTTGATTAAGCAACAAATGTTTGTTAGTAGAATGTCAAAGAAAGATCATAAATGTCCTTTAAAGTTAGAGTTAAATTGTGATACACATAATCTACTAAGAGTTATATTTGTTTTTTCTCTTTTTGAAATTTGTAAATAAAATGAAAAAAAAAAAGGGTGTGGAAAATGGCGGGACCGTTGGCAAATCAGAGGCAGTGTGAGTATTTATATTTGTGTATATAGCCTACAAATGAATCTGATATTTAACCAAAAATAGATATTTATCCATTCCTTTAAAAGTAGTTTACATATTAATCATGTACATTTTGTTCAAGTGGGAAATCCTGTAATTGTATCCTTGAGTTCTATAAAATGTAATATATGTATTTGTAATGTCTGTTTATCTCTTTCTATAGATATGAAACAATGGTGGAAGTTAAACTTGCCCAAGCAGCGTAAGTTAGATTTCTAAAGCTAGAGGGGAAAATACGTCTTTCCTCATAATAAAAAATAATTGTTAAAGCTGAAATCATTTTCTGGTCTGTTCTAGTGACCGTGAAGTTGAAGAGGTCACGAGAGGCACCCTGATGAGGTCCGTCACTCAGGTCTTTGACAAGCTGAAGACCCAGATTTCACCGCTCCCTACGTTCGATGAGGAGTCGCCCTTTGAAGACAGGTAATTCTCTGATGAATGGCAGGTTCTTTCCCTGTGTATTTTTGACTTTCCACTTTGTCTTTGGTGTCAGTGAGCTTTGCTCTTTGTGTAACATGTTTTGTCAGTGCCCTAGATACCAAAATAGCTCATCAGAGGTAACCACAACCTCATTGGCTCAAACACCTACTCAGACAAACAAGCGTGTAATTCAGCATGTTATTTTTACAGCACAGAACTGTTGACACTTCAGGACTCGTCAGGACTCTGAGAGAGGCAGCACCTCAGAGCCTGCTTAGCAACTTATGACTCGATGGCACTTGAATGAGATGGCACCATAGATTTGTACACAACTCTGCTTTGGAAATGCATTCGGTTATACTCCTAAAAGTCCACCTTTATTAGACTGGCCAAAAAAGTTGCTATAAGCTAATGTGAGCCATGTTTGCTAACAATGGCCACCATAAGCTAGTAGTGGTCATACTGGATAAGTTAGGCTGTAGCTGAAAGGCGTGTGTTTTATTATAACTGATAATAATTCGATTTTTTTTTCTACATACTGTAAACTGAAGTCAGGTGAAATGGTGCACCTGGTTGAAAACATCAGCCACTGTTAGCTAATGTTTGCTCACAGTAGCCATCATAATAAGCATACAGTCTATGGTCATACATGACAAAGTAAGTCTCTGACTGGAAAGCAACCTGCATGTCGTGACTTGACAAAGAGAGTGTTTTATTGAATCAACACAAAACTTACTTTCGAGACTGATTAGTCGTATAATAATCAAATTTCAGTTAAATCTGCAAAAATACATATGTAAAAATTGTTCTTTAAGGTTTGTCTAAAATGATGTGCCAACCATCTTCATATTTTTTTACTTTCATTTTCTTGTGGATAATGTTTTAGTAGGACTGGAAAATTAAGTGCAACTGGCAGCAAACATTAGTCGCAAACAAGACCTTCCTTCTAACATTACCCGACGGTTACCAGACCAAGCTAGGTTGCAACTGGAAAGCACCTGCGTGTCCAGACTTGACAAAGGGTGTGTGAAATACCTTATGAATAACCTTTATTACTGGAACAGGAAAATGTCTTGTTTCCTCCTAAACGGAGAAGACATTGTCTACCTTTCAGGTTGGGGCATTCAAAACAATGCTGCACACATGCCTGATACATTTGAATGAAGCGGAACATTTTTTTTTGTCTTATCTCATGCAAATTGATGGCTAACTATGTTTTGTGAGATTTCTTGTTTGATATTCTAAAATGTTTTTCTTCATGTTAGAATGTCAAAGTAGCAAGGCTGTAATGCTACCTTTTGCTTCCTCTTTCAGGGCGGGAAAGATGTGTCAAGATTGTCTTCCTTGTTTCAAAACAGCATTATTCGAATCGCTCATAGGCTACAGCGGGCAATACCTATTAACCTGCGTTTTGTATTGGCCTTTTCCAGTTGTTTTTTTACGATCATGCCCTGCCTATAAATACTCTATTTGCTGCCCATTGTTTTCCAACGTTAACTTTATAAATTAAAAATGTGCAATAATTTTACTTTAGCAAGGTCTTATTTCTTTCTAAGTGATTTACTACTATGACATTATCTTCTCAAGCACATTTGCCATATGGGTTAGTAGAATAACTTCTAAAGTGCTGTGATTTGAGAATAATTAGCGTCTCCCATCCAACTTTTATCAACTTTTTCTTAAAAAAAAAAATGCCACAGTTCCTGTATTTTTGTTAACTTTCTTTTTCTTTTCTTTTTTTTTACTGTTCCATGCTCTTTGACTCTATATCAAACATTATCGTCTAGGTTTTTTTTCCCCCACAAGGTCAAATGTGGTCTATTCAGAGCTTATAATGCTGCACTTAAAATCTGTTGTTATGCCGTCTGTCTGTGAGTCAGCCTCTCCGCTGTGCATGCAGATTCAGATGGTGTTCTTCCCTTGCTTTGCTCCTTCTGTTAGAAGGTCTTTTGAAGCTGTCTCATCTGTCAAAAGCAATCTAAGAATACTTACAATGTTGAATTATCTTGTGCTGTTTCTTCCTTTTTTTCTGCAGAGGTCGTCTCACTTCAGACTTCAGCAGCAGCTCCAGTGAAAACGGGGCCATGTCTCCTGTAGAGATGATGGAGAAGCCTCATTTAAACAGACTGTATAAACAAAGCTCAACTGAAAGGTGAGAGAGTTGACCCCCACACAACATAAAAACTGAATACACTAGTAGATAGATTTTTTTTGGTGTGGTATCATTGATGTTGGTGTTTGTGCTCTAGTTTAACAGCACAAGAAGACATTTAAATTCCCCCTGAGGAGCTATCTGAGCCTGTCAGAAACAGCCATGGATCCCACAGATTTAAAAAAAGAAGAGATGACAGATTTAGAGTGACGCAGTTAAATAAATAACCTGAGAAGAATGCTGGCATCAACACTGACATGTTGCAGGACTGGTTAGAAAGGTTTTTTCTGCAGGCAGTTTAATAACAATTGAATAATGAGCATGATATATAATCAACAGCAGCAACTCAGGTACATTTGCGACAAGAATTTAAACAAGTTGTTCAATGGTTAATGTTTTAACTGAAATAAAAAATGCATCCTAAACAGTTATGGAGGAATCTGCAGGAGACCCTCAGGGACATTTATTTAAGTCTTTAGCGTAAACCACTTGGATAGACGTGAATGTCAAGTGTCAAGAGTTCAAAAGGTCAAAAATACAAACCACAATTTAAAGCTGTGGTTGTTCTTCTCTTTCAGCCTCGACACCATCACCCCGGAGGAGAGAGAATTTGAGATGAAGGTGGCGGATTTGAAAAAACACCTGACGCTAACAGAAGTGGACGGAAAACCAAGGTAGGTTTGAAGTTATGGAACTAGACCGCGAACACTGTTGTGGTTGGAGTCTAAAAATAGTCTAAGATGTGTTTGCCATATCACAGCCGTTTGTTTGTACTGCAGGCTTGTCCTCCTCGATTAAATCACAGATTCCCATTGTTTAAAAAAAACCCGTTATTAACAGGGAATACTTTTTGACATGGTCCTTTGTTGTTCGCGGTTTTCATTAGTGGTGAACGATTCAGAGCATTTAGCTCGTGGTGTGGATTTCCTGACACATCCTCCAAAGAAAAATATCCACTGCGATTTAAATCTATCGGTTTAATTGCCAAAAGATTTCTTCTTTTGAGATGGAGAGAAAAAATTATTTGAAATAAAGGCTTTTCCCAAAGTCAGGCTTGGTTATCAGAAACTCACATGTCTTTGTTCTCATCTCAGTCTTTGCTCTTCTGAGCTTACAGTACTTCAATTACTAAATACTCACTAAGTATCATGAACTGTTATTTCCTCTGAGCTGCTATTAAACGTTGCAGCTTCACACTGTGTCTAACTGGCAGCATATAATCAATGTAGAAGCAACTTCAGCCCACAATCAGTCTTTACACAGCATAGTATTATAATAATACAGAGATGTAGACTAAAAAGTGAGCCACAAGACAACCTTTGTAGACAGTATACGGCCCATTGAAAAAGAAGCGTATCTGTCCCTTCATGCGTGTGAGGACCAACATAAACAACATAGTTTTCAAAACGTTTTGTGTAAACAAGATTTCAAACAAACTGCAGTAAACAATACAGTAGTTATCTTCTGATCGTGGCAACACATTTGTGAATTTCCATTTTTGAAAAAAATATCAGTTACTACAGCTATGAATTTAAAAAAAGGGGACAGCTTGACAGCTTGAGTGGGAACACTATAAGTTACTATAAGTAAGTGGAGAATTGGAGACATTTCTGTCATCTTATTTTCAACTCTACGCCTTATCATCTGAATCTGAACGTGAAAAGTGAAAGTCAAAATAAAAACTTGATTGCGACATTTCACAGTCCATCTTTCACCAGTGGAACTGATAACGTTTTCTCCCTTCAAAGTGTAAAGTTTGAAAAAGCCTCCCTTCTGGTCCAACTGCTTCTGATTTAACACATCATTCCTTGTAGGCGTTCACATCCATACTTCAAGGTGACAACAGGTCAAACTCTTGTTGTCTATGTGAGAGCAACAGTTTGTATCCTGAAGGTAAAACTGTTGTGTCTGTGTGTGTTACAGTGTGTCAGGTTGGACAGGCCAGCCGCAGTCTGTGTGTCTGTTTCACAAAGAAGACCAGATCCTGGCCATCAATGACCTGCACACCTGCAGCGTGGACGAGTTCAACATGTTCCTCAGCAAGTCTCTCAAGAGTGAGGTACAAACTTCACACACAAAACAAAACAACAGGGTACTGCTTTTGGGACGCACCAATGAGTGTATTAACAGCTCATCTGAGAGGTAAATGATTTCTCTTTCAGGTGAAAGTGACCATCCTTCGTCTTCCTGGATGTCTCCCTCTGCACTCGCCAAACATTCCCTGCATTGACTGACAACCCACCAATTTCTAGAGACGAAACAATCCCTTCCACTCTACGTCTTTGTGTGTTTAAATGACTTAAAGGGACCTCCCTTTTAAAGAAAATACTTGGTTGGACAAAGTTTTGACCGCTTCAGACAACGGACTGTGTTTTATGGAGAAGTGACAAGCTCTCTTTGAAAGGAAGAATGTGCCACTTTTTGATCCAGTAGATTTCGCCCTTGAGCACCAGCATTAAACGAAAACAAACTGCGGTTTGGGAACACCTCCGCTATTCTGAAGCCTTCGCAGGCTAATGTCAGCACACTTTGGTTAACTCATAGCTATATTGCACATACACTGACACTGAATGACCGTGATCTAAAGACACTTATATGTAATTCTTCTTTTCTCTACTCCTTGACTTAAACAGCTTTATACACAAGGCCGTCCTGTCCCTGTAAACATGATGTAAACACGGCTCCAGCCACAGTACAGCTGACGGTACTCACGCTTCTCTCTCATTGTACAGTCATGACTCAGAGAGACATTTATAGAGGATATACTATATTTACTGTATGTGTAAAAATGTTGCTCATTCTTCCTTTAACCTGTCATAGTTAAGTTCAACCTAGTTTACTCTGTACATAAGTCTAGAAGAGTTTAAAGTGAATGAAGCAGATAAAATGAAGGTTATTGAAACAAATCTCACACACATAATATCTAAGAAGATCAGGTGTATTTACGTAACAAATTCCTTTGTTCCAAATAACGACTTTAAGCAGAAGTAGAGAATGCAAATGCTGTTACCGGTAAGTACTCTTAAGTTCATTGTGTATATGTCATGTAGATAGAGGCTCATTGTACTCAAACGCTGTGACTGGAATGAAACGAAAGGCTGAGGGTACTTAGTCATGTTTCCCCAAACGACACAAAAAACGTTCACAGGACAACAGTTCTGATTCACAAGATGAAGGAGAAATTAAACAAGGCGTGTTGTGCCTTGTGCCTAACACCAACTCAATACAAAATATTTTGTTACACAAAACTGTTGTTATTTTGACACTTTTTTTCGACATACACTGTAAAATACAGCAGAAGCAACTAAAAGTGTTGTTTTACGTGGTTCAGAGTGTAAACACAGCCAAGATTTCTGGTGATTCTGGATACGGGTTGCAGCTTTTCTTGCAGAATCCCAATTGTGACTTCAGTAAGAACACTTTAAAAAAAGAAAAAATTTCACAACTAACCGTTGACGTCGAGCAGAAGAGTACAAATGGGTTTTAGAAAATAAAAAACGATGACGAAAGGGAAGAAAACGTAGCGCCCAAAATCTTCATTTTTGATCCCAATGAAGACATTAAGTGTGTTTTTGATGAATTTTCAAAGTCTAATTGATTTCCTAAGAATGCGACTTAAGCAGTAACAGATTCATGACAAGTGTGAATGCCTGCGGTGATGATTCATTTCCAGTCGGCCTGGTATGCTGCACCTGTGATACCACTTCTTTCTAAGCCGTGCCCTCTGATGAGAAGACAAAGAGACGCGCACACGTTGCTCCAGTGTCTCGCTTAAACACATGCTACTAGTTACTTCTCTGATACATCCAAAATTGAAGTTTGATTCATTATTTATCTGATAAGTGCTTCAGGAGACGACAAATAAAAAATAAAAGATTTAGGAAAAACAGCAGTCTGTCATGTCATCCACTGCTCAGGGACAGTCTGGTGAATTAATATGCCGACAGAACGGTGTTTCACCTCGGGCTGTGTTTCACCTGTTCCTCTCTGATTCCAAACAGAAACAGTGACTGAGACAGCCGAGGACAATTTGCTGAAATGTAGCTCTAATTCAAGTCGGAAAATTACTTTTCATCCTTTTTAAAAATTAGGTCAGTTGCACAGAGCCTCTCCCAGATAAAGAAAACGCCCAATTGGCTCCTCTCCAAGGACTCCTCAATTCAAGTGCTACAAACCAATCACCATTTTTGAAATCATGCCAAAGACCAGTGTCCTCAGAGGGCAGGGATAAAGCTGGTCTCTAAACTTAACATCAAATAATTTAATCTTCATTTGTTAATACCCACATGGGTTTTTTTTCCCACGACACTGTATCAGCCGCGCAAAGCTTTTTGTTTCAAGTTTTAATGGAGCTGCTGTATGGATCAGATATGAGTTCTGACAAGGCAATTATTCCGGATGTTTAGTCTTTGAGGCTGTACTTTAACTGTGATGCTCAAGCTGTGCTGTATTATAAATGCACTTTATTGTAATGTAATGCAATCCTTTACAAGGCTGCAGATGATGATTGTACTGGGGGAAATCTGTGTTTGATGTGTAACATACTTAAAAATAAACTATGCAAGATTGATAAAAAAAACACTGTTTCCTCGACATGTTAATTCTTGGACAGACAAATAAACTACATTATTTATTTGAATCTTCATTCAAACTTTGAACCAGAATTGTAACTTTTTTGTGTGTAAACTCCAATGAGGAACTTTCAGGTTGTGTTGATTTTGGTGCCTCGTGGACACAGAAGGATGATGCATATATTTGCTTATCTTCTCCTGCACGTGTGTTGTGGTGTTTTCTGACCCAAAAAACATTTTCTTTTTCCCCCTTCTTTTTTAAATGTCTGACATGCAACTCAATATAATTCTTTGGTGTGTAGAATAAAAAAGGCTGTCTGCAGCCTACAGTTAATCCCCTTGTCCAATGCCTACCCTGCGGCAAGGAAATGGTTAATGGACTAGCTTGTTTAGCTTTTCTAGTCTTATAACTACACAAAGCGCTTTTACACCGCAGGTCCCACCTACCCATTCACACACTGATGGCAGAGGCTGCTGTGTAAAAAATAGAGAAAGACTCACACAAGAAGCAGCATCCATCAGTATTAAATAATCCATTCATATACATTCACACTGAGCAGACAAAGCGGCGACAGCAACTTGAGGTTAAGGACTAATTTGACATGTGGCTGCAGGGGCTGCAGAATCCCCCCGACCTTCCATCTGAGACAACCGACTCTACCAACTGAGCCACAGCCGCCCCCAGGATGACAGGCGTATAAAGTAACTACTCAATCTTCTCCCTGATGGTCTCGTGTGTTGTTACAATTCATTCCAATTCACTTAGCAGACGTTTTTATCCAAAGCGACATACATCAGAGAGTAAGTACTAATCCATTCATACACCGCCACTGAAGCAGCGGGAGCAATGCGGGGTTAAGTGTCTTGGCACACATCGGATGCATGTTGCTCAGCTGGGGATCAAACCCTTGACCTTCTGGTTGAGAGGCGACGACTCTACCAACTGAGCTGACATATTAGGTCATGTAAAGGCAGTAGTTTACATCTCATCCTGTTAAAAAAAAACTCCTCTCAGACGGAGGTCGCAAAATAAGGTAAAGATGCATATTTTTTTACATTAAAATCCCAAAATGAGGCAGCGATAAGATAAGCCCACTGATTGAATTAAAAAGATAATTTAGTCTGTCCAATTTCTTCTTCCAAGAGTTAATCAATATACCGTTAATGCCAAAGGGAAAAATACATCATGGTATTATTATTAGAAGTGACTCCCTGGAACAGACATGTCTGTGGGCACACACACAGTCATAGATAGTCGAGTGTGTGATAATGACATCTGCATGCCGGGAGATGGTTTCAAAACAGAAACTTCAAGGGGAAAACTAATCATTTACACTCTGTGGTAAAAATGAAGTAAGTGTGATGGAATTTTAGGCCAAGCTGCAGGTTTACATATACTGTATAGAAGAGCAAATAAAAAGGAAATGACATTGTACAACTTGTACTGCAGTGGCTGCACACCCTGGCATATATATATTGCTGGATTCTACAGAAAAAAAAAACATTGTCAATGTGTAGACTTAGATTGTATCACAAACATCCTGCTCCCTCTGGCCTCTAAGTGAGAACACGCTGCTCAGGCAGATGGGATAAGCTGAAGTCGTTCTACATAAAAGAAGAGATCAAGCTGTGTCTCTGTGAAAAAGCCAGTTCCACAGAGATAAAGATTCAGAGAGCTCAGTCTCTGCTGCCTCAGAGATAAACCGCTGACAGATCCGACAGCACTCTGCCAGACACTTTAACCTTTTTAGAGCCACCACAGAACAGCGATTCTTACTTCTTTAAACTGCCTGAGGAGAGTTCAGTGTTTTTCTTACTCATTCATCAATATAAAAGATTAGAATGGCGGAGGTGTCATCTTCAATTGCTGATATTATAACCCTGAGTTCCACTAAGTTCTACGTTTTTACATTTTTAAAGAAGAATATGCTAATATTGAATTTCATCTCTTTCCGTACGTCTCTCTCTCTCTCTCTCTGCCCACTTTCCCACCTTCTCTATATTTATTTATCTATAAAGCTCAGCCTGATCTCATCTCTCTTTAAAATCTGAAGATATATACACACAAGCACACACATAGCTATAAAGTTATATACAGTATGTCTTTGTGTTCACATATCTCTCTCTCTGAAGCTCACCTTGATCCTCATCTCCTCTTAATAAAAGAAAATCAATCTACATTTGTGTCTGTACCTTAAGGGGTCCTAAGCAGACATACATCTAAACATTCCATTTACTCTTTTCCCGTGATAAGTCATTTCTTGTTTTTTTTCTCAAGACCTTGAATTTCTCTCATATCCCTAAATCTGCAAAAGCACAAAACAAGCAGAAAAAGGCCTAACTCACCTCATTAGTGTGGGTAATGGCAGCGTGGCATGTCGGGGTCTGGTCTATTAGAGTGACCAGCATATGTCCAGAAAATGATCCCGTTATCATGAGAGAACTAGTGTTGTTATCTTGCCGCTTATGAGATAAATAAATCAGTTTAAATGGTAGAATTAGCTTGTTATCTTGTGACAAATAAGTCTGAATCTGAAATAAAACAATAACGAAATTACTCAGTTTTATGAAAAACAGTGTAAATATACAAGGTATGAATGTCCACATAAGGCTTTTGAAATACCATTCACCATCTTCCTCTGTTCATATCGTGCTAACTTTATAATACATCAGGGTTTTTCTTGACATGAACAGGTTAATGTTGCAGACAAAGACAAAGTGGGAGATGTGTTAAAATAATGTTTTAAACATTTATTTACATTTAAAATACTTTACAGATAATTAGGAATTTGCACAGTTTTAAGCAGCACTTATTGGAAGTACAACAGGCAGTGACACATCAGCTCCCACAGTATGTGTGATACTTTGATGACCCTGGTCTAATGGTTCATGAAAAACCTTTATAATGAAGTGGATCACAGCATGTATATAACCTTTCATAATAACACTGGATGTATTTCATGTTCACCTGCTTCATCATAACAGATTGCTCCATATTTTAAAGCAAGCTTCTTCAATCAAAGAGGTAAAAAAAAAAAGTAGTGTTCATATGTAGCAGCATTTCAAGTATTTAGAGGTGATCTTGAGGTTTTGTGTGTAAAAGTCAAAGGTTAGCTTTAGTTTCCGTCAGCCACTCACTGAAGCACCTCTCCATGGCCTTCCTGCTCGCCCAGCTGCCCACGTTGACGGTCGGGATGATCTTGAGGGGCTGAAGCCACTGGACAAAACGTTTCAACTCCAGAAAGCCGCTGTGTTCACTGTACGGGATTCCTGTTAGGACGACAGAGAGGTGGCCTTAAAATGTAGGCTTCTGTTTAACCATACTGAAAAGACTGATAAGCATGAATGAAAATGTGAACTTTTGATTTTCTCAAGCAGCTTTATTTTTTGTCGCTCATTCCTTCAATTTTTTTTTCTTCTTTCTACTTTCACTTTTAAGGATCATCAGGCAGTGAGAACAGAGCTGATTTGAAATAACAGGAGGAAAGAAGCCATCTGTCTATAAAGCATGAGAGAATCAATCAGACAAGGGCGAAGTCTAACAACAAAGACTGGAGCTAACCCACTCAGATATTACAGCTCGTCTCCCCCCCCCCCCCCCCCAAGTAGAAAATCAGAGACATCTTTTGGTCTTTATTCAGATCTAGCTGAGATCCTTAATTCAGCATCAATGCTGCCACGTGCTGAGAACAATATAAGGAGCGAGTCAGGGAAGAGCATGACACAACCCCGTCATGTTCCACTGCCATATGATAGACTACTAAACATCGACTATATCTGCCAATAGAGGGCACTGCAGGCTCGGTACAACAATGAGATTAACAGTCAACTTTTTGTTAGGAGAAAGATGCTGCTCTTGTGATCAAGGGTTTGCAGTGTTTGGTAAGGGGACACTTTACATGTAATTGAAGAAGGATGATTTTGTACCGTAGATAGAGATGTTGCCGCTGATCTCAGGCTGAATATCTTCCACCGAGTCCACCTGCTTGCTGAAGGTCCAACCTGTGGGCTTGAAGGCCACCAGCTGATCGTACAGTGAAGAAAAGCGGGCCAGGTAATCCCGCAGTTTCTGGAGACGAGATGAAGGCAACAGGGAGAAATTACAAATTAACTTACAGTTTGTCAAATTTTAGGAAGGAATTGAAGTAACATTTATCATGATTACACACTGCTGCTACCAAATCAAGCAGCTCAATGTGTTCATTGAACTCCCAAAATAAATATTGATAGCACTCTTGTTTACAGGTGACTGTACACGTTATCAAAGCTTTCTTTGCAGAAAGACCCAAAAACAAAGCTCTTAATTCAAAACCTAAACAGTCTAAATTATCATCCGGTCAGCCTCTCTGTTTCAAGTGATGCTTAAAAAACAAACCAACTTCCGTGTTTATCTGGGATTATACAGATGGAGAATTTAATGCTTTAGTCCCTCGAGGGAAATTTTGTGCTTCGCCAACACAATAAGCAAATCCTAATAATTGCATCCCCTGACCTAACTGCTTATGAATTAACCATGTGCAGAATAAAAATAAGAGTCAAATACAAATATACTTAAATAAGCTAAATATATACTTTGTTTCCTAAATATACTCTCAAAAAAGACATTTGTTGACGGGAAAAAAAAAGAGGCCGCTGCACCTACATTGAAGTTGAGTTGCATCATGGGTAGCACGTGGACCTGTGCCGCCTTCCAGTCAGTGGTTATATGTTGTCTAACCTGCTCCGACTCCAGACAGCACATGGTGTTGTATTTGTCTCGAGAGAGACACACTTTCGAGCCCAGGACTTCTGCCAGAGCTGCGGATAAAACAGAACACCGTCTGTGTGAGAAATCCAGCCTCTTCATTTTCAGACCCATTACTTATCCCGTCATTATCCTGCGCTAACTATGTGTTCATTCATTCAGGATTCAGTTGATTTGTATTCTGTTTCACACCAGAAAATACTTCAATTAAAAGTTGAGTACAGTTCTACAGATATTAAAGTTGGCTGAAGTTTTTCCTTGAGTCAGTCTCATGCAGGTTTAAACTTGATTACAGGATGAATGCATGTTGTTCGCTTCCTGTGAGGACATCGTCGCTTCCGATTACTGCACTACACCGAAAGAGGAACAAGAGACCATTTCTCCAGCCTCACCAGAGGACCGACACATGAGGACAACACAGATCGAGATTTCTCTTTTCTCAAAGCAAACTAATCCTCAAGTCTGCTCCCGTTTCAGTGACCTTTAAACAGGAAGGAAAGGTCAGGACTGATGCAAGGATACAGACGGCTCTTTGTACCTTAAGGTTTAGACACAAGTCACATGGATTGTGGTGGTGGTGATGCTTTTCTTCATGACATTATCATAATGAAATGTAAATATTGCCTTGTCAATTTGAATGATATAACTGCTATATCAAAACTTCTTTTGTGACAGCGTTATCAAGTCCAGACATTTTCCCAGAAATTTTGTGGAGTCATCATCATATCATCATGATTAAAACCCACAAAAGGCCACACAGGCAGTAGCTCAGTCTGTAGGGATTTGGGCCTGGAACAGGAGGGTCAAACCGCCGGTTCAAGTTGAGACGATGTTGCAAATATAAGATATTTCTTATGATGCAAGACTGTGAGAATAATCCTGACACAAAAACTCACCCAGAAAGACCTTCTCTTTCCCTATCGAGTAGGACCCACACACCACAAGTGTTCGTGGGTTGAGCGTCACCAACTCGAACGCCGTGTTGGCAGCAAAGTTGATGACTTCTTGCTGTTTGGGGAAGGTGTACTCAGGGCTGCAGTAGCTGTAAGGAGAAGAGAGCTGAGAGTGAAAATCAGAGTTCCCTCAGGGTTCTTTGCTTCAGAGAGCTGAGGACATGGACAGAAAACCAAGCGTTCACATTATAGTGAACACTGATCCACATTGGCTGAGGAGAGGAATATAAACAATAAAAAAACCACAAAAGGTCACACACACACACACACACACACACACACACGCAATATAACCGTTAATCCTCTGTATTAACCTCACTGGTTTATTCAGTGTGAATGAGAGGAAGCAGACAGGTACTAACGTGGTGTCCAGGTAGAGCGTCTGAACCCTGCAGCTGAGCAGCTCGGGGTACGTCTCCATCGAGGGATCGGCTCTGAAGTCTCCAGTGTGGAGGACTGTCTGTCCATCAGACAGGAAGAACAGCAGCATGGCAGCTCCTGGACAACTGAAAATAGAGACGCAGACCAAGCGAGGAGCTGGATACATGATATGAGAGGAAACACTTGTTTGATGATCTAGAGCAGTGGTACTCGGCCTTGTTCGACTTAAGAGCCACATTGACCAAAAAAATAGTTCAGCAAGAGCCACAATCAAAAAACCTCTTTCTTTCCTAAAATATGTGTGGGAAACACAGTGACGTGACTTGCAAAGAATCATTTCTGCTGACAATGTTTCCCTTTGTATAAAGAATATTAGTATATCATAAAATAAACAGTCTTGTTTGTTTGCTTGTGGTTGTGAAGTTAAAATGTGTCAAGATATTGGACTAGAATTCAATCTGCTTCAGTGTCCAAGCTCCTCGCCAGTTTTAAACTTTTCATAATAATGGTTTCCTAACAGACTCTGTAAACCAGTCATCAAATCTATGAACCTAAAAACCAAATCTGAAAGTTGTCTTAAATGTTCAATCTGTAGAAGAATGATGTAGATATGGAAATCAAAATGTTCCTATCCAGGATCAGGTAATCCATCTCACTTTTGTCCCATTTTTTCCAAAGAAAAACTGGACAGCATCAACCTTAACCAGATACAGACTTTTCTGAGGACTACACCGTTTGTCCACAGGGGGCGCCAACGTTCATACAACCTGAAAGCTGCTTAAAGTTTAAAACTTACAGTTTGATAATCGCAGGTATTTGGTGAAAGGTTTCGTCTAAACCTTATACTGAGTGATTCAGCAATTCAACGGCAAGATATTAACATAAATAACTCTGATGTATCAACATTTCCTTTGCATCGTTTGACCTTCTTAAAGGTTTTCTTACACTTTGTTCCTGTTATCCAGCCCTCTGCTGGGATCAGGATTATCCAGATTTTTTTTAAATCAAAGTTATCTTAATCCTACTCTAACGTTTTGAGTAAGATTGGAGGTTTTATCAGGATTAAAAAAACAAGAGTAGAGGACCTGATCTTAGAAACCGTTTTATGTCTTTTGAACAAATCCATTTCAAGACTTGATCCAATACGATCCAATCAGATTACCTTTGAACAATATGGCCCAGTGGCTGCTCAAACAACATCCTCATAATTTAAAAGAAGCACTCCTATGGCAAACAGTATGGCCCTTAAGAAGCAGATCTGTGAAATACATCGAGGGCTGGGTGTTGACTCACTGGTTGGCTTCCAGGAGGATGACCTTGACTCCCTCCACAGTGACCTTGGTGTTCATGGGGAGGATGTGGACGTACTGCTCTGCCACCTTCAGTTTGCTCTTCACCAGGTTCCCTGTAATCTGACAGGAGAGGCAACTGTCAGTCAATCTGTGTGGGTTATTTACATACAGTGATGCAGCATCAGTCAATGGAAAATGGACTAGAGCTTGCAAAGCACTTTTCTCGTCGTCTGACTACTCAAAGCGCTTTTACACTGCAGGTCACACAAACCCATCCACACACTTGATGGTAGAGGCTGCTATGTAAAGAGTCCATCAGTATCAGCTAATCCCATTCATACACTTTCACACGCCACTCACGAAGCAGCGGGAGCAACATGGGGTTAAGTGTGGCTGCTGGAGCTCGGGAACGAAGTCCCAATTTGAATTAAGATTACAATATGTTGTTGTTTATTTGAGTGAGTCCCCAAAATAAAACCCCTAAAATCTGATTTCCTCTGAGATTCTGGTCAAACAGACCCACCTAAGATCAAAATTGAATGTGTGAGACCCACCAAATAAACAAACCCCAACGGAGTCCAAATCAGTACTTGCAATTCTGTTTTTAGTTGTCGGCCCAAGAGAACACTCACTCAGCTGTGATGAATCCCGACCCATTTGACAGGAGAACCTACATTATATCTAGACTCTTTCTAGACACTAAGTGTATGTCTTCGGCTGTTTTGATGTTATATCAATATTTTTGCAATATCTGTATTTGTGGCAGGAATCGCAGGGAAACTCACAGTACAATTGCAAACCAATCATATAATGATACATCACAATGCCTGATTAACTGAAGACTACAGAATGACTCTAAAAAGCTAAAGAGCAAGTTTCAGTTTCAGCTCTTATCACGCTTCAACCTGTCAGACAATATCCTGCTGTGCTTGTCTTCTATCTCGCTGTTTTGGGCCAACTAACATCTGCTCATGTTACCCTCATGTCATAAACACCGCTGTGAGAAGTCATGTAGTAGTGACGTGGTGAGTCCCATTGTCAGCGAAGTCTCTCTAGATCGTCGTTATTTAAAATCATTCAATCAGTCTTTATTTGTACAGACCTCACTCACTGTTATGTTACAAACACCCAACGTTAATCCATCATGAGCAATTAAATCTATATTTTGCACCTGCAATCACTATTTGTATCTCATGAGTCAGGACGACGATATATCGCTGAGTCCACATTTTGTTCCACCACTTAATGAAGCTAATTATCTTTAATGTGCTGGAAAACAAACATGTATACTTGTTTGCTTATAGACCTTATATATATATATATATATATATATATATATATATATTTTATTTTTTTTTAAATATATAGTTACACATATTTTGTGCAACATTTGCACATATACAACAGCGATGATGTTATCAAATAAAGGACCAACTGAGACAAAAACTAAACTAGTTTTTATAGATCTGTTTTTGTTCAGATTTGTGTCAAAAACACAAAAGTCTTTGGTATTCAAAGCGCTCCCCCTTGTGAGGTATTTTTCATTAGCCTGACTCTATGCACAGCATTGAGATAACTGGGGCATTCAGGCATTCACTGTATAAACTCTACATTAGAGAGCAGTGGGAAAGCTTTTTAAGGGAGGTGCAAATAATAGGATTGGAGAAAAAAATAAAGGGGGCCTGTAGCACCTTCAAAGAGTGATCCCTTCGTTAGTATTCAAGGACGAGCAGGCTCTGTGTTCAGCTTTCAAAACTGCACACATATCAAAAGTGACACCATTGTCCTTCCTTTTGCTGTATGCAAACGAAAGGAGGCCAGTTTATGGAGGATACTGATTTAGTTCAGTGGTGGAGTAACATGAAATCTGGGTTAAAAAAACACCATCGTTGACTTTTTTCTCCACTTGACTGAATATGAATCTGTATATCATTATAGTGTTTTTTGGCCTATCTATGGAGAATGGTATAAATCTTTAGCTTTAAGCTAACTCTGGCTTCTTCTTGTTTTACTCTTCTGTTGCTCTTTTATATATTCTGTCATTAGCACAACAAAGAAATCAGCGAATAAAAAAGAACTTGTAAACAGGAGCTGAAGTCACTACAAGACACACATTCAGTACGAGACAGATCCAGACTCACTTTGTTACAGTAGATTGGAAATGTGGATTTCTTGGTCAGCCCTCCGTAGTGGTCTGAGTGGAAATGTGTCAGGAAGTAGGCAGTGATACCTGGAATGTCTCCGTAGTTAAAAGCATCTATTGCAAACTTTGTTCCTGAGAAAACACATTAACAAAAAAAGATTAAATTCATAAAAACACACAAACCTTCCATTTTACGCAGTAATAGCACCCAAAAATATAAAAGGAGCACATTTAAACCTCTGGTTTAATGTAGAATTTTGAATTCATAAAGTAACAGGATGTTTTGGGGATGGAGTGTTATCGCGTTATGTCTTTAGACTTCAATTGTAAAAAAGATTATAATAATAATACAACTATGCATTGTTTGTTTTTTTTTGCCGGGCAATTTTCTCACCTGGAATTTTCTTGTAGAAAGGACAACGTGGCCGCTCGACTTCTCCATCAGCGTTCACTCTGTTCCACCTTCCTCTCCATCCTCCTCTCCATCCTCCTCTCCTTCCTCTCCCTGCTTCTCCCTGAGCCTCCCCTGCATTCTCATTGCCTACAGCATGTGAGGTGCCTGCAGATGCGTCTGTCTTACTTTTTCTTTCTCTCCTCTGTCGACTCCGTCCTTCAGGTAGCGGAACAGAGTTTGTGTTGAGTCCGTTTGGTCCACTCTCAGCCTCCTCCTTCTTCTTCTCCTTCAGGGGTTTGAGGCCAAAAAACACTCCGATGTCCGTCTGCTTCAGACCGGAGGCCTGACCTGCCTTGCTGAGGTCCTTTTGAGGCGGCATGCTTTGAGATATTTGCACACCGGCCGCTTGTGATGATGGCACTTTTTCCGACTGAGCACCGATGTTATTCAAGTTTTTTAAATGCAGGTTATCTGAGCTGCAAATAGTTTCTCTCAGTCTATCTAAAACAATACTTTGTGGAGACTGAATGCAACTCTTGACGGCACTGGTGGATGCACGGGGAGTTACTTTTTCACATGTGAAAGCAGAAGCAGCAAGCTGATTGGTCGGTGACAATGAGTTAACTGATTCCAGCTGTGTGTTTAAGGAGGAAGGTTCCTTTACCTGCTCATTTTCAGATTCCAAATGGTCGATGAATTGAGTGAGGAGCTCGTCTTCACTTGAGAAATCGTCACTGAAAAGATCCCTGGAATTTTCAGTCTCATTTTGAGATGTTTTATTATTAAAAAGGGATTTTTTACATTCGCTAATGTTGTCATCAGTCTCTGCAGGGAACTCAGAAAGTGGAGAATAAGATATATAATCATCAATGTCAGGGAAAGGTTCACTTTCAGGTAAATGTTCACAAGCTTGTGATCCACTTTCTGACTTGTCAGGGGTGGATGAAAGCTCTGCTCTACTTTCCTGGGAAGAACTGAGAGACTTTTGGCTTTTCGTTAATCTGGACCAGCCTTTCTTTTTCTTAAAATCCTCGGGGCCCGGTGAGCGCAGGAGCAGAAGGCCATTTGTACGTCTAGACGGAGGTGTTCCAAGATGATTATTGATAGGGGAGATACTACGATTTGACAGAGCGGAAAGACTGAGAACACTGTCCTGAGAAGACTCTAAAATAAAGCCACCTTCGTTCTGTTCGATCATTCCTGGGAGAACACTGAGGCTTGTCTCTGCCTGCTGGGACAGACTGAGGAGTGGTGTGTCACTGTTTGCACGACTGTGAGCCAGGAGTGAGTGGTTAAGTTTCTTGTAATGGTTTGGAATGGTGGAGGAGCACTGGAGGCCATCTGGACATTCTGCGTAAACAGATAAACACATAACTCAGGTTGAAAAGGGGCATGAAATTAAAGTAGTTTTAAAGGGGATAAAAAAACAAACATTTTTAGATGCCTTGACATTATTCATTACCTGAGGGTACCCCCAAGATGCTCAAGGTTTAAGACGGGCAAATGTAGGAGGTTACTCAAGACTTTTAACATCATAATTTGAGACAATTCAATTTCAGACCTGAAAGACCCCTTTTGGGTACCCAGTACCTGAAGTAAACCATCATTAAAGTAAATTAAGTTATTAAATTCAGTCTCGCTGGGGCTGGGGAGGGTCAATGTGATGGGGGGGGGGCTTCTTGCGTAACTCCCCAAGGTCCCTGTGACCCCCTCTTCTCGGCTTCTTCGTAACAATACCATAAACCAGATTCATGTGCATGTTTGTATGTATGTCTATATAGGCGCACATTGTTCTTCTTATTATTCTTCTTATTAATTATTATTATATTATTATTATCTCCCTGTTCTCTTCTTTTCCTCCATCTTTTTTATGATGGCCACATTAACACCAAACATTTTAGTTTATTATTTCTATATATATAAATTACAATTTTAAATGTTCTTCTTTCCTTTAATGTTGACACATACATATCTTTTTTTTTCTACCCTCTTTTCTCTTCCTCTCAATTAGCTTCAATTTTGTTGCTATTTATTATTTAGCCGCTCACTTTAATGTATTATACTGCCACACACACATTCACACGCTTCTTACACACTACTTCAACTTCCTACTTGACTTTTATTATATCTACTTCAATTGTATTTGTCTTTGCTAATGTTTGCGTGTTTTGATTTTGTTTTGTTTATTTCTGTTTTTGTTTATTTGCCGTCGCTTTAATTGTCATGTTTATATGCACATTTTTGTTTTGTACTTGTTCACCTTATCACAATAAAAAAAATAAAAAAGTAGTTCTTAAATTAAGTAACCCCCCGTTTTGACCATTGGTTTATGTGTTTGTTTAAAAAAAACAAAAAAAACTGTCCTCAGTCAGTCCGAGAAACAGAAAGAAAAAAAGTACTCAATCACTGGAGTTCTCAGTGATTTATTTTGGATTCATGAGTTCCTCTTCCTCCATTTGGAAGGGACAAAACAGAATGATTACGACACGGCATTGCCTCTACATGAAGGCCATAGCTCTACAGTAACTTAAGAAACACGTAGATCAGGGATGGGCAACTTTGGTCACAGCAAGGGGCCACATTCATTTAATTCTGACTGCCAGGGGGGGGGCAAATTGTAGGATACAAAAAAAAACAGTTGATCATGTCTCAAATTTAACTCAACGTAAAGCAGTGATCAAATATTATTATGGAAATATTTCTGGTTTTCATGATTTCATGGCAGATTTTGTCATGTTTTGATATGTAAAAATTGACCTGAGGGCCACATGTGTCTGATTTAGATGCTCTATGTTATTTACAAGGAATTGAAGAGGAACCTAATCTTGTTTAGTTACACAAAGTAGAATTGGTGTCTGTACCTTTGTAATTGTCCCTGGAGGTGTCCAGACATTCAGCAACATGCCATCTCTGAGTCTGAACCACCAGAATGGAAAAGGGCATCTGACACATGGGGCAGAAGTCTCCAGATGATGATCCCTCAGCTGCAATGTCTGTACACACGTTATCATGAGGAGGATTATTCACTTCTCCACTGCTGTGTCCCTTATTCAAAGTACTGTCAGCTGTCCCGTTTGTCACGTCAGGTGACTTGACAGAGACAGAAATGTCTTTCTTGGAGTTTTTTTTGACTGTGCATCTTCTTTTAGTGACAGCTGCAGACGAAGACGGTGATTCGTGTCTCTTCTTTTTCTTCTCAAGTGGTTTGTAATCCCAAATGTCATTTTCAGAGTCACCCCTTTGTGACATTTGGAGCAAAATGAACGCAACGCAACCTCAGCTTAACCCTCGTTATAACACACGATAATAATATGTTACAGGACATTAACTACTGCTGGAGTTACCTCTATAGCGTGAAGGAAATATGTCCATGTTTAAATAGTTTCTCATCACTTGTGTTTTTCAAATTGCTCTCATGTCTTCCCCGGCTAAAGACTGTTAGTTAGCAAATGCATCTTTACGCTTACCGCCCATAGACTGTAAATACCGCCACAGCACAATGAATGCAGCCAGCAAATGCAGCTGAAGAATCAGAGGAGCACATTCCGTATATATTTATTTTCGAGATTATTTACTTATTAGCGACAGTAACAAACAAGATAAAATATGATACATTTTTTTCTCGATGATTCACTCACGACATGTAACAAAATAATATTTAAAAAGTAATTCTTAAGAAACTTTTTTTTTTTGTATGTGTGTGTCGAAATGTGCGGCACGAATCTTAGTTGAGTTTCACTTAAACGAGGTTGGTTGTTGCTGGAAAGATGGCGTCCCAGTCTAGTCTCTCGACTTTATTTCCCGTTCAAAGTCAGCTGGATTGCGACTTAGATGAAGCCACGACGCGACAAGGGAAAGAAAATCTCGTGTACCAGTATTTGAGCAAACTAGACGAGGAAGAGGATCTGAAGATACCCGATTTCCAGACAGGTTAGATGATGTTCAAGCTCTATGTCGCTCGGTAGAGAGTTGCAGTAGTTCAAGAGTTAAACCGGAGTTCATGTCGCGACAAGTCTGCACTGTCTGAACATTTTTTCCTCAATTAACTAAATTAAGTTTTTTTACTTCCTTCCTATTTGCCGTGCACCTTTAACAGCCTCTGCTTTATCTGGTCTCATGCACTACATCACTTTATTCTATCCTTTCTATTTCAGTATTCATCCAGTTCTGGTTACTTTATTCCTGTTGCTTCTTATCTATCATTGCACTACGGTCACTTTATTTATCTCATATTTACCTTTACAGTTATATTGTTTATATTAGTGCTCTTGTTCCATTATTATTCACCATGCACCTTAATAACTTATCATTTAGTATTTAGCCTACTTGCACATAGCTCTGTGTATATATATTTATTTCTTGTTTACTGCACATAGTTCTGTTTACATCTGTCAGTCCGATCACTGTCCACTTATATCTACTCTTTTTATATTTTGTATTTTTAAGTTAAGTCTAAGCTTTAAGTTGTATTTAAATTGACACTTTATATTTAGGTTAAAATGTTTCGTTTACTTGCACTTGTTGTTATTTTACTGCTCTGTGTGCCTTTGAATTGCCCTCCTGGGGACAAATAAAGTTTTTTGAATTGAATTTGAATTGAATTGAATTGAAGCCACCATGTCTGAAACAAAAATTCGAGCAAGATTTTGCCTGGTCGTTGGTAAAAGCATGCACACAACTACAGACTCCAGTTTCTTATTGTAACAGTACTAGATTATATGAAGCGTTGAGAACAGTTGTCAGTGTTTACCAACACTACTGGGAACTATATTACAGTCAAAATAATATCATGATTCTGAATCCAACACTACACCTTAGCTACTCATATGAAGCATGCAGCCTGTTGACTATATCTCATCACACCAGTAGATGGGGGTCTGCAGTAGAACAACAAACAGGAGAATCAACAAGGCTGTGTGGGATCATAACAGGACACCAAACCTGTTTACAGTCTACGCGCCAACCACAACCCACCGACCATTCTTTGAAGTGCAGTAACGACACACGTTTTAAACATTACCCGTCTATAAATAGAGACAGTTATTGGGACATGAAAACAAAAAGATGTGATTTGCCTTAATTGGAAAAACGTCGCTGAAAGTTTTCAAACCCTTCAGAGCAATAATAAGGGATAGGTGATTAAACTCTTGTTTATATTGTGTGCTTTGATAAATATATTTGTATTTACTGTATATAGCACTTTTCACGCACAATTTAGAACGTGCTTTACAATCAAAACAAACCATGAATTAATAAGACACATTATTAGGCAAATGATCAAGCATTTGGAATAAAAACAAGATACCAGTAAAGACATTCCCCATCCCAACCACGAAAAGAGAAGAGGGACAACGGTAAGGAGAGTCTGCAGAGAGAATGTTAGAATAGAAAGAGAACAGGGAGGGCTCAAGATATTATGTTAACAGTAAGTTTTCCTACATGTAGACTTTACATTTATACAAGCTCAGTTCATATCATTACAAAAAGGAAGGGGATTATCAGATATTATTGCCACTCTATTTACAAGTTATATTTACAGCTGCATATGATACCAGGCTGTTTAGGGTGCCAGACATGACCCATCATTAATCTCTTGTAAAGATGATTAGATATTAAAATCAGAAGAGCAGGTTTTCTTCTTCTGCCTCTCGGTTTTTGCGAAGGTCAGGGTCTTGAATGTGAACTGTTTTTGATTTTTGTTTCTAATTATGCTGTAAAATTTCAAATTAAAGTTTCACTAAGTGCATGTGCACGGCAAACATTATGAATTAAGTTCTTAAGTGCATATCAGACACGAATCTAGATCCATGGAAATTAATTCATGGCAATTAATGGCTTAAAACTCTTCTGAAGTCTTGAGCGTTTCCATGACGATGCTTTAATCTATCAGCTTTTTCCTCCATGTGACAGAAATTCAGAATCAGGCCAGACAGATAGACCCATTAAAGCGTTTGCCTCCACTGTGACTAAACATTCATTATGAGGATGACAGCATCATTTTCCACTCTGTGATTTGCTCCAGGCTTGGAATGGCTGAACACGGAGGGTCCCCTGTCTCTGAACAAGGAGCTGGCTGGGAAAGTGGTGCTGCTGGACTTCTTTACTTACTGCTGCATCAACTGCATGCACATCCTGCCTGACCTGCACCAGCTGGAGCATGAGCACTCTGTCAAAGGTATGGACTTAAACTGGCTTTAAGGCAGAAGCCACGTGATCCTGAAGGGCTTGAGAGACTTTATGGAGGCGTAGAGTTCAATTTCACGACTGAAAATGTTGTTTATTAAACTTGCAACGGATAATCTTCCTTTTCATAACATTATTTGACCTCATTTCATGTGGGAAAAATGAGATGGTACAAACCAAATTGAAGTCACGCACTACAGAAACAAAAAGCCTTGAATGAATAATGTGTCAATAAATACAGTTGTAGAATGATCATAATGAGAGGTGACATATGACATTTATAAAATCTGCTGTTACAAGTCACCTGCCACCTTGTAAAGCATAGTTAGGTGAGGTGAGATTGTTTTAAGCTGTTTGGCAGAAGGGAAAACAAGTCACCTCAAGTTTCTCATTGGTCTACTTCTGGTCCATCATATTCTGAGATTAACAGTTTTTTATCACAAAGAAATAAAACTTGGGGGGGAAATGTCATTGTAAAGCGTGTTTGTAATCGTCTTTAGCGGTTTATTAGCTTCAATCTGTGATAATAAGCATTGTCAAAATGAAAGTGGAAGGATAGGACTGATATTTTTCTTCCTTTCTTATTCTTATTTTTTTATCTTCCCAGCAAATGCATAAAGAAGACCCCAAAACCACGTACGAGTTAGTCCTTCTCTTCATTCACACTAGCCCTTCCTTACATTGTCTGCAACTTGGGTTTCCATTACAAAATCAGCACAAAATCCATTATTAAGCCTGTCTGCAAAACCCATTCTGTGAACGCCTAAATACTAAACAAAGACTGAGTAGTTCCAATTGAATGAGAGCTAAGCCACTTCATGAAACAGTTGGGCAATGTAGTGTTTTGCAAACATAAATGAAACAGTAGTCATTCATGTATTTTGTTGGGACTTTCTTCAGCTATGGATTTTACACATCGGTGCTTCAGCGAATACTTAGGTCTAACCAAGAGAGAAGTGTCTGTAGGAATGACTTGAAGAAGACCACAGAGTTCATGGGCATGCAGGGAGAGGTCACTAAGTGCATAAATGATTCATCGATTGCCTCGATATTACTTTTTTTCAGTTTTTTTTTTTTTAGAGGTCCTGGATAGTACACCGACAATACTGTCATAGTTAGCCTTCTGCGAGGACAATAAAAACAGCCAAGGTCAGGTCCTTGATGACTTTATCAAATGGTGTGAGGAATCTTATCTTCAGTTAAGCATATCTAAAACTAAAGATGTGACCATTGATTTTAGAAAAAAACTCCCACACACATGAAGTCTCACTTGTTAATGGTCAATCAGTCGAATGTGTACAGTCATACAAATATCTCGGGACAATTATCGCCTCAAACTTTGACGCAGTGTGTGAAAAGGGGCATCAGCGTTTGTTTTGTTTGAGGAAATTGGCCCGTTTCCCCTTTGACTAAACCACAATAAGAATTTTTTATGGTTTTGTTGAGTCGATTTAACTTAACACTGTTGTGTTATGGAAACCTCTCTGTGAAGAACAGAAACTCTCTGCTCCAGATCGTGAGGTGGTCCCGTAAGCTGATCGGAGAGCAACAGCTTAGTCTAAAGACCTTGCTGTACATCAGGCAGCGTTGGAGCGGATCAACAGCACATATTTAAAAGATGAATCCCACCCTCTGAATTGTGAGTTTCAGCTGTTTCCTCCTGGACAATTACTTTCCGTTCCAAAGTGCAGAACAAAGCACTGTAGGAACAGCTTTGTCCCAGCAGCCATCATTGGGCGGAACAAGTCGTAGGATATCTGCGAGTATCATGCTTTTCTTCTTTGCTGCTTGATGAGGTTGTTATAATTTCATGAAGGTCTTGTAGGGACAGAGACAGCAGGCTGGGAAGCTGGTTCATTTATTTATTCATCTAAATCTTCTCCACCCTGTAACCTTTACAGATCATCTTGTTTATGGAATTTTAGGTTAGAACTGCACACTTTATGCACTTCTGCCTATGTACCGTGCATTTGCACTTAATATGTTTTCTGTATGGTCTGTGCTTTGTCAAGTATATGTGACTCTCTCTTCAGCCAAATGTACCTACGTGGGTACAAAGAAAGTAACCTGAACATCTGTAAAGAAGCCTTCTAGCCTGGGCCCAGACACTTGAGTCCACAAACTCCACCTAGTGGACTGATTTGTTTTGCAATGTGATGCAAAACAATGTTTTTTGTCTGGTTACATATTAAGTGATCTGATAGGGACCTCTGATCAGCTAATCAGCTGTTTTCAAGCTGTTGGCAAGATGTAGAAGAAGACATAACAACAATGGTGACCACTGTGGACAAGTGACGCTTATTGAACAATGTCTACTCAATAAGGCCTGACATCGTAATTGGTCATTCATTGCTACATTGTCATGGATCCTCTTCCGTGTCCACTTTCTTTGAATCCCCTCCGCCCCCCCACAGGCAGTGTCAGAGGACATGTGGAGTACCAAATCTAAATTCTGTCGGATATGACGAAAATAAATCACATCCAGTAATGTCACTTAAGTCAGAGTCAACTGGAGCCAAAGACTGCAAGTTAGAAACGAAGCAACAACACAAAAAGGAAGAGGTCTGGATTAAGAGAGAATTGATCATTTTAGTCCTCTGTTGCCCCCTCCTGTTCAAGTTCTACTGCATGTCATTCAGGCTTTTGTTAGCAACAAAGAATCTGAAAAAGAAACATAAAACTAAGCGTATATGTGTTTTATTCTTCTGCAATATATCCTTGTCTCCACATAAGTGCTATGCTGAATTATATGTGATGTCTTTTAATATATTTAGTATCACTATACAGTGGAGTCCCAAAGGTATAAGTTGTTATTGGATTTACACCATAGGCAATATGTGTTTGTAGGAGCAATTCATCATTGATGTTGGTGCTTTTCATGGGATTTATCAACAAGAAGAAAAATATAGATCACAGCCAGATTTTGTCTTTAAGGAAGCTTTAGTTTACCGTTTGCCAAATAAAAAAGAACCAGCAGGAAAGACAAGAAGCTGATTACAAGTCAAGACTACAGGTACAGTGGGTCCCTGAGGTGGCAGCAGCCCGGCAGGCCTTGCTGAGGGAACACCAATTTCACAAACATCGTATTACATGTCACCCTGTGTCATAGGATTATGATGAAAGTTCAGTGGGGCGGAGAAGCTGTCGTACATCAACTCCACTTCTCTCCTTTTTCATTTCCAAGTCAAAGAGGTCTCTTATCTGCGCTTTGAAGAGACAGTAGCTATAAATATTCACAAGCCACTGTGTCATGGGGCCCATATTTGTCCCTGGATGTACTTTCACTGTATGGCTCTTTATATAGCCGCTCCTTGTAAAGCGTAATCACATCCGACTGACTCTGGCATCCTGCTGACCCATTCAAGGGATCATCTGAGGAAGCTGTACGGCCTGAAATTCAGTTCCGAGCGAGGCTGGGGGCACAAACACACACACACATACAATGCCGTGCCACCGCACATTATCTCACTCCCCTTATCTTTGGCACTGCTGTGGGTACATTCTGTTTGCTGCTCTGGTCAGTGAGGTGTGGGAGCCACCCAGTCCAGTCACTCCCACAGTCCACCAAACCACCCACCCATCGTCACTGCAATCTGTGCCTGTACCATACTGCTTGGCAGAGGCCATGGGTGACGAAGTACACCACAGATAGTGTGAGTTTTAAAGGTTTGGAAATGAGTGTTTTAACTTATGTTGAAGGACGCCTCGATGATGTGAGCAGAAATGCCCGGTGGTGTTTTGTGTCTAAAAATCATGAAAAGATAAAAAGATAAAAAGTCCTCACAGTAGCTTTAAATAAACTTAATAATGCATGTTTGTGCTGATTTAAGGATCAAAGTGGGTTTAATTTTATAATGGAAAATGATAAATGAAAAATACCTTCAATCCCTGTTTGTTCTGCATTCCTGAAACTGGCAATATAGCATTTATACTGCTATGCAAAGTAACATGTATATGAAGACTTAGTATGTATGAATAGATGAAAAGGCTGCTTTTGTTTTTTTTTAAATATGCTCATAAATCTGCTACAGAAACTTGTTATAACAGGGATAGAATTGAAATTTGATGATTTGCTTTAATTGGCATTAGGGTCAAATGCTTAGCAGTTACAAAGTATGACTAAGTTGTGGTAGATAACATTTTATTTTTATGGACCGTGTAAATCTTTCGGCCAGCGATCATTTTTGAGAAAAATGTCTTCTCTGAGCGACAGGTCAGCGTTGGCTCTTCTGCTGCTCCACTCTGTGTTTCCTGCAGCATTTTGAATTGAGAAATGCAACTAGATAACAAAAGAGATTCGCACGCGCGCGCTTCAACAGAGCGTCGGGCTGATGGCGGGGTTAAGAGGAAGTAAACTTATCAGCACATCTGCTAACACAAGAGAGTCTTATTTAAAAAGAGCAGCATCACAATCATTTTGTTGTGACACTGCTGGGTTGCATAAACGTGGAAACATCCGCTGGCATGGTTTAAAGTCGTACACTCTGAAGGGATTAGTTCCACTGTCTTGTCTATACAACAAGCATAGTGTTAAAAGTCTCTGATGACTTCAAAGAAATATCTGTGATCAACATTTAAACAGCTAGCAGCACTAAAACGTTTCCTAGTAACTTCACATAATAGAAAGACCCATTAAAACTTTTGTTTTAGTGTGGAAAATCACATAATTTCCCTTCTTCTACCCAGGTCTGTTTGTGTTTGTGAATGTGTGTGATCATTGTCTCTTTGTGGCCTTATTGATCATGTTTATGTAACTTGTTGACACAGTGATTTAGAGGGAGGTATTTATTAGGATATTCATTGGATAGTTTTAATGGACACACATTTTCAACTCGAGTATTTATTGGGTCTTTCCAGTTACTTTCACAAACTCCGTTTTGATGAGTCTAAGCTCTCAATCGACTGTTTTTTTTCTTCTAATCTTTGTATCTTCATGTGTTCCTCTCCTCCCTCAGATGGACTGGTGATCGTCGGCGTTCACTCGGCTAAGTTCCCCAACGAAAAGGTGAGTGTTTTTATTGAGCGTCATCAGTTAAACCATCGTGTGAGCAGCTCATTGTAAATGAGAGAAACCTCAGTGATTTTCGAGGCTTAAATTAAGGTTGATGATGAGGTGCAACTTTAAGAAATGCTGTTAGGTGTGATGCAGTTCGATCCTTTCTATACATGAGCCTTTGTCCTCCAGCGTAAATCTGAAGTCACCTGGGTTTGTCAGATGCTCTTTATAGGTGTCTTTTAGTTTGAATAACATCATTTTTTTTTTTATCAGTATTGTTAATGCAGTATTCTTTTAATCTACAAAAAGAGCTGTACAATGTTTTTTTCGTTCAGTTTTGGACTTTTGGTAGAAGAAAAACGGCTGATGTTACCTGGAGCACCATTGAATTATAATATTTAATTTTTTCTGACTGAAAATTAGAAGAATGATCTGGAAACGGGCAGATCATGAAGTAAATGCATTAGTAAAACTGCTCTTGTGTTCTGCAACAGATTCTCAGCTCTCACTGATTTCTCTGTGTGTGTGTGTGTGTGTGTGTGTGTGTGTGTGTGTGTGTGTGTGTGTGTGTGTGTGTGTGTGTGTGTGTGTGTGTGTGTGTGTGTGTGTGTGTGTGTGTGTGTGTGTGTGTGTGTGTGTGTGTGTGTGTGTGTGTGTGTGTGTGATGGACCCTTCAAAGGTTCTAGACAACATTCGCAGCGCTGTGCTCCGCTACGACATCTGCCATCCTGTGGTGAACGACAGCGAGGCCTGCCTCTGGCACGAGCTGGAGGTGTCCTGTTGGCCCACGCTGGTCCTGCTGGGCCCGCGTGGAAACCTTCTCTTCTCTCTGGTTGGAGAAGGCCACCGCGACAAGCTGAAGCTTTTCACTGACGTGGCCCTCCGTTACTACGGGGAGAAGGGTCTGCTGAAGGCACACGCGGTGGGGATCAAACTCTACAGAGACTCCCTGCCTCCCAGCGTCCTGTCTTTTCCTGGGAAGGTGGCCATAGACGACAGCAGGAAGAGACTGGCCATAGCAGACACCGGGCATCACAGAATACTGCTGGTTACCGTTACTGGACAGCTTGAACATGTCATAGGAGGTGAGAAGTAGGAAACAGAATTTAGAGATTCTGGACTACTCAAGACAGGACATAATGTCCCAAAAAAAATGCATCTTTTCTTGGATTGGTTTTTTTTTAAATAAAAAGGAAGCTAATGTTTTTGCTTGTAATCTGTTAGAAAACAACAACATGAAGGCAATACTAATATTTTTAGAATACTCACATGCTTCAGTAACCCTCAGAGGAGCCACATGGTACTCTGTGTAATCCAAACAGAGAGGTTGGCAACAGCCAGGACTAGAGCATGCTGGGAACTGGCACTGACCTATGTGTGGACAAAGTAAGGGGGGGAGGGAAAAAAAACATATCTGTAGGTTGACCATTTATCACTGCTCACACATATTATGAGGCGTTCCTAACGTGTATTTGAGTTACAGACGTCTAGAAAATCTGTATGTAATTTATGAGGTCTTCATTTTGTTTTTCTTTTGATATGGACTGACAATGACCTTTGTCCCAGAAATGTTATAGGCCACAATTCCCAGAGCAAGAACACTGGGTTAGATAGACCAAAGTCACAAAAGGTTAAGGGGATACTTCACCCGTCGAAACATGAATCTGTATTGACATTGGGTCATATATGTAGTAGAAATGTGAAATACATTTTGAAGTTCTTGGCCGAGAAAAGGCAGAAAGTGTCTTTTTGGCTCGTGGATGAAAGACACCAAATCCCAGAATGCACAGCACCGCAGGCCAATATGGCGGACGCTAAGTTTCGATTCTGGGAGTGAGTTCCCACCCACTGATCTGTGATTGGTCTGTAGCTTCAGTGGGCGAAAATATGAGGAACTAGCGTTGTAGTTTCACCCCGCTAACCGCAACAGCTTCCAGTGATGCAAAAATTGTCATTTTGCATCACTGGAAGCTCCTTTTCAGACTTAGAAATACAAAGATTTCCCATCTCAGGGGAAAATGAGGACGGGATGCACCACCATTCAAAAATACTACCAGGTTTCTAATAATACAAAGCAAATGGGTGAAGTATCGCTTTAGTAAGGTTTGTAGGTGAGGTATTTATTGTATGTATTTATTATATGTTTCAAAGGGCCTGAAAGTGGAAGACAAGATGGCGACCTGTCCAAAGCTTCCTTTAACTCCCCTCAGGGTGTGGCCATTAAAGGAGACACTGTATATGTGGCTGACACAGAAAACCACCTGATAAGAAAGGTAGCACCTTTAACTTTCACTTTAAACATCTGCATGTTGACCTTCTGTTTCTGCCTCTTGATGTTTTTATTTTCTTTGTGTGTTTCAGATCGACCTCTCAGAGCGGAGAGTCAGCACTCTAGCAGGAGTAGGCACTCAGGGCACAGACAAAGAGGGCGGGGCCGTGGGACCCGAGCAGCCCATTAGCTCTCCTTGGGATGTGACTCTGGGCTCTGCCGGTGAGTCTTGTGGCGCCTTCAAACCGGAACGTGAAGGACGGTGTTTCAAACATGTCCTCTTCTTTCCTCCTCTGTGTCTTGCCGCCCACACTGTTTTTCTGCATGCTGCCATACGATCAATAAATACTGAGAGGCCGCTCAGCTCCTCCCTCTCTGTCAGATTACCTGGACATGGTTAGATTACAGTGAAGGTTGAAGGAGAGAAAGGACTTTTAAAACACTTCAGTCTGCAAACTTGCGTCTTTATAAAATCCAAAAACACACATCGATACATGACAAGATAAATGTTCTTAAAGGAAACCAAATTACTTTTTAGTGCAAAAGCAATTTTCTTATCCTTCCAAGTGTTTAGCATTTCAGTTGATAACAATTATTTGGATTTAATTAAAAGATGTAGACAGTAGTTGTTCAAATCTGTGTCTTAAAATGTGAGAATATATCCCAGAACCTGAGTGTTTACAACACCCAAAAAAATCAGTTAGTTTCTGTGCAGAATTCAAACATCACATCAAAGGAAGCTTCAGAAGGGGAAAGAAATACTGAACAGACTATTTGAATTCCTTTCCAAACCGTGGGATTGGCCTTTTTTTTTAATTATAATTTGTTGTAAATTTGCAACCACTATTTATTGTGGACTGTAGAGCACGTTGGTGAACACTGCTGTGTTTTAAAACGGGCTCTATAAATAAAGCTGGACCGGATTGTGGGATTCAATTTGCCAGAAATGTAGTTCTACTGAAAGATGTTGAGGACTAAAATAGATATTATATAATAAAATACTTTATACTTTACTTTTTACTTTATACTACCTTTATGGATTTAATCACTATAATAAATTATATTGTTGAAGTAGATATTTGGACTGCTTATTTCAATACATAAAGAAGTGCAAACAAAGGGTTTATTTTCAAACAGTGACTTCTTTTGTCTCTGCTGCCTCAAGCTGACCGTGTTTACTAAAAGGCGTCGTAGTGGTTCCTCCAGCTGGAGGCGTTGTCGTTTGTATCTGAAGTCAAATTGTGGAGTGTGTCGGACCGTCCCTGTGACGTTGTGCACTCTCATCAGTCAAACAAAAGATTAAAGTGTTGATTGTTCTGCCTGTGGCCACCTCTGTTTTCATTAACAGTCCGTTTACGTTTCAAAAATAATGCTGATTGACTCATCTATCATCGACTTGTGCATTTAAAATATTAATTTTGAAACACTTTAGGGGTCCTGATTATTTTCACCATAGCGCTCAGCTTGTATGCAAAAGGTAATCAGTCTTTGTCCGCACAGGTTAGTGGGTTGACACAGCCGGCTGGTTTTGCACATCACCACATGTTCTGAAGATGTGGAGACAGACGTTTAACATCGTCCTCTGAGAGTACATCCAAACACTCCTCTGCATATTCATATTACTCACCATGGTGTGTATGAATAATTAAAGGACCAAATCAAGAGGAGCAAACACCTTTTTGTACAGTCCTACAGTGACGTTGACGCTGTGAGTCCTCGGTCAGTCGTCCAGACGTGACACAGATGAGCTGAGCTCTGCTGCATTAAAAAATACAACTGAGATGCTGTACATCTACACACGGGCTGTGTGTGTGTTTTTTTTTTCATTAGAGTAGAGGTCATCTGAGGCGCCGTGTGGCTTCTGTCTGAGCGTCTGCTGTCACTTTGACCTGCAGAGCTGCCCTGACGCTTCTTTGTGAAAGTCTGAATTAGGTCTTTCGATTAGACAGGAAGAGAATTCTGGAAAGAAGAAAATCTCAGCTTCCACTTAATGTAGACATGTTGAAATGAAATCAGGTTTGGCAAAACTACCCGAGACTAAGTGAATACAGGTTGATTGTGGGCCTTTAGACAACAATGTAACTTAACATACAATACAATACGATATGGTACGATACGATGCACTTAATTGTCCCCTTAGGAAACATTTTCTTGTATGTATAGCTGCCTACATAGTACAATCAAATAAATACGTAACTGTACAAATGAACGACAATCCAGATGTAAACAGAGAAGAACATGCCAATGAGGTAGGAGTGTGCAAGGATGGAAAACCAATACTTGTTGGAAAGAAGAGATGAGCGCTTGAATGAATTGGGAATGTTCAAAACAAATCAGCTGGACAACACTTTCAAAACTACCAGCATTAGCGGTGGTATTTATCTCTGTAGATGGCGAAAAGCAATAGATATATTTATTTTGCATCACTTTTATGTCCTCAAAACATTTTATTGTCCACCATATAGCTCAAAGTAAACTCACCAAACACATCCAAAATGACCTTTTTTACCTTCAGGAACTATATTTGCACAGACTTCTGGATGATATTGACAGTGACAGTGACAGCCAAAAGCAGTGACACAGGGTTTTCTGCTTTTCTACTGAAACTGGAGTGTGTGTGTGTGTGCATTTCATTTGTATGTGTAGGTGCTGATGAAGATAACGTGCTGTGGATAGCCATGGCAGGTACCCACCAGATCTGGGCTTTGTTCCTAGCAGATGGGAAGCTGCCCAAAGGAAGGTGAGAGACTGCTACACAAACACAACGGCTGCTTGGTAACAGCAATCATTCAAAAGCACTAATAACTCCTTCAAAATAAGAATGACGTAAATAGAAAAACTGACTCCTTCACATGATTTATTTTTGGCATGTGTGGCAGAAAGTCATTGACAAAAAGGATGCAATTTTTGTGTCACCATGAACCCCAACAAATAACATCTCCCTCCGTCATGCAGAATAATTTAGTTTTAGAGAAATAAAAAAAAAAACACATTTATGATATGTCTGCTTTGTTTGAACTGTCCAGCATTATACTGAAGTATTTTCGCATTGTCTTCTATTTTTCTTATTAGCGAGTCTAAGGCCGGGACATGCATAAGATGGGCTGGCAGCGGTAGCGAGGAGAACCGGAACAACTCGTACCCTCACAAGGCGGCTTTCGCTCAGCCTTCAGGCCTGGCTTTGGCCCCTGAGGAGCCATGGAGCTGTCTGTATGTGGCCGATAGTGAAAGCAGCACCATCCGCACACTGGCGCTGAAGGATGGAGCCGTCAAGCTGCTGGTCGGAGGAGAGAGAGACCCAATGGTGAGTGTGCGTCAGTAGATGGATGGATGAGTGAACGCCCTGGATGAATGTGTTCTTAAAAACTGTTAACATCTACAGAGTTTAATCTGTCCTTTTCACTGTCCGTCATTTATTTTGGTGGTTTCTTCTCTTTTTTTTTTTTAGTCTTAATTTGGGAAACCATTCACTTGACGTTCAACATTTCACACAGTATCAGGATTCCTTCAGGTCTATTCTTACGACTACAGCCACTGACAGATTGCAGTTCTGCGACAAAGTTCCGTCATCAGTACCTCTTTGTACTTTTGCGATATGTGACGGTGTAATTGGACCCAACTATTCCTCCTTCAAATGGCAGTCTGTGAGCGCCAATTGTTTGTATTTCAAATGTAAAAGAATTGGGAGTACATTTGACAAGTGTGGCAATAACAATATTTTATATATAACTACAATCCTGCTGTAGGTGGGTCAGATTTTAGCCATTTCCTTGTGACAGCAGATGTAATGGTGTCACTATCTTCTTATCATCTTATCATTCCATGCTTCCAATAAAAAGGCACCCATATAAACTGTGTTGCACCTAATGTAGGTTTCAATATCAGGACACAACTACTCTTTAAACCTGGAGGGATTTTCTTTATTTTAGGCGATTTTTTTTTTCCTACTTGTTCTCGAGGATTAACACATTAGATTCTGATGATCATGCTGTTTATGCACCTCGATCCATACAGTATCTTTAACCAACTGTGTGTTAACCAAAAATGATGTCTAATGTGATCAAACAAACAAATCAGCCACAGAAAACAAGCACCTAGTGTATTCCACATAGCTTTAATATAGTTTCCCTCTTGAGTTGATTTAGGATTAGAGTTTACCGATCATTTTAGTGCTTCAGTAAAAGGAGAAATTCTTATCTATTATCAAAGGCACAGACGTGAACAGAAGCTCGAACAGAAGGCGGAAGAAAATGAAAGTCCATTCCCAAAGCAGACTGCAGGAACTCTAAATAAATAACCTCTAATGAATGACCTCTAATGCAGCACTTTCCATGATAATAACCCACCGTGAACCACCACCATCCATCAACAGCTAACACACACTTAGAAACCTGCACAGTAGTCTTCCACATAGGCAGCTTGAGAAAACCATAATGACAGTTCTGAAGAGAAACACTTTGGGTAACTCCTTTTCAATCAGATGGTTACAAGGCCATTTCTCCTCAGATAGAAAGTATTGATGAAAGGAGCGCCATGAATAAAACACGGCTCCTCTTGCCTGTTGCTTAAGCAAAGAATGGAAACACTTTCTTGTACTTTATTGTGCTCAAAGCCTTTTTCCTTCTGGTATATTTTCGACACAGAGAATTCATTATTATTGATCTGTTGTCCAAAGATATTTAAGAAAGACAAAAAGCAAATGTGTGTCTGAGGTGGTGTGTTTGTACTTCAGCTGGCACTATCATTATATTGAAGACATACTGTGGTAATCAACAAACTTGAGAGGTGCTTCAGGGAAGAAGATTGTTGTCTTGAGAGAGAGAGAGAGAGAGCCAGGCTAGCTGTTGCCCCTTTTCTCAAGTCTTTATGCTAAGCTAGGCTAACTGTCAGCTGGTTATGGCTTTGTATGAAGCTAGATGGTATCGTGTTCTCCTCTGACCCTCAACAAACGGGAGTATTCCCCCAGACGTTGAGCTGTTCAGCTGAAAGTTCAAGTCAACCAGGAGCAGTCGATATTTCAATTAGTGCTTTGCGCTTCCTTCAAACTGCAAAACTTTGTCACCGTCAACTCTGCAGCAGTGGAGATTGAATGAGCTGTAGAGGATCATGGGACATTTTGCACGGTTGTTATGTAATTATTTGTGCTTCACTAAAAAGCTCTTTATTTCAAAACTGCCTTTGAATTCTAAATCATCTTTTTTCCCTTTAAGACATCAATAAATAATCAATTTAGAACCGTAGCCTGAGAATAATTATGAAACACTCCTCTTTGTAATATTTGATCACATTTATCCATAATGCTGGCGTGATCATCTACTCTGCATGTATTCCACGTCTTTACTTCTCAACAATTGTTCTGATAATGAAGCCAGTGTTGTTCTAGTGTTTTTTAAAGTGTCACTGTTCATTTACACTTTGTGGATTTGATTAGCTTTGATTTTCTGTCCTTTGTTTGACTGACTTAAAGCCTCCCTTTCTTCGATTTCTAGATCTGAAATAAATAAGAAGTGCTCTACAGATTCAGATCGGACACTATGTTCTTTCCAGTTTGCTAATTTTAAACAAATGGTGTCACATGCTGCAGTTCAGGCGTTTGTAAACTTTCATATCTACATCTGATCTCCTCTGAACATATCTCTCTTTGAACCAGAACCTTTTTGCTTTCGGGGATGTAGACGGGAAAGGGGTCGACGCCAAGCTGCAGCATCCTCTCGGTGTTGCCTGGGCTCCTGAACAAAGCCTGCTCTATGTGGCCGACTCCTACAACCACAAGGTAACTGTTGCATGTCACAAGGGAATCAGCTCAAAGCTGTTATGGGCTCAGACTTGATGTTTTTGACCTCACAAAAAGCCTTCCCTATGGTTTCTCAGTGGATTCACACTGCATGTATCTGTGTTTGATCCAAACTAGAGACTGACCTTTGATTTTTCAGATCAAGTTGGTTGATCCGAAGACGAAGCAGTGTAGCACATTAGCTGGGACTGGCGAGGCTGGCGAAACTCTGGGCCCTGAATTTGACAAATCCTGCTTCAATGAACCTGGAGGAGTCTGTGTAGGCGGCAGTGGAAAACTTCTCTTTGTGGCCGATACCAACAATCACCAAATCAAAGTGCTGGACCTGGCCTCCAAGACTGTCTCACTGGTCAGACCAATATGTGTGTGTGTGTGTGTGTGTGTGTGTGTATATGTGTGTGTGAAAGAGCAGTTAACATTTTGTCCCTGTGTTTGTTATTAACTGTCCTAACAGTGTTTGTACTGGAGGATTTTGCCTCAATGGAAACAAAGAAAAGACATAAAAAGTGTCATTAGCCATCTCCTTGATACTTTCAAACCAAACATACAAATCTCTCTCCCCTCCAGTTCCCCGTCTCCATGGACTGCACAGACACGGTACCGTCAAAGCCTACGGGTCCAGCCAAAGCCCCGACGCTGCCTAAATCAGCTCCCAGGAAAGAAATGCCTGCAGTGGTGGTGTCTGCAGGCCAGACTCTCGTCATGTCAGTCACTCTGTCGCTTCCAGAAGGAACCAGACTCACTGAAGAGGCCCCCAGCTGCTGGGCGCTCTCTGCTGAGGGTAAGACCAGTTTAATCGGCGCACCAGCAATCCAATGTGGGCTCTCAAGTGTTTTCAACCAAATGCCGGATATGAAAACTTGTGAGCATGAATGTCAAAATCTTCTTAAAAACTGTGGGTTTTAAGAACTAAATGGCCTCCTCATCTTTTTAGCCTAATCTTTTGAACATTTGGTTTTGTAAACACTACTTAAACATTTGTCAAAGACAAATGTTTGCCAGGCCTGCTGTGCCTTGTAAAGGTTTCTGAGCCGTGATGTGTCAGTCACTGGTTAGGAGGATCAGTTTAACAAACAGGCAGATCCGGCAGAGACAGCAGCGTTTGACAAAGACTTTACAAAGACTCTGCTGCTGATGATTGAGGATAATGACGTTTGTAAAAGGGAGGAAGACAATCAGGATTTAGTAGTAAAAACAGACAAAATCTCATTTTCACACTTAAAGAATTAGCTGATTTTGTGACTGGGTATTTGTTTCTTTTTCCCCAAAAATTATAGGGATCAAGACAGGATTATTTATATTAAAGAAAAGCCATGCCGTTGTATTCCACCCACATTACTTCTCTACACGTCTAATGACCCTGCACTCCCCTCTAGCTCTCCTATTGGCTTTGCTTTGGGCTGTTATTCACAAGTCTGTCTATAAATAATGCCGATGAATTGTGATTAAACTTAATTTCCACTGTACAACAAGCAGGTGGTCACTCCGCCAGCCCACAACACTGCGCTATCTTCCTGAGCGGAGAGAAGACTGAGTGTAGTCAGAGGCAGAGACGGGTTTATTCATGGAAATGTCACATAAAATATCTGATTTGTACGACTTCAGGGCTTTTTGTTTGATGTTATTACTTTGTAATCAGCTGAAGACTGACCCATGGCTTGTGTGTGAAGTGATTTAAGATATCATGTGGTTGATGGTCCATTTATTAGGTTTGGAACAAAAGTGTTTCCATCATTCAGAGCGACGCAGCATGCAGTGGGCGATAACAGTGACCTATTTTTAGAGCATTTCGATAAGACGACATGCCTTGGTTCACATAATTAGCTAACGGGCTATGTTACGTGATCCTCAGCTGTCCGATTACACTCGGTCTAGACTTATGCCGATCACATCAGAGCACAGGCAGGAATTTTAATGGATCGAGTAAGAACAGTACGGCACATCTAAACAGTTTTTATGAGCTTTTTGGAATGACGTCCCTGGGTCCCTGATGTTAGCCATTGGTTTCATTAATCACAGCTGGCATGGATTTAATGCTCTCCCTGGTATAATATTTTCTCATAGTTAACGTTCTAGACTTTTTTCTTTTTTTTTCATGACTTTCATTCATCTTTCAGTGGTCAAAACTCTTTACCAAGTGTGTCTGTTTCTAAAAATATCCCCCGCGTTTTCAGTGCAGTCATGTCCTCGTCTTCACTCTGTTTGATTCAGTGGGGTTATCTGGGAAGAGGACTCCATTTAGCGCTGATGTGCGCTGCTCAGGCTGGAGATGGAACACAGGGAGCACCTTGCCACACTCAATTTCAAAAATGTCGATGTCAAACAGACATTTTCATTCAAATACAGTACATTTCTGCCCTTTCACGGCAAGACACAGTGTTCCTGATCTTGTTTTTTAGCCCTGCAAGGAGGGCGTCTCGGGGGACGGCAAGGTCGTTCTGTGCATCCCTCAACAAGTCCTTAATGAACTGCCATGAGGTCTTTTACGGACAGTCATTCGCCTCTTGGAATAAATCTCACTGATCTAGGTTATGGAAAAACATTGCCACCAGCAGGTTGACATTTTTATGGTTTGAGTAAAATGTCAATTGTTGGATGAATTGCAATGGCATTTTGTGCTCCCATAAACCTTTAATGGAGCAACATCATCAGGTCAACGTTTAACTTTGTCCAAATACCGAACCAGGAAGTCAGACAAATCTGCCGCTCCGCTCTGGCAGATCAGCACCCTCCTCCTCTAGTTCAGACATATTTCAGCAGTCGGAAATTAAGTAAGACCCTTCAGAACAGTTCATCTGATATCAGGCAGACAATGTTGACTTATCTTTGGAAACTACCAAGATGGTCGCCAAGTGTTTTACAAAGTTCTGCGTCTGGTGGTGCATCAGTAAGTCATTTAGAGTGCAAAACAGACGGAAGATGTTTGGATCATATACATAATCGACATAAAATAATGCTTTTACAATTACTATTTTCACAAAAAATCATATTAAATATCAGAATCAAAGTCTTATTACAGAACCAAGAAGAAACATTTAAAACACATAACAGACAAAAAAGCAGATGGACTGGGGCGACCGTGCCTTGTTGTTAGTTTGCGTGCCCCATGTACAGAGGCTGAAGTCCTTAAAAGCAGGCGGCCCGGGTTCAAATCTGACCTATGGCTTCTTTCCTGCATGTCTTTCCCCGCTCTATCCTCAATTCTCACACTTTCCACTGTCCGGTCTCTGTAATAAAGGCATAAAAAGCCCCCCAAAAAGACATTTCTAGAAGCCGTTGCCTGTCATACTAACACTTTTTCACACTTAGGCTGGTTGTTCCAATTGCTTGAGACATCCAGAGGCATTGAGGCTGTCAGCATTGAAAACACTGCTTGGAAAAACGAAAAAACTGTGCTCAAACTCTCACTTTCAAATTCGATTCAGACGATGCTAGGCTACCTTAAAACAAACACATTCTGAAAATGCTAGCGTGCTAACAGACAAAACAGGTCAAACTTTGTATCTGCGTTCCGATTGTGCAAATGTGTACCGACATACTTGCCTTAATTTAGCATGTTAGCACTGTAATCAGGTGTATGTTGGCATGACTATAGCGTTTAACTCAAATCAGAGATGTGTCCAAAAATATCCACGCAGAGCTGGTAGGAGGTTTTTTATTTATTTTAATAACCACATTTTAAGAGAATTAGTGTTGATTCTCCACTTTGACAGCTCTGGACTGATTGAATTCTTCTTCCTGTTTTTGGCAGGTAACGAGTGGCTTCTAGGAGGTCAGGTGATCACTGGTGACATAATAGACGTGTCGAAGCCCATCTCCATCACTGCCAAACTTCCAGCTGTTATAAAGGACTCAAACAGCAATCCAAGCCTCACTCTGGGTGTGTGGGCGTACTACTGTATGGAAAAGGGTAACGCCTGTATGATGAAAGCTGCCTCCTTCATCCAGCCTCTTCAAATAAGTGCCAATGCTGTAGACGGAGATGTTACTCTATCTTTTGCTCACACCTTCTAAGACCCTTTTTAATTGTTTAAGTCGCATTAAGTGCAGAATCAATACCTTCTACACACACATATTAGTTTTTCATTTCTGTCCTAGCTAACTCCAGCTCCTGTTTTGTTTCAGGGATGCGTAAGAAGAGAGCACAGATTGTTTCTGACTGTCACTTCTAACAAAAATGCAGCTCATACAAATGGGATTTTCTGGGGAATTTCATTTCAAACTGCTCAGAAGCCAAACACAAAAGAAAACAAATAGTTACAGCCCCAGGCATCTTACAAATCATGCACAGGGAAGTAAAGTGAAAACAGCAAAAAGAATCTGTTTCATATCATATTAATGCAGCAAATAAATATGAAAACACACAACATACTGGAGGAGGAATTTTTAAAAACAGATTTAGTTCAAATGGGCTGATATATGATCCAGCAGAAGATTGATTCGACCTCTCCTTGCACAAGCATTGCTTTTGAATGCTAATACAGAAAAAAGGCCAAACCTCAAAGATATAATGTTGGAATCCCACGAGGCTTTCAGTTGGATTATTAAGATCCCAAATCAAAACTCTCAATCTTTCTTTATTCTTAATTCGGGGAGAGAAGAAGAAAGCTGAAAAGGACAGGTCAGGAGAGGCTATCTATGCAGTAGACTCACATTGGTATTATCATGACTAATTAGAAAAATGACTCGCTTCAGAGGATTCAATCAAACATTAACTGCATACTTCTCTGTTATATATACATGTCCATGTTTACGTATGGTTTCTTTGGTTTACACTCCTCCATTGTGGCTGCAGTCTTCAGGCACACTTTTCTAACTCATACATATTTGTTTATGTAAATTTACACACTCTAAAAGGTTTTGCTTTTCTCTTATAGTTTTGTTCTGGGTCTCCACTGCTTGTTTCATACTTTTGAAATGCATTATTCATGACCCAAAGGAGATGTTCTAGAACATAAAGTATGACTCTTATCTAAGTAATGAATGAAGTGCCTGTACTCCGAAAGTGGACGCAACCTCCTGCAAACTAATGATCGGCTTTCTGCTGCCTTTGCACTGTGAGCGATATCATATTAAGAACGTCTTATTCAACAACCTCTCAAGATTAAATACATTTCATCTCATGATAAAGAGATGCTCTAATACTGTGACATGCTCTGAACTATGTGATGATAATGAGCAAGGTGTCATTTCCCATCATTGGTTTGTTGTAAGAAATGGACCAAAGAGTTCTTTTTTTTTGTCGCTGTCATCATGTCTCACATCATGACGTTTCTTTTCAGACTCTTTTTATTTGGTTTGGATCACTCGGCCCGAATGCCTCAAGAAGAGGTGCCACTGTATGGATGGTGAAAAACTGATGACACTTAAACTGTATCAAAAGCAATAATATTTGTGTAATGAGAGGAATGTTTTATTCCCACAAGTTATTTATTTCAAATGAACTAGAAACGACTTTCTAGCTGGATTCCTCAGTATTCTGGCTTTTTTTTTTTTTTTTTACTAACCATGATGAGCTTGAGTTGCTGCCTGTGAGCGTTAAGTACAGGTGTGATTTGGGACCGTCTGTGTTACTACTTCTTAATGCTGCAGTTTAAGATTAAACGAAAAGCTAAGAAAACATTTGTATGTCTGTTTTCTGTGTGCAATGAATAAAGAGCATTGCTTTACAAATCCTTTACATATTCACGGTGTCTGAGAATCAAGTCTGAACAAAACATTTAAAACACTGATACATTCAAAGTAGGGCTGTCAAACGATAAAAAAAAAAAAATGTTAATCACGATTTATCACATTTTTAATCGCATGTTTTTTAAATACCATTATTTCGCATTAAAAATAAATTTTTACATCTTTGTTAACCTGCTTTTATTTTGAAATATAGTAAGGACCATCCAGAAGATTCTAGGTAACGACATTTACTTAACCATGGAAAAAGGTAAAGCTCAAAGGAATTGTAAAAAAAAATGAAATGCTACATGCCACAAGGTGGATATTATTTTTGACTCAGCAGTCCAGGACTTTGTTTTTTTAAGTTAAATGACAAAGCAGTGTCATTTTTTTTCCCTTCACTGTAACTACAAAGGCTTATCCATGGTGCGCCTAAAGGACAAAATAGCATGCGATTTAAAAGAAATGCACTCATTTCAGACCTTAATTAATCGCGATGAACTAGCTAATGCTGACAACCTTAGTTCAAAGACATTATTAAAAGCCTCTCTAATGGGCTAACACCTTCACTACTTTGGCAAATGCCTCATTACATGTTAGCTTGCCTCAAGGGATAGACTCGCTCACAACATGTAGTAAATACCTTTCATTCGTCTCATTCCTGTTACCAAGGACAGCACATTATCCAAGATCAGTATGGGAGTAAAAACCACTTAACTCAGCTTGGTCTTAAACAAATCATACACCATATCATTTCAGAGGCAAGTCTTAATATTTAAGAACACTTAAGTCCAACACTAGTTTGTGGCTGAAGATTTAATAAAAACTACCACACCTGAAAAAGACACGCCAAGAAAAGTCTAAACCCAATAACAAAGGAATGAAAACTGTAAGAATTTAAAAGTTTTTTAAACTCGTACTTGTCACTTGATGTCACACACTTATTGTAGAAAGGGTTTAGGGAAGCTGGTCCAAAATTAAAGCTTCTGCGTTGGTACACCAATCAAAGTGCGGGGGCCAGAATATAGCTTCATCACAGTTTATACTTTGTAAAAATGATTTCTGCCTGTAGTGACGAACATAGCATTCAGGTGATTTAACGCGTACAGGGGAAAAAAAACACTCTTTATGGCCACACCAATAAATCTAATAAACAAACTAAACCCTCCCTTAAATGAACAGGAGCATATATTTACACAAATAAACAATCTCACTCAAACAATGTACCTAATACAGTCAAAACTCAGAGAAGTCGTCAACCGGTCATGTAGCTCAGCATGCTGCAGTAAGCAAAGGGAGTGAGCATGGCCTGCTGCAGACTTACTCAGGTGTGGCCTCATAGGTTCAAGGCAGGAAGTAGGCTGAAAGAGGAAGTGGGATCTACAACTTGAACACTGACTGAAACGTTAATTAGCTAATTTTAGCTAACTCACCTCGGCTTTGATGATCAGATATTTCTTGCTGTTTACTTCTCAAATAGCAGAAATATTGACCTAGCCACATTGAAAATACGTAAAGCTGTCAGAACGTTGGTCGGTTGTCTTCCATGGCGGCTGTTTAAGGAGAAGGATTCTCCACTAGACCTATGTAAACATCACCAAAGTGAAGTTCTGACTAGGACTAGCAATTGAAAGTGTCAAAAACATGCAGTTCATCTATCTTAATCATTTTTTCCAACGTTTGTCAGGTTATGTAATCATGCATCATTTTCAAGAGATGGGAAAAAGAACAAGCCTGTGGCGATGCTCCACAGAGTGTTCAGTAGTGGACACCACTTTACTAAGCTCTTGTTCCCTTCTAGGTTCTCCGCACCAGTCACGTGACTGAAAACCATGAATTGTCCAGTGAAAGCAAATCTTTGCACAAATGCAAAAAGTTGTGGCAACCAAAACTCTTTTATCATCATCAATTTTATCATTGCAATATCTCTTGTTTCTTGGTGATCTACACCAAATACACACAGAACAAATGCCTCCAATGTTAGAAGGAGCCATCAATCTCTGCACCCGAGACAATGGCGATATAACACTTATAACACTATAACACACAAAAAAAAAAAAAGCTGTCGCGGTTCCATAGTTCTCTTGCTGTCAACAAACAGGGAGGCTGGAGTCGACCCCAGCTGCCATTGTTTTGTTTTTTCTAATTTTAAAAAGATCTAATAATTTCCAAAAAAGCCGGGCACTTGGCTGTGCATTTTGTTTGCGAGTTGGTAGCAGTAGCAGTAGTGTCTTATATGACACTAGAGTGACACAATGTCAGGCTTGTTCTTTAAAGTTTGATCAGTATGTTTAATGTGTGCTGTGGTAAGCAGAAGGGGTGTGGTGTCCATTCCATGGTTGGAGCAGCCCGCTCCCTTCTGAGCATGTCTTGGCGCCAAATTACATCACCAGTGGAATATCTTAGCGCCCATTGGGATTTAGTTTAGTCTATTAGTATCCCCATTAATTCTTCCTGAGGTCCACAACAACCTATACAGTGACTGTGCCATGACATCTTACACTTCAAATCAACATAACACTAATAAACAGGTCAACATTCAATGTTGCAGCTTACAACAATAACAGACGTGACCAAAACATTAACACAGTCGCACAATAAGGACAGCTCCTGGCCACATGTTAAGATGTATTCAGTTCAGTTTAGAATATTACTAACAAATCATATTTATAAGTCGTTAATGTGTTCAACATTATGTCCACCCCTCATCAGCCAAGCGTGATAAAATCTAATTTTAAAGTCATTACTGGCTCTTCTGTCTCCCTTCACTTGTATCCGTGCCCACTGTCTCATCCCTCTGTCCCCCTTTAGCTGCCCCCCCCCCCCCCCCCCCCCCCCCTTCGCCATCGTTCTACCAGCATCATTAACCCTGCTTGATGCGTGTTGCTTGTCTTTGCTGCCAGAGGCCACTCACATACACAAACCCAGTCTCCGATTAATATGTTCCCACTGAAAAAATCACCGGGGATGACTATTAACTAGAACATTTACAAATTCACAGGTCAGGGCTATAATCAGGTGGTGCCACTTCCCCTGCTTGCTTCCAGTGATGGCCTGTTTAGTCATATGAGGGATTAAAATTAATCAAAATTTAAAAGCGAGCAAAACCTCTGAAGTTAGAGAAACCACAGGCACACAACTCCTTTTAGCAGCATAAAAAGGCTTATATAAGCTTCCTCAAGGGCTTTTTCATCCTCTTATGACACTCATATGATGCATGAGACTGACTGGTTCATTGTTGCTGACTCCTAAAAAGTATGAAGAATAAGATGACTGACTTTTGACTGGAGTTATGTTTTGTTTTTAGAAAGGAGTTGCATGGGCTTAAAGTTATAACCATATGCAGGTTTAGGAATGAGGAAAATCACATACTGTAGTTTACAGGCATTTTTTTTCTGGATGATTGGGCTGCATTAAGAGATTGTATCTGTGTTAGAGATAAAATATTATTACCCAATATCCACAGTTTGTGTGAAGGTGGGGAGAATGCTAAAAGCTCAACAAGCCGGAATAAAGGATGAATAGTTTCTCCACCTTACCTGAAAATGTCACACCAGTTTGTCTACTGCTGTTTCTACGGACTGCTCTTCCTCAACTTTGGCCTTTGACCTGAAGCGTTGACACAAAGAGGTCAAGTCAAGTTGAACCGGCTCTGCTTCCCTGTATTCCGGCATGCAAAACTTGCACGCAGATTCTGCATGTGGGAGGTAGCTGCTGTTTGGGTCTTCAAGAGCACTGCTGTTATAATATTTCTGTGAAAGCGAGGGAGCAATTGCACAAAAATGTTGGACATTTGAAGAGGTGCAAAATGCTTTATAAGTAGCCTCCGAGAGAAATCAATACACCAGAAGAGTTGAAAATGTGTTGCAAGGGTTTTTTGAGGTAACAGCTTTTGAAATACATTCAGTACGCTCGAAATCAGTCACTCAAATGACTTAGCGGTATCTATCTCTGCAGGTAGTTGTGGTTCTTTTTGTATAGTTTATAGATTTTTGCAGCTGTGAGGATATTTTAAAGAAAATTATAGCAACATAATAATTTGTTCTAAAGTGTGCACAAACCTCACATTTAATCATTTCCATTTCAACTACTATTTACCCAAGCAGACATCCAGCAGTCATAAGGCAGAAGGAGCCAGGATTATAGAAAATAATGTCACAAGACCAAGTTCTCCTTAGGGCAGTCCAACTCTGTCACCCTGCCGCAGGGTATGTTGTCAGACAAGGCGACTGACAGCCTGATGCTAAATCAGCCTTTTTAAAAATGTTGTCC